>NC_081840.1:204393579-204705962 GCF_963259705.1 Myotis daubentonii | reverse complement strand
GCTGTGGCCTTAAGCAGCTGCATGGCCCATGGCTGTGCACACCCCAGATGCAATGGACTGAACCTGGGAATATGAGCTAAACCAGCAGATGCTGGACTGGACTGGACTGGACTGGACTTTAATATGGAACAGATACCATGGGCTGTGGCCTTTATTCTGGCCCTGCTGAAGACAAAGTTGGACTTTTTCCATGGCAAGACACACAGAGATGGGACCTCATCCTTCTGGGGTTGGGGGAGGGGCCCTTAGGAAATTCTTTTTCCTCATGGCACCCCAAAAATTCCACTTCCACCAATAAAAACTTTAAAAACTTTATTAGAAATATAACCTCACACCCAACAAGTTCATCTGAACATTGACAAAGGTGAAATATAAGGCAATCAAAGTGATTGTCTACATGATACCAAATATCTAGATATTTAAGGTTAGGTATAGAAAACATCTAATTAAATAATAACATTGTCATTTTTTATTCAGAGTATTAAATTAAAAATATTTCCATTTACACTGAGATTGTAAAAAGAAAGTGGTACAAATGTAGAGATAATTCTGTTGCTTAACCCATCTATGCCTTCAATTATCAAAGGAAAATGTTTTTCAGGGTGTGGTTGCTTGAGGATCTGAGTATCACCTAAGAACTAGTTCCAAGTACATTTCTCAGTCTTCAAACTTACTGAATTAGAACCTATGGGGCAGAGTCCAGGAATCTTGACTTTCAGTGGTTATAATGCAGCTAACATTTGAGGAACATTGCTCTGGAAAGGATTGCTGAGTATGCACATTGTACCAGATGTAGAAAATCAAATCATTTACAACAGAATATATGGTCACACTAAAAAGATACTGTCACTGTCTCCTCACACACACAAAAAAGAAGTCATTTAAATTTATCTTGTCACCGGAAAGGGACCAGGCTGAGGCAGGTCTGCCCCATCATGGTCTGCAATGGGTAAACCATTTGCTCCCAACTGTCCTTGGTTAGGGAAGATAAGCTGGCTATCATTGCTTGGCTTCTGTTCAGCTGTCTCAGTTTCCCCATTCCACTTGCCAAGAAGTTTTCTTAGCTTTACTATCCTTCCTCTATGTGACGTCAACATATTTTTAGACCCAGTGTTTCTCCAATGCACAACTCAAAGGGGTGCCCTTTGCATCATAATTTATGTGACTGGCCCTACTGCAGACGTATATGTCATACTCCCAAAGACAAAACATTGTGGTCCTGGTGCTAGTAACACTTTACAAACTCCATTCTCACCTCTCTGTGCATTCATGAGGCACAACATTCAAAACAAAACACACAAACACACAACTGTGATAAATAATTGTGACATAGCATCATCATTTTGTTTTAAAATTTGCATGTTAAGCCTCTTTCACTTTTGAGTCTCTGCATCTTAATTTATGTTCAAATCTCTCAAGTATGTGTCCTCTGTGTGTGTTCCTCATACATGAATTTAAATGAAAATTGTTTTCTTTTTTGGACATTTGGTAAAATCAGGAAAAAAAGCTTCATATGGCTATTTTTGTTTTGGGGGATATTCTAAAAATATTCAATTTGAGGAATTGGCTACCTGAGTATATCACAACCAGCTAGCATTCAAAACCAGCCTTGGAATTTCTACTTTCTCTCAATAACAGTTTGGTAAGGACAGGATTTGGCTGCAGTCTCAGGAACTCCATATGTTTGATTTAGAATATTTTCCATGTTGTCACTATTTTTTCACAGATGCACAGATGAGAGGCAATGTGGATGAAGCTGCCATAAAATACTAAGCTGTATTTTACAACAACCACACAACGACTACCAATGAATCCCTGCTGAAAATTGTCATGGGCAGTCCCTTCATTTTTTGTCTTTCTATTTAGGTAGCACGGAAAAAGAGAATTGGAAGCAACTCAAAGAAGTCATTCAGTATCTCATCCTGTCTCTGATACAGCTTGTACTTTGATCAACCCAAAGAGAAAGTTAATTTATCTTTTCGCTTTGAAGTGCACAAAAAAGTAAAACTTGACAACATTCCAGCTGAAAGGTCTTTAATTAGCTTTGAAACCTATTGATTACCAATGCCAGATATGAACAAAGGAAGATAAGTCATGGCCCTTAGCCTTAAAATCCCATCATGGTCCCAAAGCACATTCAGTGAAGAACAACAAACGTCACATGCTTTGTACACTGAAGAGGCTCCACGGCGTTCCTGGGAGATGGGTGTTGCTATTACCTCATTTTATAGACGAGGAAAACGATTTTCCCCAAGGCAGCCAACCAAGTTTGCAGAGTTAAGATTCACACCAAATTGTTCTCATTCTGAAGCCCATTCTTATTCCAGTATATCACATTGCCACTTGGCTGGTGCCATCACTCTGACTGCTTTTCACGGCAGTGACAGTGAGCAGTGAGCTGGGTTTGCACACTAACATGAGGCGGAAACAGTCTTGGGTGCGTCTGACTCTCCAAATATGACTTCTGGAGACACACCGTCTAAAGCAGTCACTGAACATTCATTCACACAGTTAGATAAGTCAAACCTGATCCAATCTATTCCACCACCTGACCTCACAGCAGACATGGTATAAAATACACTCTTCATGAGAATTTCTTATGATGACTCTTTCTCTGATTTAAGTAACCCTCCGCATTCCTTGTCTTAGTATGGATAATTTTAACGGGTGACTAGAGACTAAATTTAGGTCACATTAGCTGGAGCCAGAAGTAGTGGGTTTTGGAGGTGTCAAGTACATACAAATCGCTCTATTTAAAAATTTAATGAAAATCACTTTATTTATTTGAAATGGTGAAAACTCGTGCAACATGTGTGAATTTATTCAAGAACAATTAAATGCAAAAAAATTTTCATAACAAATTATTTTGGCTAACGGCCCTCCACAAGAGGTGTGCAGCCATCCCCCTCTGAAATATTGCTATATAGTAGAGCACACACAGAGCTAGAGATCCCTAACATCCCCTAATCTTCACAGTCTGGAGAAGTCCATCCTTTGCCCAGATCAGGCTAGTCCCTCTCTCCTCTCTGCCTTGAACCCTTTGTGCTGTGCTGTGCAATGCAGCAATCATTAGTTCCCTATAGCTATTAGGCACACAAAGTGTGACCAGTCAGAATTAAGTGTTCTGTAAATATTTTCAAATACTGTATTTCAAAGACTTCCTATAAAAATAATAATCTTAAGTTTCTCATTGACAAATTTATGTGGATTATATGTTGAAATAATATTTTAGATATACTAAGTTAAAATCTATTATTGCAATTATTTTCAATTTTTCTTTTAAAAATATATGACCACAGAATATTTAAAACTGTGTGTGTGGTTGACATTATATTTTTATCAGGCAGTTCTGCTCTAGGATAATTTCAGCTAAATTTGTTGATGAAGCTGTCCTTATGAATAACGTCCTAGATTGTAACTTCTTTTACAATGTTACTACAAATAAAAAAAAAATTAGCATACACCTCCACCCCCAGAGGAACTTAGAAAGACAAAATTTTGGCTGTCTTAGAAGAGACAAATTGAAAACAGCAACTCTCTCTCTTTCTCTCTCTTTTTTCCTTGAGGAGTATCTAGTGAGAAACAAAGTGTTAGAATTTCTTAGAAGCAACTCAGAACTATCAGCACTATAGTAAGATTTAAATATCCATCCAAAGTTTAAAAAAAAAAAGTTTCTCCATGATGCCACATAGCCTTTCTGTTCTGGGTTTCAGTTCTCATATTTCAAACACAGAAGAGGTTCCTAAGCTCTTTCCCATCTAGACCTCCTGTGCTCTCTGGAAACCACGACCTTCCTTTCCATGCCTTTAGACAGAGAAATAGTCAGGTTCCAGCACAGTTTTAGCCTTATATCCCATAGAAAGTTAAACGTTTTATCCTGACACAATAGGCCACGCCACTTCTAGGTATATTGGATAGGCAGACTATGGCAAAACAGAACCACCAAACCATTGGCCATAATCCAATTATTTTTATTATTCAGAAAAAACTTCCTTCAGTTTCATTTACATGCTATTCTCCTTCTCATAGAACAGGGCTCCCTGACTCCCTCAGTATCATTTCAATCAAGTGACTTTCCCACCTCTGTTTCCACCTATGGATCCTGAGCCCCCTTGATGTTTTTGACTTGGGTGGTAGAAATACAGTGATTTGATTCTGTGCTCAAGTTAAACAGTATGGAAAATGACTTGTTCCTGAAGGTGGATGCTTTTTTTTTTTTTTACAACTAAATCTGGTGATAATTTTAATTGCCATCAATACTCATTTTAGAAAAACAAAGAGAAATGGCTTGTTATTGAAATTAGCAATGCTTGAAAAGGTCTGGAATTAATTGATGTCTACAGTCTTCTAACTTATGCCTGAAAAAATTCCAGAATCTAGTATTTTGTCTGCATTTCATAAGATATTATGAAAGTATTTATTTTAATTTCTTTTTAGTGCTTAATATTCCAGAATACATTACATTTCTAAACTAATATCTCATATTGAAAACTTACCAAAGTTGACATGACTCAGCTGCAATTCAACAATGTAAGATGCTATCCAAAAATTTCCCTCTTGGGGACATTACAAAAGTCTCCATTAACCTAAACTGTTGTTGTTTTTTGGCAAGTGTTTACACTGGCTAGTTCCATTACCTTGTTTATTTATGTTTTATTTATCAGTTCTAATGTAGATATGATTTTATTGACGCTTGATATTTTTAAGATATTGACATCTTTCCATTAAAACATTAAGCCAGATGGCTATTAATATTTCATAATAAGAGCTAATATACAATGATCTTTAATTTCTATAGAGGGTAATAGAATTTGGGGGGCAGTATTCTACCTTGGAATAATATTAAGAGAATTACATTATAGAGTGACTATACAAAAGCTTTTTCTAGACATATTTAAGAATCAGCAGGTTGGTGACTGTGGTTTAAGAATAATCTTGAAGAAAAATATTCTAAATATTTCCTCTATTGCCTTTATATCTCTTACATGGGGTTTTTAATTTCAGAAAGATGAGAAAACATAATGTATTGTGTCCAAACAAAAACAATTAACTGAGTAGTATTTTAGTCATCTGGGTGAACTGATTGCCCAGTTTATATGAAATAAATACTACAAAGAATCTTTGATTGAAACTGCTAAATAGAGTAATCTATACTTACCATCTCTAATCCAATATTCACCAACTCAGTCGATTGCTCCTGCCAAAATCTTCTGCTGAAATAATTCACAGTAAGTCCACCAGGTCACCCATGCTCTCCTAGTATTGAATGCCAATTTAGAGTACTACATTTATTGAGGGCATTGGCAAGTGACCTCATTAAATGCTTAGTAATTGCAATTCTCTACTTCCTTTCTGAATACTATTTATGGTTTTTCTTGTACCTCTACATTTGTTCATTTGCAGATTGGTGTGCTTCCTGTCTTAATGTTTTAAAGAAAGAAATGACTGAAGGGAATATTTGCAGAAGTGTTAGAAGAGTTGAGTTAGCAAACAAAAGAAAGAGAGGACCCCGCAACTCACAAGAAAAGGCAGCCACTGTCACCTCTGGGCGAGAGGGGGAAGGGGAAGACATGTACTCCTGGAGCCCAGAGAGAAATGACTCATGGAACAGAGCCCTACTGTGGAAGCTTTCATTGCACCTGTTTTAGGAGCAGTACAATGTAGGGTGGGAAGTAGGACAAGGAACTGTTTCAATCTCTGATACCCCCCGCCCCCCATAATCTCAATGCTTCTTTTGGTCAAACTTGACTGCTAAAAAAGCTTGAGAGGTACAGTTTCTGGAAGGGCAGCTTCCTGGGGACCAGAGCTGAGCAAAGACTTCAGAGAAGCCATCTGGATTGGGGGTGGAGGCAGAGAGAAAGCCACGGATTTCAGGTATTCAATTGCCCTTGGAAATAGAGTAATCCCAAATTACAAACTACAAGGAAAATCTACTAACCTTTTGTATTGCCAAACTTTTCTAATCTGGTAGGTAAAGAATAGAATGTTATGTTAATGGATATTTTGTAGTAAATTTATCCATGCACTTAATTTTTTCTCTGTGAACTGTTTGCTGGTTTATTTGTCCATTTTTCAAAAAAGTTGTTAGTATCCTCTCTCACTTATAAAAACATCTTGGAATTAAATAAATTAACTCTTTGCTAACTATGTTGGAAATACCCCATCCCACCACTGCCCAAAAGCACCAACTATTAGCATTTTCGTAGACATTCTGTCAGAAATGTTATATCCATACACAGCCATATATCTGTACACCTTCTTCATATAAAGGAGCTATACCCTTTAACATACATGGAAGCCTGGCTTGCAAACTCTTCAGTATTTGCTTACATCCTTATTTTTCTTATTGACAGTATATTTTAGAGCAGTTTTCCTTATCACTGTATATCTAACTCACTTTTTTTAAAGGCCAATAACATTGCATTGTATGTATATACAATATTTTGTTGAAAAAAATCCCTTACCACTGACTATTTGTTTCTGCTCTTTGATATTACAAATAATGCTACACATTGTACATGTATTTTTAATGTATAGAGGTATACCTGTAGGAAATGATTGGGTTGGAAGATATGTACAGTTTTAGTCTTGATAGCTATTATAAAATGTTTAATCAAAGAAAAGGTTCCCATTTACATTCCATTAGCAATAAGAGAGAATCTGTGTTAATCAAAACACTTAATTTTTGCCAAACACAGTAGACCAGAAATGAGATGTTATTGTAATGTTAATTGGCATGCCTTTGATTCTGAGTGAAGCTGGGCACAGTTCAACATTTTCTAAGGTATTTGCATTTCTACTGCACAGAATCGTTGCTGGTGCTATGTATATTTGTGTATAGATATGAATATTTACATAAACTCTACCTTATTAATGCCATGTACATCTTTTACATTTCATAATTTCTGTTCCCTTGATCCATCTTGGTGTGTGGAAGGTAGACAGATCAAAGGGCCAGAACAGAGAGACCCGAATGGAAGCAAATGCATATGGGGATTTAGCAAACAGAAATGTGGCATTTCACTTCAATAAGGAAAATCTACATTTTCTTTTTCTTACAGTGTATAGAATGACTGCTAGCCAATTGGAACAAATAAAGCTTATTCCAACATCATTCTTTCACAAAAATATCTTTGAGAGAGATCAAAGTAAAAAATGTAACAAATAATCTCATAGGAAATAGATAAAAATATGAGTACATCTATTCATTATCTTAGAATGGGAAATGACACTTCAGGAGACACTCATCCCAGAAAGGACAGAGAAAAAAACACTGTTGAAGTTGCACATGCCAAAACGGTTCAGTGTCAGTAAAGAAAAATAATATTATACAAAAGTAAAAATGGCAAATAAACAAATAATAGGGCTATGTTTCTTAAAAATATAAACCTTTTCTATGTTTTAAAAGAATAACTCAACAACCCATTAGAAAAATGAGTAGGTTATATAAAGAAGTATTACCAATTTATAAACCTCTCTCATAATAAAAAAAAAATGCTCTTTACCTCCTAGGTTGACAAAAGTAAAAACATTTGTTAATATCAATACAACATTCTCATACAGTGGAAGGGAAAAATTGACTCAACCTCTTTGTAAAATCAATTTGGCAATAACAAAATGTAAAAAAGCAGTTATTATCAGTTTAGAGATCTTACTTCTTGGAATTATTCTTGTATGTACATATACAAAAACATATGCCCTGGTGTTGTTTGGCGATGTTGTATTCCATCAGCATGCTGCTAAGTGAGGAGCATAAAGCACTGAGTTACATGTAGGGGATGCTCCTATTCCTGTTGCTATTTGATACATGAGCCTTGACTGGAATGGAAACTTCTCTTGATTAAAAATGAGTTCAAATGTTAGCATTTGAATGTGTTATTTAATTAATAGTAATGCAAGGAATAGTAAGATTTTTATTATCTAGTATCTTGACCTTAATAGTATGGTATGGTTTCTCCCATTTCAGATGGTCTGGTTATCTGGGAGTACTGAAATTTAATCTGCACTCCATCAACCTTCTCATAAGATCTATGCACAACCAACAAGACAACAGTGAGAAAGAGACTTTTAGCAGATGCTATCTTTGGTCCTGAACCTCAAATCTTGTAAACTTTTAAGTTGGGGACTTTGAAACTTGACCTGTCTCCTTCTCTATTTTACTCAAACTCTCCTCTCACATACACCACCTCAACCTAAAGCAAGTTTTTAATATTATTACATTCTAATTTAATAGCAGGAAGATGTGCCAAAAAGGGAGAAGAAGGAGGTTCCTGAGTTGTTGAGATGGCCAAGTTACCGACCTGTAAGAGTGGAGGAGGCATGGGAGAGACATTCAATTGGTGCTTGCCATGAACGTCTTACTGACTGTCACAGCTTGTTCAGGCTGACATTCTAGAAACAGATTTATCCTTTAGGAGAAACAAGGAGAAGGTAAGGGTAAAATTTTGGAATCTTTTTTTTCTCCTAGAAACTACAAAATAACTCAAGTCTATATTGCAAACTCAGTCCTGTATTCAGAGGTCCATATATTTAATTGAATCAGAAATAAAGTCAGATTTAATATCTGATTCAATTAAATCTATTAATTTGTATATACCACTATTATCTCAAAATTAACTTGTCCCCAGTTGAACCTATAATTTTCTCCTAAATCTGTTCCTCTTAGTATGACAATCCCTGGTTAACAGTAATATAGACACTTAAGGTAAAAATGTAATGAGGTTCCTCCAGCATCGTTGACCAAGGCGAGAGAAACCCTGTACTGAGCCATACAATTTAAACAGCCCTCAATATTGTACACACAGACACACACACATATACATGCACACATGCGCACCCAACTGCACACACTATTAAGAAAGGCCTGGGCATCTCTGTCACTCTGAACCTGGCACTTAGACTGGTACAAGATGGACTGTATCACTAATATCTTTTCTTTTGAGAAGTACCTTTCAGGCTCCATAAAAATATTCCTTATATATCTTGCCTTATTTTTGAAACAAAAGAGGACTGTTTTTGAATGATGGACAAGTGTGGGGATTGTGTCACTCCTGACCTCAGAGAGGGGCTTGGCTGTGGAGAGGAAGAGGATTTAAGCTGTGGCCATGCTTAGGGAAATAACAAGATAAATGACTGAACTCATCACATGCTCCTCAGACAGCAGGTGATCTTGCAATAATGAAACACCATTCCCCGATAGCTCCAAGCATCCATTTCCTTATCCCCTTCATGTTCCTATTCGTAGTTCCAGAGGTACTCAAGAATTAGTATCATATTGCCTACTCCTCAAAGGACGCTGTAGAACATTTAGCAATATTAACAATTCATACTGATTTTAATTTTTTATATTAAAGGTCTAGAGGAAACATGCATGAAATAGTATACACTGGAAACCAGATAGATGTTAAATCCTATGATTGTATTTTAAATTATGAAACTAATTATTTTCATTTTGCATCTTAATTTTAATAGATAACTGAAATTGTTTTTGAAGGAAAATCTTCCCTAAAAATATGAAAGGTTATTTGTTAAGATTACTTAAATTTACCATTTCATTGGAAATAAATTATATATACTTTGAGTACAATTATGTTAGTTTTTAAACCCTTAAGCTATTGATTTAATAAAAATTGCTAATGAGAACACAAGTATAATAATTAAATTTAGCTATCTTTGATACTTGCCAATACTGTTATGTAAAATCATAAATTATAGTTAATCTTTCACTATGGATGTATAAAATTCATAGATTAATTCTATGTTAATCTGTCATTCTGGAATTATATTTTTTAGGATAGGAAGATAGAACATGTTTTAGTTTATGAGTTGTTAACTTTATAATTTTTAAATATTCCTGGTATATTGGCCTGCATTGGCTCATGCTTTGGGATCTTGAAATGTGAGAGACCGATCTTATCTTTCTAGTCCCCTCCTGCTCCCTCACCTTTCACATCCAACCCCTCACCAAGTCCTCCTGGTCCAGCTTTTAAGTGCTTTTTAAATCTTTCCACTCTTTGATATTTTTTTGTTCCTGTCCTCAGGATTTTAACCTGGCTGATAACAATAGCCATTTCACTGGTCTCATATCCTCTGCTCACACTCTCATCAACTCTATTTTTTATACTCCTGAAAGAGGGGCTTTTCTACATATCAAACAAGTGAGGTCAAATACTTAAACACCTTGAGGGCATTACGCTAAGTGAGATAAATCAGACAGAAAGACAAATACAGTATGATATCACTTATTTGTGGAATCTAAAAAAGCTGACTTTTAAAAACAGAGTAGGAAGGCGGTTACCGTAAAAGAGCTAGAAGGTGGTGGATTTAGGGAGATGTTGTTTAAGGTTCATACTTGCAACTGGTAGGTGAATAGTCCTGAAGATCCAATGCACAACATAGTGACAACAATACTGCATTATAATCTTCAAACTTGTTAAAGAACTTACTTGTTCCTACCACAACAAAGGAGTGATAATTATGTGATGTGATAGAAGTGTAAGGCTACGATGGTAATCATATTGCATATATAAATATGTCAAGTCAACAAGTACCCCTTAAACTTTATTGTGTAATCTGTCATTACATCTTAATAAAAAGAAATTTTAAAAGAAATAAAATGAAGTTGGTAACATTTAGAAAAAAAACACTGGGATTATTAAGAATCAGCACAAATAGAAATTAAAATATGTAAAACTATGCTGACTGCCACTGTGGTAGTTGTGGTAGTTGTAGTGAGGGAGGCTTATATAATTATCAGACTGATGATATCTGAGTGGTTCTATGTATTGAGACTTTCAATAGTCACAGAATCTCTGAGAAGAAAAAAATACATACATTTATAATCAATCCCCAAATGACTTATGGATAAAATCAGAACATGTTATCACAACATTCAAGGACACTGCATGGTAGAACTTCAATATATAATTTTGTCATTTTCTCATATACCTTATTCCTAGTCATACTAAATGGGTTTTTTTTAATAGGGTTTATTATTTAGAGTCTTAGTTTCATAGCAAAATCGACCAGAAAGTACCACAGTTCCCATTTCCCACTTGACCTCACACATGCATAGCCTCCCTAGCTATCAACATCCCACATCAGAGTGGCATATGTTAGAATCAATGAACCCACATTGATACATCGCTAACACCCACAGTCCAAAGTTTGCATTAGAGTTCATTCTTGGTGTTGCACATCTATGGGTTTTACAAATGGACAATGAGCGATAGCCAGCGTTACAGTGAAAGTCTAAGAACCCCCTGTGCTCTGCCTATTCATCTCTCTCTTCTCTAGTCCCTGGCAACCTCTGATCTTTTCAATGGCTCCACTGTTTTTGTTTTTACAGGTTTTTACTTGTTGTTAAGACAGAGTGACAAGTTCCATAGTTGCCACATAAGAAACCTCCAGATGTTATTTCCTTCATGTGTCCTAGTAGCTCTCTCACCTCAATGCACCTACACTACTATTAATTACTCTACTTAGCCGGGCTTCTGTGTACTCACTACCACTGTCTATAATAACCTACAATGTGTGACAGGGATTTATTTTTGTTTGTTTCATTTGAAGATGGAAGCTATATTCCCAGTGTCTATATAAGACATCAGGACACTATTGTTAACAAGCAGAAAACCAACCCAAATTAACTTAAGCTAAAAGGGAAATATATTAGCTTCTTTAGTAAGAAAATACATGCAGTGATTATTGCTTCAGGTTGGCTATTATGGAGAAGTTACTGTCATTTCATTCTCAGGCTGTACCCACATTTTAACTGTATCTGCCTGGAATGTGAATTAATGACCTTTACATGATGTGTGATGACTTGTAAGAACTGCTTGTATTTGTCTAACTTTAATCTGAAGAGTTAGACCATTTTTGACAGCATCAGTTAATAAATACATCATTTTTGAAGGGGTGCTGTAGATATTATTATTTTCAGTAAAACAGAAAAACTAAAACAAAGGGAGAATTCCTGATCTGCCTTATTTACTTTCTAAATGGCAGAAATGACTGAAAGAAGGAAGAGATCTCAACACCAGCTGTGTCTGCAGTCCTCTGCTTGCTCATAATTCCCTGACTTATTCATTCACGAAACATTTATGGGGTGACAGGCTCTCAGCAGGTGCTGTACAAGATACTGCACTTCTTTGCATTCTTGGCAATTGTCTTCCAATTACTTCCCCTGTGCTAAAAATACAACTATTACAATGCTTGCTATGTGTTTCTTTTCTTTATGCTTCTATTGTGTTTATGATTTATTTTTAAAATTTTGGCAACATGTATAACTACATGTAGATGATAACAGTATCCACAGAAAACTTAACTGGACATTTCCAAAACAAAACTCATGGTGTAGGGGAGTATTTTGGATAGGGAACAAATTTTAGTTTATTACAAAATTCTAAAATGTAACCATTACATATCATGATTGCAAAAATCAGCAAAGGTTCCAGGCAGATGATTCATGAAAGAAGAAATAAAAACAAATATATAAAATTTAAAAGCTTCAACCTAGTTAATTATTAAATAAAAATCAAGTAAAACAAGATGCAGTTTCTATCTATAATACTGGCATTTAAAAAATTAATACTATCTTATGTAGAGTGAATCGTGAGAGGAGTGCCTTACATACTGCTGAGTGATACATTTTTTTATGATAAAATTGTTGAATTTTATATTTTTAAAGTCTGATTCAGAATATTTATTTTTAAAATAAAATCCCAAAGAAATAATCAGAGGTGGGAATAAATATTTATGTAAAGAATGTCCACTGGAGCATTACTTCTAACAATGATAAGGGACAAAATATCATAAGTTGAAACCATGAGGAAATAATAAATTTATTATGATATACTCATGCATAAAATTGAGAATTATGTTTCATTTAGAATTTACTTATGAGTAAATATTCAAATGGAAAATTCTCACTAAGTAATGTTGTGATCACTGTTGGATACAATGATGTGATACCATTGTAATTAGCTAGTTATTAATAAAAGAAAGGGAACAAAGGAGAGGTCAGACATTACAGGCATGTCATTTCGGCAGCTTCAATTTCACACCCCAGGGAACCACGGACCAGTCCCCACAGATTACTGGGGGAAGGGACTAGACAAAGAGGAAATGGACACATGGGCAGTAAAGTTGAGATGACATAGGGAAAATGTCTGTCAGTCAAACCTGGGAACAGAAATCACTGGCTAGAAGGGGTGGAGCCAATGCAATCCTGTGAAAATTTTGCTATACATAATTTCCCAAACAAAGGAATTCTCTTGGCTTGTGTGTCTTTCTTTTTGTTTTTAAATATATATTTTATTGATTTTAGAAAGGGAGATGGAGAGAGAGAGAGATAGAAACATCAATGATGAGAGAGAATCATTGATTGGCTGCCTCCTGCATGCCCCACAGTAGGTATCAAGTATACAACCCAGGCATGTGCCCTGACCGGAATCGAACTGTGACCTCCTGGTTCATAGGTCGATGCTTAACCACTGAGCCACGCCAGCCAGGAGGCTTGTGTGTCTTTCTCGTTCCTGTTTATTTGTTCCTGCCCGTGTTCCTCCAAGCCATGTGGCCCTGTGGACCCCACATGCAATGGACTGATGAACTGCAGCTGGGAACACAAGCTAAGCTAGCCAAATGCCCAACTGAACACTGCTCCAACATGGAGCAAAAACTCGGGGCACTGGCTCTGCTCCCAGCTCTGCTGAAGCCACAGCCACATTTCTCCTATAAAGGGATAATAGAGTAAAAATATAAATGAAAATAATACAGTGGGATGAGGGCTTTTAGCAGACAGGGGATTTGAGAAATATGGAGATCAAGCATCCTACAATTTAAGAAACCAGAAATGGAGGAAGCGGAGCTTCCAGATACAAGAAGTCTGTGTTATATTTCCGAAGTTCTGAAATAATCTCCATTTACCGCTAGCCCCTAGGCAGGTGAGGGCAAGGATGACTTATTTCTAGTGAAACTGAAGTGCTCCCTGCTCGATTATTCTAAAGCCTGCCAGTTGATAAGCTCCATCAATACACCAAAGTATGAACCCTGAGAAAGAAGACACCTATTAAGAAGGGCTTGATAGCTAATTGGGCTTAAGTTTTAAAACAGAGCCTAGCAGCCATTTCTACACAGGGGCCTCTCACCCAAACTGCACTTCAGGGAGAAGCCTGAACTGAACTGCCTGCCTACACTGTGTCTCTGCTATCTGAGTCAGCCGTTATAAAGGAGTTTCTGTAATCCTATTTCAACCAATAAGACTGGGGCTTTTCCCATCCAATCGGAGCTGTGCAGCTCTGACCCACCAGAGAGGCTCTACATTGACCAATCAGGACAGTGCCTTTTGGACAAATCAAACTGCAAGGATTTGGAGTCTTCATTTGAATGAGGACAGACCAATCAGGGACCAGGGGAAGGAACTTCTGTCCATATAAGCCAGCTCCCCTCAGGCTCTGGGAGTGCACTTTCCCTTTGAACCAAAGACTAAAGACTGTATTCCCTGGGCTGAGCTGAAGCACCAAAAATGTCTTGCCAGAGCCGAGTGGGGAAGGCCAGAGCAGACTGGCCCAGAACAGAGCAGACCAGCATAGAGCAGGCCAGACCATTGAGGAGCAAAGCAAAGCTGTGTAGCTGGAGAGGGAGCTGGCCCCTGAGCTGCCTGGCCCCAGGGCTGCCTCACAGTGGTGCTGTGTCATAATTGAGCTATTTTGCACTGAATAAAGTTTCCGTTTTTACCATACCACAAATTACGGATTCCTGTTGGCACTGAATTCCAGCCAAGGACCATTAGTTGACACAGCATTGCCAGTCATTCTCAATATGAAATGATAATCAAGAATTCCCAGAAACTGAAGAAAAACCTTTATCAAAAGGAAGATCAGCATAAAAAATGTGAAGAAGTTGCTATGATGAAAATATCAATTACCAGAGACTTGAAGAGAATTTTTGAAAAAAGAATTTTAACTCTAACTTGCAGAGGTTTGAAAAGGTTTGCAACCTCCAAAATGGGGATAGGGTGGTACAAGAAAGGAACTATTAAATACTCATCTATCATACAAAGATATCCATACAAATGACTGAAATAGATTAACCAAGAAATACCAATTTAAGTTTATGATGTAGAGACACAAGAAGAAATAAAAACAGAAAAACAATTAGAAAGCTGTAAAATTATTACAATAAGAGACTTAAGAGAAAAGGAGGTGGTATGGGAGATTATGGTTTTTTTTATTTTAAACCTCTCTATACTGCTTGAGTTTTTAAAAGCATTTACTTGTATTATTTTGTTACAAATAAAAAAGTAATGTTAAGAATAGCAGGAAATGTGTTTTAAAATGCTTCTTAAAATAAGATTTCCTAACAAAAATCAGGCTTCAAAATTCACATTTGCTTTAAGTCTCACTCTAATTATGCGTAGTAAAAACAGAAATGAGAAATCATCTCTGAAGTATTAATGGAATGATTTATTTTGTTGTCATTAAAATTATCTGGTCAAATATGTACTCTATGTGAATTAAATATTGAGAGGAAACTTTGGGATTTCAGCTACAACCATGATTGAAATTCTCCAAGCATTTTGCTAAATATCTCTTATGCCATCATTAAAGAAACAATGCCAACAAAAATTAAATCCTACTTTAAAAACATTGATGCTTTTCAATTAATTCTCCTCTGTCTTTTCTACCCATGACCTGTATCCATCAAAGCCATGTGTGTGCTCCCTCAGTAAGGAAGTGGTGAGTCTCTAGTCACACACTGACCAGCAGCCTTAGACTGATAATGAGATGCTCCTCAGCTCAACGCCAGGAATTCCCTGCTGGAATCAGGTTCTCTGACAGCCGGGACTTTTCACCAATTTAAACTACAAAACAGCTTTGGATAAGTTGGTCCAGCTTTGCACTGCCTACAGAGCAGGCATGATAACATGTCTTTCCTGGCCCAAGTTGGCAAAGACCTTGGTAAATTCAAGGCTGTGAAAGGAAATCAGTTGAACAGAACATTTCGGACAAAGGAGAGAATTATGTGTCAAAAAAAATCAACTAATAAACAATTCCATCAATGCTTCTCTGATGGTGTGATCCCAAAAGACTGTCCCAGCAGAAAAGATCACTGGAAAAGGTCACAGGAAATGATTGATTAAATGACTGCATCAAAATAAAAAATTCACCTGTCAAAATATCCTGAACAAATTTAAAAGGCAAATAATAAAATAAAACATTTGCAGCATATATGACTAAAAGAACTGACAGTTTCCTATGCAAAAAAAAAAATCTTACAACTGAATAGGACAAGAATGTCAGGGAAAATACATAAGCACATGCACACATCCACATAGAAAATGATCTTATTTTAAAACTAGAGCCCAGTGTACAAAATTCATGCACGGGTAGGGTCCCTAGGACTGGCTGGCAATCAGGGCTAATGGGGGACTTCCGGCTGCACACCAGGGCCTTCCTTCATTCTGTGCCACCCCCTGGTGGTCAGCGCACGTCATAGTGAGCAATCGAACTCCCGGTCTCCGGTGGAACTCCCGAGGGGACACTTTGCATATTATCCTTTTATATATATAGATATCTGATGCTTGCCTTGGCCCGTGTAGCTCTGCTGGTTGAGCATTATCCTATGTGCCAAAAGGTTGCCTATTCAATTCCTGGTCAGGGCACATGCTCGGGCTGTGGGCTAAATCCCCAGTAGGGGGTATGCAGGAGGCAACTGATTGATGATTCACTTTCACATCAGTGTTTCTCTCGCTTGCTCTCCCTTCCTCTCTCTTTAAAAATCACTAAAAAAAATATGTTTAAAATATCTGATGCTATTGATCATAACATACAAATATGAATGGCATTTTTTAATTCTTGGTTTTTAATTTTGCTTTTAAAAATAAGATTACTAATGGGACTAAAGTATACTGAATTCCATATAGACTGGTGGAAGCTGGAAAAAATTATTCTAAAGAGCATTTTGATAATATATGTCAAAAGTTTAAAAATAGTTATGGCTGTAAATGTCTCTCATAAGACTTTACTTAAAAATACCAAGAGCAGATTAAAAATGTGTGTATAAGGCTCCTTAGTACAGTATCATATAATTTCTAATAGTAACAAAGGATGAGTTTATATGTCTAACAGAAGAGAAATAACTTAGAGTCTAGATAGGTAACTCTCAAATCATACAAGCTTTCCAAGCACAATAAAATACATTTAGTTAATAAAAGTTCTACTTCATAGGATAGTTAAGGGTATCAAAGAAATAGCACACAAAATTCTTAAAACAATGCCTGGCACAAAATAATAATGTGTTATTACTTAATAATTATTAGCCATCAGTATTAAAAGAACTTCTTCATTGATAAACTTGCAACTGAATTTTTTTTATCAAATTTCACTCATTATATAGAACTAGGGGCCCGGTGCACGAAATTCGTGCACTGGGTGTGTGTGGGGAGGGGAGTGTCCCTCAGCCCAGCCTGCCCCCTCTCACATACTGGGAGCCCTCAGGCGTTGACCCCCATCACCCTCCAATCGCAGGATCGGCCCCTTGCCCAGGCCTGACGCCTCCACCAGAGGTGTCAGGCTTGGACAGGGGACTCCCATCTCCCCCTGATCACTGGCTCTGGCCCCCGCCCAGGCCTGAGGCCTCTGGCCCAGGAATCATGCCTGGGCAAGGGACCATCATATCCCCCAATCCCCGGCTCTGCCCCCCACCCAGGCCTGATGCCTCTGACCCAGGCTTCAGGCCTGGGCAAGGGGACCATCATATCCCCCCAATCCCCGGCTCCGCCCCCCACCCAGGCCTGATGCCTCGGCCAGAGGAGTTGACCCTCATCACCCTCCGATCACCAATCACCGGATCGGCCCCTTGACCAGGCCTGAGGCCTCCGGCAGAGGCATCAGGCCTGGGCAGGGGACCCCCAGCTCCCCGCGGTTGCAGGCTCCGCCCCTGCCCAGGCCTAACGCCTCTGGCTGAGGCGTCCGGCCCGGGCAGCGGGGACCCGCAGCTGCAGCGGCCCCGCGATCATGGGCTCCGCTTTAGGCCCAGGCAAGGGACCCCTAGCTCCCGGGACTGCCAGCTTCGACCGTGTCCAGCTCCCATCGCTGGCTCCACCCCTACTTCCTGCTATCACTGGCCAGGGCGGCAAAGGCGCCTGATTCTCCAATCATGGCTGGGGGGCAGGGCAAAGGCGGCCCCAGGGCCGCCTTTGCCCTGCCCCCCAGCTCTTAGCTCCCCCCTGGGTTTCCGATCACTGTCAGTGGCAGGGGGCTTCTTCCTGCTTTCCCTTTCGCCTCCCTGCATTGTGCCTACATATGCAAATTAACCGCCATCTTGTTGGCAGTTAACTGCCAATCTTAGTTGGCAGTTAACTGCCAATCATAGTTGGCAGTTAACTGCCAATCATAGTTGGCAGTTAATTTGCATATAGCCCTGATTAGCCAATGAAAAGGGTATCGTCGTACGCCAATTACCATTTTTCTCTTTTATTAGATAGGATGACAGAAAGGTAAGTAGTTGAAAGAGTAAAAGCTTTGACATCAAACAAATGAGAATAATCATACAAATATTACACGTTTATTGGGGAATTTAAAGAAATAATGCATATTTATGGGGATCAAAATACCACAGTATTCAAATGAAGGCACTCTGTCATCATTATTAATCACAATGATTACCAAAAATACACTACAAATTAATAACCTAAATGTATTTATTTTTATTGTGGAAAATTTCAAAATCTAAATACAAAAATAGAATATAGAAAATGAACTCACATGAACTCATGAAGTTTTAACTGAATATTTTCAAAAAAATGGCCACTCTGGTTTCACTTCTGAGGCCAACCCTAACACACACACTGGATTTTTAAAAATATATTTTATTGAATTCAGAGAGGAAAGGAGAACGAGAGATAGAAACATCAAAGACAGGGAATCATTGATTGGCTGTCTCCTGCAGGCCCCTGACTGGGAATTGAGCCCGGAACCCGGGCCTGTGCCCTTGACCAGAATCAAACCTAGGACCCTTCAGTCTACAGGCCGACACTCTATCCACTGAGCCAAACTAGCCAGGGCCACACTGGATTATTTTGAAACAAATTCTAGAAGATGTCTTATAGTGTATCTCTTAGGGTGTCCTAGGGTGTATAATATTCTTTTTTTTTAACAAGGCCGTATCATTACAACTTAAACAATATTTAATATCATCACATGTTCAATCAGTGTTCAAATTCCCTATTGTCTCATATTTTTAGTCATTTCTTTGAGTCAGGATCCGAGGATGATCCATAACAGTAAATTTTATGTTTTATTTAATATACTAGAGGCCCAGTGCACAACATTCGTGCATTCGGGGGATGGGGGATCCCTCAGCCCGGCCTGCACCCTTTTGTAGTCTGGGAGCCCTCTGGGGGTGCCCGGTCTCCACATAGAGCTGGCCTAAGCCATCAGTTGGACATCCTTAGTGCTGCTGCAGAGGCGGGAGAGGCTCTGGCCAGCCCTCAACCTGGTTTCTGGTTGAGCGGGGCTTCCCCTGTGGGAGCACACTGACCACCAGGGGGTAGCTCCTGTGTTGAGCATCTGCCCTCTGGTGGTCAGTGCATGTCATAGCAACCAGTCGTTCCGCCATTTAGTCAATTTGCATATTACCTTTGTATTATATAGGACTAGAGGCCTGGTGCACGAATTTGTGCATGGGTGAGGTCCCTTGGCCTGGCCAGTGATCAGGGCCAATCAGGGGGGCCAGCCGGCTTGGGCAGGGGGGAACTTCAGGATGCTGGCTGGGGGCTGGGGGGAGGGATCGTGGGAGGTTGGCTGGTCACAGGAGGTTGGCTGTAGGAGGAACTAACCGCCAGGGGGCAGATCCTGCATTGAGCATCTGCCCCCTGGTGGTCAGCACATGTTATAACAACCAGTTGACCAGCTGTTTCATCATTCGGTCGTTCAGTTGCTTAGGCTTTTATATATATAGACTAGTGGCCCAGTGCACGAAATCGTGCATGGGGGGGCAGGGGCTCAGCCCAGCGTGCACCCTCTCCAATCAGGGACATCCCTCTCACAAACTGAGACCACTGGCTCCTAACCGTTCATCTGCATGCCTGACTGATCGCCCCTAACTGCCTCTGCCTTCCTGCCTGATTCCCCCTAACCTCTCTGCCTGCCTGCCTGATCACCCCTAACTGACCTCCCCTTCCAGCCTGATCCCGCCCCCCAAATGCCCTCTTCTGCCAGCCTGGTTGCCCCCAACTGCCCTCCCCTGCCGGCCTGACCTCGCCCCCAACTGCCCTCCCCTGCCGCCCTGGTTGCCCCAACTGCCTTCCTCTGCTGGCCTGATCTTGTCCCAACAGCCCTCCCCTGCTGGCCTGATCTCACCACCAATGGCCCTCCCCTACCAGCCTGGTTGCCCTCAACTGCCCTCCCCTGCTGCCTGATCTTGCCCCCAACAGCCCTCCCCTGCTGGCCTGATCACCCCTAACTGCCTCTGCCTTGGCCCCCACCACCATGGCTTTGTCCGGAAGGAAGTTGGATGTCCGGAAGATGGCCTGTCGACCTGGTCTAATTAGCACAGGGGTCCTCAAACTATGGCCCGTGGGCCGCATGCAAATACAAATATTGTATTTGTTCCCATTTTGTTTTTTTACTTCAAAATAAGATATGTGGGCCTAACCAGTTTGGCTCAGTGGATAGAGCGTCGGCCTGCGGACTGAAGGGTCCCAGGTTCGATACCGGTCAGGGGCATGTACCTTGGCTGTGGACACATCCCCAGTGGGGGTTGTGCAGGAGGCAGCAGATCGATATTTCTCGCTCATTGATGTTTCTAGCTCTCTATCCTTCTCCCTTCCTCTCTGTGGAAAGTCAATGAAATATATTTAAAAAAAATAAGATATGTGCAGTGTGCATAAGAATTTGTTCATAGTTTTTTTTTAAACTATAGTCCGGCCCTCCAACAGTCTGTGGGACAGTGAACTGGCCCCCTGTTTAAAATGTTTGAGGACCCCTGAATTACCATATTACCCTTTTACTATTATAGATAGATTATATAAGATAGGATTTCTTAAATGGGGGCAAAAGCCTTTTTCAGCAGGAGGAAATGCTCTTGGCAGACAAAAATACATAATCCCTGTATCTGGACTGATAGCCAGCCATATACACTATACTGCCAAACTGGTCATTAAAAAATTGAACCACTTTCTTACACTTTACACCAAACAGCTGTTGCCCTTAAAACCCCTCTTCAGCCCCCACCTTAGGTTCTGCCTTTGCAGTTCACCCAGGTTAGGTTCTGACTGGTTGGTTTCCATGCCAGTCAGAGTCAAAAGCTCCGCCTCCTAGGCAGCCATAGGCTCCTCCCACTTCACCCAGATTTGGTTCTGATCGGTCAGTTTCTATGCCAGTCAGCGTCTCCGAGCCTATCTCTGGGTGTGATCAGGGATGCGGGGCTGATCAGCTGCCCCAGGGAAGCCGGGAGAGAAACAGAGGTGAAGCTGCTGGTGAAGCCCAGAGAAATTGAGAGAGGTAACAGCTGATCAACAGCTGCCACGGAGGCTGCGGATCAGACCCTGCCTCTCTCTTTGGGCCTCTCTCTGGGCCTGATCCGCAGCCCCCTCAGCAGTCAGTGCTGGGTCACAGGCCTGCAGCAGTGGCAGTCAGTGCTGGGTTGCCAGGGCAACTCAGCACTGACCTCAGCACTGACTTCCGGTTGGTCCAGCCTTCAGTCATTACGGACCCTGGGTCTTTATAATTAGGATAGCATGTCCCAAAAATGTATACACACATTTTGAATAATTATAAAGACAGTGTTTATTGAAATACATTTCATTTTCAAAGTTGAGTTATCAGCTGTTAAAGTGTGCATACATTTTTTGGTTCACCTTGTATATATGTTCCCATTCACTCTATGTCTTTCTTTGCCATTTATTTGCAGAGGACAATGGATATTTGTTCAAAAGAGTTTCCTAGTCTTGATTTTGCCTACTGTAGCTCCATGGTGTCCAAAATATCGCTCTATCTCCTTATCTCCTTATTGGTAGTCAGGTGTGCATTCAATTTTTGGGGGGGGAAGTGGGACAGAAATAGTAATTCATGGAAGGTATATGTTCTTCCACCAGTAGACATATTATTTCTCATTTTCTCTTATTTTACAATATTAGTAGTCATGAATTATTATTTAAATCCATTCTTTCATCTGAATGACTGTATTTTAGAAAAATTCTCCTTTTTTTTTTTACTTAATAGCTAGAATATAAAAAGAAACAAATCCCGATTTGTTTATCCTTTGTTAGAATTCGTACAGAATAGGCAAGATGAATGCTAGATTCTTTTTTACATATATTCCAGTTTTCAAAATACTGAGATGATTTCCTAATATCCTCTGAAGGGGGTAGTTGATTAAATATTAGAGGTTTTTTCTGATTCTCACAGACGCACACTTATCATGCTATAACAGGTAACAAGCCTGCTAGTTGCCTTTCACTGGATGCCAGTCTGCAAGACTCCAGACTCAAAGATACCAGCACCCGTCATGCCGTGCCCGTTCCTCAGAGGTCTCAGTGCCAGTTCTGTTGACCCCTCTTTATGCTTCTGAGTTTCAATAACTGTAACTTCCCCCCTTTGTTTCCCTTGTCATAGCTGGTTGTTGTTTCCTATAGTTACTGCTCCTGTGATACCTTAGTGCTCCCATTTTCTTCCACTTCTATGATTTCATTTTTAAAATATGTAAATCTCAGAACAATTTGGAATCAATCCTGTGAAGAATGCCAGAAATGAAATCAGTTTTATCTCTTTTTCCTGTGATTAAACAGTTAGTCCAACACCACTTATTAAAAAGTCCAGGTTTTTCTAGATGTTGTTTGTTCTTACATATGAATGTGTAATCAACATGACAAGCTCCAGACAAAAGCATTTAATACACGATAAAGGCAGTATTTAAATCAGTGGGGAACAAATTCTTATTGCTGGAGTGGAGAAATGTTGCTATTGTGACACTCAAAGGAAGAGGAGGCAAAACAGAAAAGCTAGCTAGCATCCTTGATCCCCCATCCAGAGCGCCAGCCTCAGAGCAGTGCCCCCTGCAGGCAGAGACTAACAAGTCAGGAGGCAAACAAATGTCAGTGGAGGCCCAGACTGCACTTCTGGTCAGTACTGTAATACTACCAGTTGGTTTTGAGGCTGAGGCAAGAGTTCAATAACTGGCCATTTACAATTTATTTTGTTATTACAAAAGTGTTGGCATGAATAGCATTCTGCACATACGTTTTCATGTATTTGCCAGTGCATTTTGAGATAGATTACCCAAAATGAGGGTGCTGGGTCGAAGGATAAATGCAGAATGTTGTCAAATCCTCTCCAGGGAGACTTACCATTTTGCATTTCCAACAGCAATGCCCGGCAGTGCCTGTTTTCCCTCAGCCTCATCAAAATATAGTCAGTTTGGGACTTTTCCCAGTCTGATTGGTGAGAAAGAGTATCTTAGTTTTGCTTTACCTAGCACATTTCTTTTATTATGGAGAGTTATATTTTCATATATAAAAGAGCAATTTGCATCTCTTTTTCTGTGAACTCTCTGCTCATATCAATTGCCCACTGATCTTACCTTTCTCCCTTCAGAAGGCTTTTATGTATTAGGGATAGTAACTCTTTACACTGACAATTTTTAAACACCTTTTCCAATTAGTCAGTGTTTTACCCTTTTCTTATTAAATTTTTGCAATACAAAAATTAATCTTAATATGGTTAAATTTATTAATATTTTTTAATAATTTTTATGTTATAAATTTCCCCATGTTTTCTTCTTATTTTATCACCTACATCTCTTTAAAATTTAGAACTCTAAACCAGTTGGAATTTATTCTGTCTACAGTGTTAGAAATTGATACATTTTTATCTATTTTCCTTATGACTAACTAGTTATCCCAACACTACTTATTAAAGTTCTTCTTTTCTCCAGTTTAAATACTGTCTTTTTCATTTATTAACTTTTCATATACAATTAGGTCTATTTAATGATTCCCTGTTCTTTTGTATCAGTCTTTCTTCCATTTGTTCACAACAGCATAATGCTTTAGAGATAGAGACTCTGGAAAATGTTTTAATAACTTGTAGAGTCACCACTATTTCTGGAATTTTCATGTGTGGTTATTATTTGCTCTGCTAAATAAGTTTTATATTAACTTGCCAAATTCCAAAGAAATATCGTTTTCAGTATTTTCTTGGGAAGTTTTAATGTTACAAATTATCTCAGGGAAGGCTAAATTCTATATAACATTGAGTCTCCCCATCTAAGAACACTGTATGTGTTTTCATCTGTTCATAGAGACAAACAGACACTTGTTGAATATAAGTTTACATATATCTATTCTATGTGGTTATTTTCCCTTTATCTCATCCCTATCATCTTATTGAATGTTGATTTTATGATTTTATAATCTGATATCACCCTAAAATCATCTTATCATGTGTAGTTTCCCCACCAATTCTATCAGTTTTCCACATATATAATTCTATCATCTGCCAATGAATGCCTCCTGCTTTCCAGTTCTTATGCGTCTAATTGTGTTTTTCTTGACTACTTTTATAAACTAACTAGAGGCCTGGTGCATGGATTCGTGCACCGGTAGGGTCCCTTGTCCTGGCCTGTGCCCTCTCACAATCCGGAACCACTCAGGGGATGTTGGTTTCAGCCTGATCCCCACAGGCCCGATCTAGACAGGAGGGAGCTGATCCTGTGCATTGAGCATCTGCCCCCTGGTGGTCAGTGCACATAATAGCAATCGGTCGACCGATCAAATGGTCAACTGGTCAAACAGTAGTTTAGGCTTTTATATAGAGAGAGAACTGAAATTTAAAAATGTTAAATAGTAATAAAATTAGGGTAAAAGAAATTGAACTTAAGGCTTTTTTCTAATATATGCCCCTCATACATATTAGAATGTGTTTCATTGAGAAAAAGGTATGTGGCCAAATACAGTGCACTTGAAATTTGACATGCCCTAGCCTGTTAGGCTCAGTGTTAGAACATCAGCCTGCAGACCAAAGGGTCCTGGGTTCAATCTGGTCAAGGGGACATACCTTGGTTGCAGGCTCCTTGCCCTGGCCGGGGCATGTGCAGGAGGAAACCAGTCTTTGTGTTCCTCTCACATCCATGTCTTTCTATGTCTTTCCCTCTCTAAAAGATCAATGGAAAAATATCCTCAGGTGAAGATTTAAAAAGAAATTTGACATAACTGCAAGCCTATGTTAACCTGAGGAACAGAAAGTTTAAACATAGTTCTGTAACATACCTGAAATACATACATATAAATTATCACATGGCTTATGAATCTTTAGTTATTTCCTTAAAAAGTTTGAGAAATTCTATAAGCAGTGTGATTCGTATGCCTAAAATACTTTTGTGAATACATATGATTTATTAACCCAGAAAATATGCATGTTCTTATTGCTTTCTCTAGTTTTTGAAAAAGTAAATTCTGAATTTACAGAAGTTTGTCATACATCCATCATTCAGCGTGTGTTTCAGCTGAAAAAGTTTAATAGCTGCTTAATGTTAATATTGTTTCCATGGTAATATAGTGGAGTCACATCGTATATGCATTTAACTTAATCAAATTTAACTACCTAGGCTTGGAGACAGAGAGAGAGAGAAACAGGGGGCTGAGACATAGATACAGAATAACAGAGACAACAAAAAGATAAAATATGCATATAGGGCAGAACATTCCATCAATTCCTCTGCTCTGTAAGTCTACATGCTCCTGAGTGCTTTATCACTTTCATTGTGCTCTTACAAAAGGGCATGTCCTCACACTATTTACACTATATTTGTCATGCATACATCTCAGTTAATGTATGTTGCTGTACACATTCTATTTCAAACAGAAAACTACATTAAACAAATGCTGTTTTATGTGTAAAATAATTTTGAAAATACAATTTTTACCTTGCAGCTTATTTTACAGCCC
Organism: Myotis daubentonii; assembly: GCF_963259705.1. Classification (NCBI taxonomy): domain Eukaryota; kingdom Metazoa; phylum Chordata; class Mammalia; order Chiroptera; family Vespertilionidae; genus Myotis; species Myotis daubentonii. The sequence continues at coordinate 204,680,017 of NC_081840.1, read as the reverse complement.
ATTCTTACATGACCCAAAGTCCAAACACCACTTTTGAAAATGAAGATTTCAATATATGAGTTTTAAAGTAGGGTTAGCCTTTGTATGTAATACCAAAACTACATTGAGCAGTGGCTCGATATTAGAGAATGTGGCATCCATCTTTAGTCTCTATCACCTAGAGTAGTACTATTCCTTGACGGTTCATTAATGGGCTGAAATCACCCTCATCATCCAACTTCCATCACTCATTTATCCATTGTACCAGATAAAAATTTATAGTTTTATTAAACATGTAACTTATTTAATCTGAAAATTCTGTAAATCAAGTATTATTTCCCTCAACTTTATAAGAACATGGGAGAGATGAGCCAGCTAAAGGGGCAGAGCTAGATTCTGAATATAAATCTTCCTGAATTCAAAGTCTATACTATTTTAGGAACTTGCCTTTAATGTAAACATCAAGAAAGAACAATATTTTAAAAAGTGATAGATCATTGTTCTCAAAACCGTATCTTTATTTCTGTAGTTAGCATCATACTTACCACTTAAATTTTCTCATTTATAAGATAGTTTTAAAATTGTCCTGCATGTATTATATAATAACACATCCATATAATTTTTTGTTGTTGTTATATTTATCAAACACCCATCAGTTATGGGTGTATGTCTGATTGGAAGATCTTTCATTTCAGGAAAATGTGAAATGTTTCCATGGAGATCAGCTTGAGATAGCCCAGTGACGAACTTCTTAGCTATAATTTCACATTGGTTTCTATGGTTTCCAGATAGGGAAAGAAAATGAAGTTGCAGATTTTTTTTGTAATGTAAAAGGTTATTGGAAAATAAGAGATACTGCTCAAATTAATGTCATCTCCCCCAGGAAAGCAACTGCTGTTATAGCAAAACATGAAAAATTCCATGATGTTGTACATCCATGCACTGTTCTATACTTGTAACAAACGAGCAACTATCATATTTTAAGTTTCCAAAATTAGCAGAAACTTCTCTTAAAAAGAGTGAATTCATAGTTGAAATCTCTTTTAAAAATGGTTACTAATAATTGGCTTGCAATCTCCCCTTCATTTTCATTACAGCACATCTTTGGAGACGTCACACAGTGCATCTGTTAAATCAATTAAGGGCATGAGTGAAGAGTCTGGCACAGAGATATCTCCTTATTCATTATCCCTGAGATCAAATGATTTTGAGGGCCTTCCATGGTCCACAGGCCTGATGTTCCCCACCCCTGATCTAAATACTTAGAAAGATACTCAGCAGAGGAGTACTAATCATCAGGATAACCCATTCTATCTCAGCCACTCCAAGCCTCCACAATGGCTCAGAGATAAAATGGTCATGACAGCAGGAATGGAGGTTATGTGTGGGCTCAACAAGGTAGACATGCACTCATAAGGGCTAATCTGTTTATAGTCATTGTTCAGTGCCCAGTCGACCAAATGGACAGGTCAATACTGTACCTCCATTTGCAGCATTCCTTGGGGGAGGGGAAGGAAGCAGGTAGCCATCAGTGCCAGGTGGATTTCATTGGACCATTTCCATCAAGGAAAAGGTGGCACTTTGTTCTTTGAATACAGTTTCTAACAATATAGTTTTACCTTCTCTCCTGTGACTTTTCTGTAAATATCTTCATCTATGAAATTGCAAAATGTCTCCTTTAACACCACAGCATACAGCAGAGCAGATTCTGATCAAGAAATGTATTTTACAGCAATGAAGTACATTAATGGTCTCGTGTAAATATAGGTACGATGGTTCCCTCCGCAGACAGAATGGTATAATGACCTTTTGAAGTGTTAGTTACAGCAATAGCTGCATAACAGCACCTTGCAAAGCTGAGGCAATGTCTTCCAGATGCTGGATATGCTCTCAATAACCAACCAATACATGGTGCTATTTTTCCCAGAGCCAGGATGTACAGGACTGGGATTCAAGAGCGGATCTGGGAGCGGCTGCTCCGAAATTACCCTCAGTGCTCGCTCCACTAGAAAAGTTTTTGTTTCCTCCTCCATAACTTTGGGCTTTGCTGGTCTACAAGTCTAAGTCTTCTACTAGGGATCACAGCAATGGGTCCATTAGACCGGAAGCTGAGAGTCGTACCCTTCCATGGGAAAGGGACTTTGTGAGAATTCGTGAGTTAGTTTTAAGAGGAAAAGTTGCATTATGTTAGGTGAAAACATGTTTTGCTGTTGTCTTCATCGGAAATATAGAAAAAAATACACTGATGTCAGGTTGACAAGGGGTAAATTACTGTGGTTTCTAAGTGTAAACTTAGTTAAGTATTAGTTCTAATTCCCATAATTAATCCTATAATTCTATACTGCTTATACTGGTCCTATTCTCTGTTCTATCCCTAACACAATTAGTGTGCAGAATATATAAAAAGCTTCTACAACTAAGATGAACTGAATATAGAAATAAAAAAGAAACAGAAAAGGCACACGAAAGAAAAACAAAACAAAACCAAAAAGCTAACACAGGATGTTCAAACTCTTGAGTAATCAGGGAAATACAAATTAAAGCATAAACTACTACTGCACACTCATCAAAGTAGCAAATATTAACATGATTGAAAATTCTAAGAATGAGCTTGGATTATCCCAAGAGGAAGTGGTAGACATTGGTTGGTGAGAATTTAAACTATTTAATCACTATGGGAAATAATTAGCAGTACTGATAAAGCTAAAAATGGGTATTTACTAAAACCTACAAATTCTATACCTAGGAAGGACCCTAGAGAAACTTTCACAGACTAAAAATGGGTAGAAACATATAATATTCTTTATCTAGAGAATAATGATAGCATCTACACTAATAAAAGAGAAACATGGTAATTGGTGTACGACCGCTACCCTTTTCATTGGCTAATCAGTGAGATATGCAAATTAACTGTCAGCCAAGATGGCGGCCGGCAGCCAGGCAGCTTGAAACTAACATGAGGCTTGCTTGCCTCAGTGATGGAGGAAACCAACGTTTCCCGCCTGCTGCTGCCTCTGAGCTGGCAGTTTAAGAAACATTGTAACAAATACCTCCGGACTTCAGCCTGCAGATTCGCAACATTGTAAGCAAAGGCCAGAAAGCTACTTTCAGCTGTGCAGAGGCCTAAGAGCTGGAGCCAAGCCTCAAGGTAAAACTGGCCCAGAATAAAAAAAAAAAAAAGAAAAAAAGGAGCGGTTGGGAAGTTCAGTCACTCTCAGCCTGAAAACAGCCCTCAGCCCCTCAACCAGACTGGCCAGGCACCCCAGTGGGGACCCCCACCCTGATCCAGGACACCCTTCAGGGCAAACCAGCCAGCCCCACCCATGCACCAGGCCTCTACCCTATATAGTAAAAGGGTAATATGCCTCCCAGCACTGGGATCAGCGTGACTGGGGGCAGCGCACAAACCCCCTGATCGTCCTGCGGTTCTGTGTGTGACAGGGGGCGGGGCCCCAACCCGCTGAGCAGCCCTGCTCTGTGCCTGATAGGGGGGAGCTCCCCAACCCCACCCCCCCCCACGGGCACTGCTCTGTGTGTGATGGGGTAGAGCCATAACCTCCCCATCAGCCCTGCCCTGAGTGTGAGAGTGGCAGCGCCCCAACCCCCTGATCGGCCCTGCTCTGTGGGTGATAGAGGGTGGCACCCCAACCCCCTGATCGGCCCTACTCTGTGTGTGACAGGGGCAGCGCCCCAACCCCCTGATTGGCCCTGCTCTGTGCATGACAGGGGTGGCACCACAACCTTCCTATCGACCCTGCCTTGAGTGTGACAGGGGACGGTACCCCAACCCCCCAGTTGGCCCTACCCTGAGCGTGACTGAGGGTGGCATCACAACCTCCCAATCTGCCCTGCTCTGTGCATGACGGGACGGCGCCCCAACTCCCCAATGGGCCCTGCTCTGAGCCCGACCAGGGGCTGCACCTAGGGATTGGGCCTGCCCTCTGCCACCTGGGAGCAGGCCTAAGCCAGCAGGTCGTTATCTCCCGAGGGGTCCCAGACTGCGAGAGGGCACAGGCCGGGCTGAGGGACCCCCCCCCCCGCCGAGTGCACAAATTTTTGTGCACCGGGCCTCTAGTTCAAATATAATATACTGGAGATTGAGGAATAACACCGTTACATTGAAGTTAGTCATTTAGAGGCGATATCCATTGCTGACTGTGGTTGGCAACCTATACATTCCCAATGATCCTTACCCTCAGGTAATCATAGCTTTGTATAATATCCTCCCCTTTTGTACAGCTCTGGTTTAGTGACTCACTTCTAGTCAGAAAAACTAAACTAAATTAAACAAAAAAAAACACTTCACTTTGCCCTAACTGGTTTGGCTCAGTGGATAGAGCATTGGCCTGTGGACTGAAGGGTCCCAGGTTCAATTCCAGTCCAGGCCATGTACCTTGGTTGCGGGCACATCCTCAGGAGGGGGTGTGCAGGAGGCAGCTGATAGATGTTTCTCTCTAATCAATGTGTCTAACTCTCTATCTCTCTTCCTTCCTCTCTGCAAAAAATCAATAAAATATATATTAAAAAAACTTCAAGTAGTGGAGGTGATAGAATGTTACTTGCAAGATTAGGCTATAAAAAGACTGTGGCTCTTTCTTGGACACCCTCTCTTACTTTGAGGAAAGCCAGCTGCTACGCTGTGAGTTCCCTATGAAAAGACCCACATAACAGAGAATTGATATTTCCAACCAACATCCAGCGAGGTCCTAAGGCCAATCAATAGCTCTATAGAAAGTCGGGATGGGGATCTTCCCTCAGCTATGCCTGGAGATGATTATAGGCCTGTCTGAGGCTTTGATTGCAGAAATGTGAGATCCTGAACCAGAGACCTCCAGCAAAGTCATCCTCAGATCCTTGACTCATAGAAACTGTGAGCTAATGCTTATTGTTTTAAGCCACTAAGTTTGGGATAATTTGTAAAATAGCAATAGATAACGAATATGTGCTCCTATAATCATTGCAAACCTACAGTGGTAAACAAATTCATCATTTCAGACTAACAGGCACCCTGAATTATTTAAAGTCACCCGTTAATTCATCTAATAATTACTGAAGGCCTAATCTATCAGGCTTTGTTATAAGAATAAAGTTATAAAAAAAAGCAGTCCAGAACCTATGCTTTATGGAGTTTTTTCACACAGACAATAAACAATAAAATATATCTTATGCCAGATGATGATGATTCCTATGGAGAAAAATAAAGCAAGGAAGCAGGATAGACAAAGCCTGTTTTAAGTAGGAGTTGCAATTTTTTTTAAAAAAGCCCACAAGAGGATATGTTTATTGATTTTAGAGAGAGATGGAGAGGAAGGGAGAGAAACATCAGTAGAGAAACACTGATCAGATGCCTCCCATACACACCCCCAGGGATTGAACCAACAACCTAGGTATGTGCCCCGACTGGGAATCGAACCCCCAACCTTTTGGTGCAGGGGATGACAGTTAACTAACTGAGGCACAGGGAGGGGTTGCAAGTTTTAAAAGGGTAGTCAAAGCCTTCCCTGAAAAGAATATATGTGCACAAAACCCTGAAAAGTGTGAGGGAGCATGAGTCATACAGGATCTGGAGGAAGTGTCCCAAACAAGAAAAAGCAATTGGAAAAGTTTTGATGCAGGAGTGAAATGAACAGTACAGAATTTTAAGTGGCCTGTGCACCTTTCTCAGGATGTTAGCTTTAACTCTGCTGTGAAATAAAAGTCACTGGGTTTTGTCGGGCCAGTGTAGCTCAGTGGCTGTGCAACGACCTGTGAATCAGGTCAAGGTTCGATTCCCCATCAGGCCACATGCCCGGGATGCTGGATAGAGCCCTAGTGGGAGGCATGCAGGAGGCAACCGATCAATAATTCTCTTTCATTATTCACGTTTCTCTCTCTCTCCCCCTTTCCTTTCCTCTCTGAAATCATACATATATATATACACGGAGTGGCCAGATTATGACCACCTGACGTTTGTAGGCAATTTAGCCAAAGGCCTGTTCGAACCTTTGCTGTCTGCAGTTACCAAGATAAAACGTCTCCAATTCGTACAGGAACACAAGGATTGGACAGTCGAGCACTGGATAAAAGTCATGTGGTCCGATGAATCACATTTCCAGTTGCATCATTCAGATGGCAGAGTGAGAATTTGGCGGAAACAGCATGAAAGCATGCACCCCACATGCATGAGTACAGCCCTTCAAGCTGGTGGGGGCAGTGTTATAGTTTGGGGCATGTTTTCCTGGCATGATTTGGGCCCTTTAATTCGTGTGGAACAACATCTGAAGAGCACAACATACCTAAGTATCGTTGTGATCAGGTTCATCCTATCATGTTGATGGCGTATCCCAATGGAGATGGCTTCTTCCAAAAAGACAATGTGCCATGCCAAGGTGCTTGTATTGTGCAGGAGTGGTTTCAAGAACATGAGGGAGACTTTACCTTGCTTAGGTGGCCCCCACAATCACCATATCTCAATCCAATTGAGCATTTGTGGGATGAAGTTAAAAGAGCCATTAGGCAGCTGGTTCCACAACCATCAAATCTCACAGAACTGGACAGTGCTATTCATTGGGCATGGTGTTAGATTCCTCGCATCACATTTCAACATCTTGTGGAGTCAATGCCAAGAATCGCCACAATATTGAAGGCAAAAGGTGTCCCAATGAAGAACTGATGGGTGGCCATAATAATCTGGCCACTCAGTATATATCCTATCTAATAATAGAGAAACATGGTAATTAACCATAACTTCGCTACCCTTCCCATTGGCTAATCAGCGAGTTATGCAAATTAACTGCCAACCAAGATGGCGTCCGGCAGCCAGGCAGCTGAAGCGAACAGGAGGCTTGCTTGCTCCAGTAAAGGAGGAAGCCAAGGTTCCCCACCTGCCACTGCCGGCCTCTGAGCTTACACTCTAAGAAACAATGTTGTAAGTAGAGGAGCTAAACCATCCCAGAAACCTGCTTTCAGCCAGCCGGGCTTCAGCCAGCAGGACCGCAACATTGTTTCAATTATAGAACAAACCCAGATACCTGCTTTCAGCAGCCGAGGTCTCAGAGCTGCAGCCGAGCCTCAGAGCTAAAGCCGGCTCTCAGCTCCAGTGATAGCCATAGAAGGTAAATAAATCCCAGAATTAAAAAAAAAAAAAAAGAAAAAAAGGAGAGGTTGGGAGCTTTAGTCGCCCACCAGCCTGAAAATGGCCCTCAGCTCCTCATCCAGACTGGCCAGGCACCCCAGTGGGGACCCCCACCCTGAAGTGGGTGTGACCAGCTGCAAACAGCCATCATCTCCTTATCCAGGCTGGCCAGGCACCCAAGCGGGACCCCCACACTGAAGCAACAAGATGGCGGCTAATTTGCATACTGAAAGCGGCGGCAGCATGCAAGGCTGTCCGCTGTCCAGGGACCCGGATCTGTGACCCTGCTGGGCGGGGGGCAATGCTTGAGGCTGTCCACGGTCTGGGACCCGGATCTGTGACCCTGCCAGGCAGGGGACAGTGCTTGAGGCTGTCCACGGTCTGGGACCCGGATCCATGACCTGCCAGGCGGGGGGCAATGCTTGAGGCTGTCCACGGTCTGGGACCCGGATCTGTGACCCTGCCAGGCAGGGGACAGTGCTTGAGGCTGTCCACGGTCTGGGACCCGGATCTGTGACCCTGCCAGGCAGGGGACAGTGCTTGAGGCTGTCCACGGTCTGGGACCCGGATCCATGACCTGCCAGGCGGGGGGCAGTGCTTGAGGCTGACCATGGTCCCGGGACCCGGATCTGTGACCCTGCCAGGCAGGGGACAGTGCTTGAGGCTGTCCACGGTCTGGGACCCGGATCCATGACCTGCCAGGCGGGGGGCAGTGCTTGAGGCTGTCCACGGTCTGGGACCCGGATCCATGACCTGCCAGGCGGTGGGCAGTGCTTGAGGCTGTCCACGGTCTGGGACCCGGATCCATGACCTGCCAGGCGGGGGGCAGTGCTTGAGGCTGTCCACGGTCTGGGACCCGGATCCATGACCTTCCAGGCGGGGGTCAGTGCTTGAGGCTGACCATGGTCCCGGGACCCGGATCTGTGACCCTGCCAGGCAGGGGGCAGTGTTTGAGGCTGTCCATGGGACCAAGACATGGTTCTGTGACCCTGCCAGGTGGGGGGGGGGGGTAGTGCTTGAGGCTGTCCACGGTCCCGGGACCTGGATATGTGACCCTTCCCGGCAGGGTGGCAGCTCGCACAGCGGCAGATTGGCTGGGATTGGGCAGGGCAGGACGCCTGGCTTCCACCCAGCCCCAGTCACTCTGGGCAGGTGAACAGCACAGAGAGTCTCTGGACAGGGGAGGCAGGCCGGCGGAGGGCAGCCTGTACTCCCCACATGGCGGTGGTGACAGCTGTGAGCATGCCAAGCGGAGCCTGCAGGCTAAGCTGAAGTAGTGCCTGCAGGCCATCAGCGCCCAGGAGTGGCTGTGTAAGATCTGCCTCCTGGCCCAGAAGGTGTAGGATCACAGGGACAGCCACCGTGGCGGGCCAGACTGACGTCCTCCTGGCTGCACCACAGTGGTTTGCGGATCTGCAAAGCCAGAGGCCTCAGGTGTGCACATCCCTTCCTGGCGTGCGAACATCCCCCAGCACACTGTCACCCTTCCGCGCCTGCAACGGTTGCAAACCAAGGCGTGCACAAGTTCCCCCCGCCTCTCCACCGCACTTCCATCAACCCAGCATGCCTAACACCCCCACAGGATGTGCACACATTCCCTCTGATGCGCTCACGTCCTTTGGAGAGTGTCTGGGTGTTCTGGGTGCTGAGGGTGGGCGCCTGTGAGATGACAGTGAGAGGGCGGAGTGGTGATGCTCTGTTCCCAGAGGCCAGTGCAGCTACGAGATCACTTCTAGGGGGTTAATGCAGGTGCTGAGGTGGGAGCAGATGCAGACAGACACACCTGGTGGGCGCGGGCGGCCCTTGCTGAGGTGCCTTCGGTCAGCGTTCAAGATCAAGAACCCAGAGGCAGAGAGGAATTCTGTCCTCTCAGTGAAACAGTGGGATAGTCGGGGTGACTGTAGAGGAATGTGCACTTTGGGTGCCAGCACCCATGAGCGAAGGCTGCCCTGACTGAGCCTCACTTGTTTGGGGCCTAGCGCACTCCTGCCGGGCAGCGGGTGACAGGACGTGCTTTTCCGAATTAATGAGAGAAAACGTTGATTCTCCTGCTGCCCACGAAGGTGGAAAGTGAAGTGGGGAGACGTGGGGAGTGAGCGAGGTTCCCTGTCTGGGGGTTCCAAATCTGCTGTTGGTTTCTTTCACTGCTGACTAGAGATATACAGGGTGTCCCCCCAAAATGTATACACACTTTGAATACCTACTAATTCCAATGGTTTTAAGCATAAGAAAGAAACAACAATGGAGCTGTTATCTGTTAAAAGTGTGGGCACAAACAGGCAGTTGGACATTCCGAGGGGTCTCAGATTGGAGAGGGTGAAGGCCAGACTGAGGGGCCCCTTTCCCCCCTACACCAATGCATGAACTTCATGCACCGGGCTACTAGTGTACTAATACAAGGGTAATATGCTAATTAGACCAGACATCTTCCAGACAAAGCCACAGTGGTGGGGACCAAGGCAGAGGAGGTTAGGGGTGATCAGGCTGACGGGGGGGGGGGTGGCGGGGCAGTTAGGGGGCGATCAGGCTGGCGGGGGGGAGCAGTTAGGGGGCAACCAGGCCAGCAGACAGAGGCAGTTAGGGGCCATCAGGCCGACAGGGGAGCAGTTAGAGGGCAATCAGGCTGGCAGGGGAGCATTTAGGGGGCGATCAGGCTGGTAGGGGAGCAGTTAGGGGGTGATCAGGCTGGCAGGCAGAGGCGGTTAGGGGCAATCAGGCCAGCAGGCAGGTGAGCAGTTAGGAGCCAGCGATCCTGGATTGCGAGAGGATGTCCGACTGCCGGTTTAGGCCCAATCACTGCAGGAGGGGTCCCACATTGGAGAGGGTGCAGGCCAGGCGGAGGGACCCCCTTCCCATGCATGAATTTCATTCATTAGGCCTCTAGTATATATATATCTTTAAAAGTCATTGAGTTTTGAGAAAAGGAGTGATATCATGTTTTTAAATGATTGTTCTGGCTACTGTGCTTAAAAATGATTATGGGTCTCTTTCCCTGCCGCCGTGGCCGCGGAGTTTGGCTCCACCCATAACCCCGCCACCATGGCAGAGGAAGGCATTGCTGGTGGAGGTGTAATGGACGTTAATACTGCTTTGCACGAGGTGCTGAAGACCTCCCTCATCCACGATGGCCTCGCACGCACGGAATTCGTGAAGCTGCCAAAGCCTTAAAGCTCCAAGCCCACCTTTGTGTACTTGCATCCACCTATGATGAGCCTATGTACGTGAAGTTGGTGGAGGCTCTTTGTGCTGAACACCAAATCAACTTAATTAAGGTTGATGACAACAAGAAACTAGGGGAATGGGTAGGCCTCCGTAAAATCAACAGAGAGGGAAAATCCCATAAAGTGGTTGGTTGCAGTTGCGTGGTGGTTAAGGACTATGGCAAAGAGTCTCAAGCAAAGGATGTCATCGAGAAATACTTCAAATGCCAGAAATGAACAAATAAACTTGGCCTTTGTTTAAAAAAAATGATTATGTATGGCAGAGCAGAGGGGTCAGGCTTGGGGGGACATCAGTGTAGACGTAAGGAGACCAGCTAGAAAGTTTTTATAATAATCCCACGGAGAGTGTGGTGGTTCATATCAGGGAGAGAAAGCTGAAGGATGTTAAATGGTCAGATTGTGAATATGTTTTAAGAAAGTTTCAACAGGATTTGCCAGACTATTCCTAGGGTACATATGTGTATATATCCACTGAGGGTACCTAGTGTAAATCATTAAGCCAGAAGCACAGATGCTTTATTAATTCTCCTTTCAAATATTTGTTATTCCTAATTCCCTATAATCTATATCCACTCTTACAACCATGTTTCCAGGCATTATAGTAACTACTTTCAATGGCTTTAAAGGTTTCAATATATTTTAATTTTTAAATTATGCTACATTTAAATGAGCAGCAGAGTGCTTAAATGAAAGGTCGATTTTGAGACAATTCTGTGTTACAGTAACTGTGATGGTTACTTATCATTCCATTCTTTTGGAGTGACTCTGCCAACAGGGGACAGGTTCCATACTATTCCAATCTGTGTAGCTGTAAATAACCATGCAACAACACAGAAAATGGAGCCACTGGCTAGTATAGTGTCACCATATTTGTCATGGAAATCTGGGGAGTGTTTCTTGTGGCTCTGTCTTGCCCTTATTTGCTGAAAGCTTCGAATCTTGACACTTCTCAATATATTTCTAGCCAAGGGAAACATCATGAAGGTGTGATGGGATTGCAGCCGCTGGGCTATTTCCTTGTAGACACCTGAAAAACAAACATTGAACAATGACATCTGATCTGCATTCATTTACTCTCTCTTTGAATGTTTCTCCCACAGCACCTCTCAAGTGTGCTGGTCATGTGAGTTTTGACATCATGATGTCCAGATTTGAGTCTCAGCTCTGCCCCTGATTAACTGTGAGCTGGCGCAGTTATTTAACCTCTCTTTGCCTTCGTTTCTTCAATGGCAAACTGAGACAATAATGTTCAACTTCAGGGGGTATTGTGAGGATTACATGTGATAATCCTTAACAAAAACAACCACATAGTAAGCACACAATAGATATTAGTTTTTCTATTCTTTGCAAACAGCCAATGGCTTGTTCCAGAGAGAGACTCCAAACTCATCAGCATGGCTGATAAAAGGACTAAAATTCCCAACTTGCCCCACTAGTCCAATGACATGCCTATGTTTACAACAAACTAATTTCATTTGAAATTACAGGCCATTCACAGAGTATGTCCTCCTTCATCTGTTCCTTTTCTCCCTTCCTATTAACCTCCTTCTTCTCTTCCTTCCATCTCCTTCTACACCTGTAATTCCTCCATGCACCTTCCTAGAAGTAAAACTCTACTTATACTTTAAAGCCCATTCTAAAAGTCGTGCCTTCTGGGAAGTCTTCTCCAAAACCTCCCTAGGATAAGCTGCCTCTTTTCTTCACTACTACTCTTCTTAAAATCCCTCTCCCACAGTATGATTCACTGGCTTTATTATTTTTAAAGGCTTTGTTTTTTAGAGCAGTTTTGGGTTCAAAGCAAAATTGAGTGGGTAGTACAAAGTCTCCACGTATACAATGACTCCACATATGCATAGCTTCACCCTCTTGTGCCAGAGTAGCACATTTATTACAATCAATGAACCTACATAGTAGTCCTTAAACAGAGATGTTTTTCACAAATATTTTCTCCTAGCCTGTGGCTTTTCTTGTCATTCTTTTGAGGAATTATCTTCATATTTTCCTCCAGTAGACTGCAAGGTCTTCAAGAGCAAGAGGTCTAGCTTTACATACACAGTGGCTGACAAAAGCATAGAAAAACTTTTTTGAACCAATGTGAAATGTAAGTATTGGTATCCTCATAAAAATCTAAACTTGATAACAAGTTAAAAACCATGAAATCAAATGTACATGTCATAAGAGCCCTATTTATTTTATTTTTAAAATAGTTATACTGAGAGATCTAGAAGCAGAAACATATGAAGGAGTTCTATTTCTCTTCTTTGTGCAAACTGTCAAACAGTGTTCCGTCTCTAGTAATGACAGAAGCTAACTGTAGCCCAAATGCAAGCAACATGGATACAAAAGGGCCCAAGATCAGTATTTTAACTGTTTACCAAGATTTGCCAACTCAAATGACTTTATTTCCAACTTAGGAAACAAGACCCTAAGGTTCTCTTTTATTTCCACCAAAATGTAAGTGTATTCATGATTGTGAAATACAGGGCAAAAACAAAATGCATTTTTTCTGAGGTTCCAAATATTCAGAGTGTTTTTCCTGTTAGTCATGAATCTCTCCACCAAAAGTCTCCAAGGTTTTAATTTGTATTGAATTCAGAGAACAGGTTGAAGGTGAGATGGGTCAGGGTATGAAGGTGCAGCCTGAATCCAATACAAAAGCACTGTGGCACACTTCACTTCCAGTCTTTAGGGAGGCACATAACCAAACAATAATGTGTGATAACAGGGATCTCTTATGAGTCACTGACTCATGCCTGCTACTTTATGACAAATTGATTTCATTATTCCCATCCTCACAATGTTAAGTTGAAACTCAGATACTTTGTCTCTAGTGACATTGATCACATCCGTTTGTAGCTCAGTTCATCCTCTGGCTATTCCCACATCTGAGCAGCTTTTCTTTTCCATCTAGCCTGAGTTTTCTCATACCGATAAATGCTCAATCCTTAGAATTTTCCTCTAAGAACTCTTTCTATATAGTCTGTAGTTGCCATTTCATTATACAATAAACAAAATGTAGGCGTTTCATTCCTTTTTCCTTGTCAGCATCAGCTCTATCTGTCTCAGTTGCTTTTCTATATTACTTATATATACTTTTGTTTATAATACACACTTAAGAGCTTGGAACCCACTGATTAGAGAGTACTGCTGAACTCCACATGACTTACTTCTACACTAAATTTTGTGTTACTGCAGAGCCCTAAGCCTATTACCAAAAGAACTCAAGCAACAGGTTCTAATATCCATACAAAAGCATTAAAAAGGGACATATAGTGGAATAATAAAATGCAGGCAAAGAAAGTATTTCTTAAAGTAGATGCTTTCTGGTGAAAACAAACTATAAAAAGATGGCAGAAGACAGATTTCTTTAAATAATATGAACAAAGTAAAGGTCCTCTCATGCCTGTGGCAATAAAAGAAAAGAAATATGTTCTGAATATAAACAGTTCAAGGGAGCAGAGTAACCTATGAGGATGAAAAGGAAAGACTGTGTTATCTATTTTATATAGTAATTTTGAAGTTCAGTTCAGGAAAAATAACTAATACTAGACCTCAATTTAACTGGGATAAGGAGGTATATATAGATTTGAAGTTTCACTAGTAACAATAATCATTTCAAATCACTAAAGGTCATAAAAAGAAGTAAAGCAGTAGTACAGAAAGGAAACTAATACTTATTGAATATAAGCCAGAATTTTCCACATCTGCAAAAATGGTGTGAAATGGGAATTATTTACCTGCACTTCAAACAGAAGAACAGATGATAGGACAAGATGTGAACTCAATCAAGTCCTTTGATTCTAAATCTGGTACATTTTTCACGTATGTCATGTTTTAAAGCATATTTAATTCTGAGTGCTGGAAACAAACAACTCTAGTGTGGTTACCACAGATGACCCTTTATTTGAAAATGGTTCAGTTCAGTTTACTATATATTTATTGAGTGGCTACTGTGTATCAGGGCCTGGTCTGGGGGCAAGGATACCATGCCTACTCCTGAGAAGCTTATGATAGAATGAGGAAATAAATGGATCCACTGTCCTAGGGGAGGATATAAGGCCAGATATGAAAAGTACATTTCAACCTGGGACTCCAGCAATAGGTTTAGAGAAAATGAGACCTAGGCAAGACACATTTTATCATAATAAAAAGCATTTAATGCAATCTATCCTATCTAATAATAGACAAACATGGTAATTGACCGCCTTCGCTACACCTCCCATTGGCTAATCAGCATGATATGCAAATTAACCACCAACAAAGATGGAGGCTAATTTGCATACTGTAGGCACGGCGGGAAAGCGCAAGCCGCCAGCGAGCTGCCATCCAGGGAAGGCTGGCCCCAGAAGCCCCAGCAGCCACCTGATATGGCAGTAATTTTATCAGTAAGCACTCTGAAAGTCAGTGGCATAAATGCACCAATTAAAAGACAAATTATGAGGGTGAATCAAAAACAAAACCCACTTTAAATATAAAGACACATATAGATTAAAAGTAAATGAATTAAGCTGCAGCCTGTTTTGCTCAGTGGATAGAGCATTAGCCCGTGGACTGAAGGGTCCCAGGTTCAATTCCAGTCAAGGGCATGTACCTCAGTTGTTGGCTTGATCCCCAGTCCCTATCAAAGCATGTGCAGGAGGCAACCAATCAATGTCTCTCTCCCTTTCCCTTCACTCTCTCTAAAATTCAATGAAAAAATATCCTTGGGTGAAGATTAACAAAAACAAAGTAAATGGATTAAGTAACATTAAAGAGATTATAAGAAAAATATATTCCAAATTTTATTAGTTGTATAATGGTTATGTTTAAATTATTAACACCTAAGAAATTGGGTGAAGGGTACATATAATATGCCGTAGTATTTTATAGTTTTTTTACATGTATGAGATTAATTCAAATTAAAATATTAAAAAATTAAAAATTAATAAAATATTAATTGAAATGTGTATGCATTACATGAAAAATCTCCTAATTGCTTCTAGCATAATTTATTAAATTGTGCTAAAATTTACAAGGATTCAATTAAAAAATATCTTAATTCTAAATGATATAATAGAAAATATATAATAGTGCAGTTATAAGCACTTATCTGAAAATAAAAACTTAAAGAAGTGAATTTAAAGAAGGGATTGGTCAAAGAAAATATATGCACAACCCATGGACACAGACAACAGTATGGTGATGGCCAGAAAGAAGTGGGTGGCAAGAGCTGGGTAGAGGGGACAAAAGGGGGGAAATAGGGACATCCTATATCTAGTCTAATCTAGTCTAATAAAAGAGAAACATGGTAATTGGCGTACGACCGCTACCCATCCCATTGGCTAGTCAGGGTGATATGCAAATTAACTGTCAGCCAAGATTGCAGCTTGAAACTAACATGAGGCTTGCTTGCTTCAGTGACGGAGGACTCCAACGTTCCCCGCCTGCCGCTGCAGGCCTCTGAGCTGCAAGCAACTATGTAACAAACATAGAAGCTAAACACAACCCCAGAAACCTGCCGGGCTTCAGCCAGCAGTATCGCAACATTGTAAGCAAAGGCCAGAAACCTACTTTCAGCTGTGCGGAGGCCTAAGAGCTGGAGCCAAGCCTCAAAGCTAAAGCTGGCCCAGAATAAAAAAGAAAAAAAGAAAAAAAGGAGCAGTTGGGAGCTTCAGTCACCCCCAGCCTGAAAACAGCCCTCAGCCCCTCACCCAGACTGGCCAGGCACCCCAGTGGGGACCCCCCCACCCTGAAGGGTGTGTGACCAGCTGCAAACAGCCATCATCCCCTCACCCAGGCTGGCCAGGCACCCCAGTGGGGACCCCCACCCTGAAGGATGTGTGACCAGCTGCAAACAGCCATCATCCCCTCACCCAGGCTGGCCAGGCACCCCAGTGGGGACCCCCACCCTGATCCAGGACACCCTTCAGGGCAAACCAGCCAGCACCCACCCATGCACCAGGCCTCTACCCTATATAGTAAAAGGGTAATATGCCTCCCAGCACCGGGATCAGCGGAGCCACGAGGCCTCCCGGCACCGGGATCAGTGTGACAGGGGGCAGCGCCCAAACCCCCTGATCGCCCTGCGGCTCTGTGTGTGACAGGGTGCGGCGCCCCAACCCCCTGATCGGCCCTGCCCTGTGTGTGACAGGATGTGGCACCCCAACCCCCCCTCCCCCCACGGGCCCTGCTCTTTGTGTGACGGGGTAGAGCCATAACCTCCCCATCGGCCCTGCCCTGAGTGTGAGAGTGGCAGCACCCCAAACCCCTGATCGGCCCTGCTCTGTGGGTGATAGAGGGCGGCGCCCCAACCCCCTGATGGGCCCTGCTCTGTGAGTGACAGGGTACAGAGCCCCAACCCCCCTGATGGGCCCTGCTCTGTGAGTGACAGGGGGAAATGCCCCAACCCCCTGATTGGTCCTGCTCTGTGCATGACAGGGGGTGGCGCCGCAACCTCCCCATCGACCCTGCCTTGAGTGTGACAGGGGATGGTGCCCCAACCCCCCAATCGGCTCTACCCTGAGCATGACTGAAGGTGGAATCACAACCTCCAGATCGCCCTGCTCTGTGTATGACAGGGGGTGGTGCCCCAACTCCCCAATCAGCCCTGCTCTGAGCCCGACCAGGGGCTGCACCTAGGGATTGGGCCTGCCCTCTGCCACCCGGGAGCAGGCCTAAGCCAGCAGGTCATTATCTCCCGAGGGGTCCCAGGCTGCGAGAGGGCACAGGCCGGGTTGAGGGACCCCCCTCCACCCTCCCGAGTGCACAAATTTTTGTGCACCGGGCCTCTAGTAATAGTAATAAAAAGCTAATACTATATGCACCTTGACTGAACGGCAGAATGACTGGTTGCTATGATGTGCACTGGCCACCAGGGGGAAGACGCTCAATGCAGGAGCTGCCCCCTGGTGGTCAGTGCACTTCCATATGGGGAGTGCCACTCAGCCAGAAGCTGGCTCATGGCTGGCCAGCGCAGTGGTGGTGGCAGGAGCCTCTCCCACCTCCGTGGCAGCACTAAGAATGTCCAACTAACGGTTTAGACCCAATCCCTTGTGGGCCTAAACCTTTGGTCGGACATCCCCAGAGGGCTCCCTGGCTGCCAGAAGGATGTCTGACTGCAAGCTTAGGCCTGATCCCCGGGGGAGTGGGCCTAAGTCGACAGGTAGACATCTCCCAAGGGGTTCTGGACTGTGAATGGGCGCAGGCTGGGCTGAAGGACCCCCCACCCCCCGAGTGCACAAATTTTTATGCACCAGGCCGCTCTAGTATATAAAAAGCCAGCGACCAGAACGCTGTAACGACCGGTCAGAGAATAGGTTGAAGGTGAGATGATGCCCACTGAGGCCAGCAAACCTGCCCAATCAGGGGTGAGGCCAGCTGGCCAACCACCCATTGCCCCTTCCCCAGTCACTTACCCCCTATC
This sequence comes from Myotis daubentonii, assembly GCF_963259705.1. Classification (NCBI taxonomy): domain Eukaryota; kingdom Metazoa; phylum Chordata; class Mammalia; order Chiroptera; family Vespertilionidae; genus Myotis; species Myotis daubentonii. The sequence continues at coordinate 204,662,301 of NC_081840.1, read as the reverse complement.
GGCCCCCCCACTCCATTTGGGGGCAGAGCCGGCTGGCCCACCACCCACAGCCCCTCCCCATGTCTTGCTCCACCCCCAATCAGTCCTCTGCACTTCAATCATGGGCAGGGCTCACCAAACAATTGCCTGTGGCCCCTCCCCCCAGCCGGCCTGGCCCTGAGTGGCCCCAATTGGGGTGGGCCAGCCCGCCAACCTCCCGCCATCTCCTCCTCCCGACAGGCCCAGTCCTGATCCCCCCCCAATTGGAGCCAGGCTGGCCAGATCCCACCCGTGCACGAATTCACGAACTGGGCCTCTAGTAAATATATAAAAATAAATTATGGGGCATACCAAAAATGTTTTTTTGCAGATTTGACATAATATATACTTTTAATTTACAAAAACAAGTAATAGTACTAATTACCTACACTTTTTGCACCAAAGTGTCTTTTTATTTTACTTTAAAATCTTTATTGTTGAAAGTACTAAATATGCCCCTCCACTCCCCACTGACCTCCTCTAGCACACCCCTATGTTCATAGCAGCACAATTTACAATAGCTAAGATTTGGAAATAGTCCAAGTAACCACCAGCAGATGAGTGGATAAAAAGATGTGGTACATTTACACAATGGAATACTACACAGCTATAAGAAAGAAATAACTCTTATCATTTGCAACAGCATGGACCAGGAGAGTATTATGCTAACCGAAATAAGCCAGTCAGAGAAAGATATGTATCACATGATCTCACTCGTATGTGAAATCTAATGAACAAAGTGACTTTTTGAAAACCCAGATGCCGAGTGGTGGGCACACAATGCAATATACAGATCATGTATCTTAGAAATGCACAGCTGTAATCTATACAATCTTCTTCACCAATGTCGCCCCAATATATGTTATTAAAAAGAGAAAAGAAAAAAAGAAATTGAAAATACAACATTGGAGGAAAATATGTAGATATTGTGGCAAAAGCAAAAACTCAAGAGAGCTGAATTGGAGTGGGACAGGGCCCCCTAGTAAGGCCACTAGTATTGGGTGGTCAGAGCTGAGGCAGCAATGCCCAGGGACAAGCCTAGAGGGATGAGGAAAGGGCACACATTAGGACTTTGCATGCCTCGCCATGGACACTACGGACATTTTGCTCCAAGTAGTTCTTTGCTGTGGTGGTATGTTGCCGGGGTCCAACCCCAGCAGGTCCAGGGGTTCCCAAAGGCGTAGACGGAGTCGGCGAAGAAGGAATGACACGGAGACAGCATTCAGTTGATCAGCAGCCTAGCCAGGATCTCCAGCCAAGTTCTGGTCTCGATCTCCAGAGAGGTTCTGCTGGTTCTCCAGCCAGGTTCTGTCTGAGATCTCCAGCCATGTTTGGTCACCAGGTTCTAGTCAGGTTCTCTTGCCAATTTCTGTAGTTAGGTTCAGTCCAGGATCTTTTGCCATGTTCTCTCGCTAGGTTCTGTCTCTAGGTTCTGAGGCCAGTTTCTGTCCAGGATCTTTTGCCATGTTCTCTCCAGCGAAGTTCTTCTGTCTCTAGAGAATGTTCTGTGTAGGTTCTGTCTTCTTAATTCTCTTGTAAGTTCTGTCTCGTTACATCTGTATTTATACCAGTTGATTCCAATCCTATCAATCTCTATTACAAAGGTTAGGGTGTTTCTTATCTCCATTCCAGGGAGTAAAGATTATGTAGCTTAAGCATGATTGTTCGTAGTTAAAGTGATTAATTACCCGCCTGGCACTTAGTTGAGGGGTTTTATTCCCTCCCTAACTTCAGGGGAAAATCCCTACCTGGGGATTCAACCTTTCTCGGAGAGGTGACCTTGGTTAAAACACAGCGCCAAGAAGGTGAGCAAACATATTCAGAACCGTATGCCATAAATGCCAGGTCCCTTGAAACAGCAAGGATGGACCGGCTCCCGGCAGTATGTCCTGTCAGTGCAGGGTGTTTAGTGCCATCCCTGCTTCTATATATTACATACCAGTAGTACCTAACTCCCTCAGTTGTGACATTAAAAATGTATCTACAGACATTGCCAGATGTCACCAGGGAGCAAATTCATCCCTGGTTAAGAACAATTGTTATACACAGAGCTGTGTTCTCTGTCATTTTCCCCGCAATCTTTAAAAGGACTTTGTTCTATAAAATACAGAAGGCTTAAACTCTAAGAAAATGCACTCTCTCTTTCCCTGTGATGGATGCATAAAGGTTGCCATCAATGTTTTTCCTAAACTAATCTCAATTAAAAAAAAATGTTTTGCAGTATCATTTAGATTAATTGCCTAATCTATCAGGGCATCTGCTTCCTCACCCATAAAACAAACGAACGAAAAAAAGTGAAACTAATTTAGCTTTTCCCAAACCTGCCTGGCTCTGGGTCATCTGACATCTTTGTTTACAGAAGGTAGATCCCTGGGCTTCATGACAAACTTACTGTAACGGAGTATCCAAGGAAGTAGCCAGAGAATCTGTATTTTTTAAAACAAGTTCTCAGGAGAATCCTGTCATCAGAAAAGTTTATGAGACACTGAATCAGATAATCTCTGAGGTCCTATCTGACTCTAACACTCTAGACCTTTCCAAAGAGAAAAACATTTTAGGAAGGCATTCATTCTTTTAGGCCACTGAAAAAGTACAGTAGTAATTGAATTCACCACCATGGTAATTTAGAAAGCAGTACCTGAGTGACCTGAAAGAGTTATAGAGACCGCCTGGGAATAAGCTGGTCAACAGAAACATTTGGCAACATTTACAAACAGTAAAAGCACTAGTGTTACTGGTATTTGGCTATATAGTGAATGATGCACTCTGGAAGCAAAGGCTTCTATGCCAGCTAACTCAACTGTTAACACCTTCATTTCCACCTCCTTTTATTTCTACCCTTCTTTTTACAGCTTCAGAATATCAGCACAAAATCAGAAACAATAAAAAGGCAATCTTCTTGAAATGAAAACGCACATAACCTGCACTGTCTTCCATTCATGAATGTATTTCTCAGAAGACTTTGCTGCCCTAGAAGGGACAAAGTGTACACAGTGCAAACTGTCTCGTACCAGGACTACTTAAGCCTTCTGCCTTTCCTAACAGGAAATACGGAAGCCCTGCAAGAAGCAATGCTGCTGGTGGAAATGCTGAACAATGGGTCTATTTCATATGTATTGGCATCATCTCCTGAGTCACTGAAATGACGGGTGGTGTGGCCATGTGCTTAAGGCTGGGTATTATGTCACTTTATTAAGCCTAAAAAGTCACATAAATATATGCTACCTGAACAAATAAAAAGGCAGATTACAGCAATGAAGTGTTATGCCAGGAGGGAGAAATAACAAAGTGGACACTTTGTGACTTAATGTCCTCAAATGGCAAATGTTGCCTGAAGAATGATGGGATAGAGGTATGTCCTCTCCCTCATATTCTTCGCACTGAAAGTCTAAATGAACAGAGACTGTTTCCATCCTGTGTAGAACACTGAAGGTATTCAACAATCTCCATCCTGGGAATGATCACAGCGCTCATTCAGGCAGTTCCTCGTACAGATCTTCTTATATGAATGTGGTTCACTCATTAAGTATCCACTATATTTCCTTCAGTCACAATGTGCTTTCAGCTATACTATTTCCCTCTTTCTGATAGCTATGTGTAAAAGAACAAAACAGGCTTTTCTCCCTGTCACATTGTAAGTCAGTGGCATTATTGTGCAATAATTCTTATTTTGTTTTTTATTAAACATTAGCAAGCCCAGCAAATTTCCTCATGACAGTAACCACAACAGCCCTCTTTCTAAAAATTAATACATTGACTGGAATAACAGGGTCACCAATTTCCAATGTTTGAAATAGATGATAACATGAAAATACTTCGACATCCACTATGAGGAAATTTGCTGCACTCAGTGGCTCATAGATTGTTGCATAGTCAGGTCCTGTTAGTAGGGTCTATTTCAGTGAATTCAGCAAGTCAAAATATCTGGATAAATGCATAACATCTTCTCCAACCTAATTTTGGAAAAGAAAGAGATCATGGTTGTGATATATTCCAGAAACTTTAAAAAATGTATCCAGAAAATGATATGGAGTCATTGGAAAACATTAGGAATAGGAGTTACACTGTCTGATTTGCGGTTTAGCTATTGCTCTGGCATTTGAGTGTGGGAAAGGTATTGCGGGGGATACTGCAAATGCTCCAAGGAGAAATGATAAGGACCTGCACTTGAACAGTTCATCCAATTATGGTTTCAAAGTGAGCCAGTCCCTTATTTCTGCAGTCACCATATTTCTGCATCCAATCCTCGGCTTTGCACAGCCAGACCTCATTTCTCTTGCATAGGCACCGAATGGTTGACAGCCTCTGAGAATCCACCTCATGCCAATGAAATTCTCAAGAACCTGATATATTAACTTTAAAAGAAGGTTATTCCATTGCAGTGGCTGAAATACATAATTTACTTTTAGCCTTGCTAGCTTGACACTCATTCCACTTGTAAAGTGATCTTATATCAGTATTTCCCCAAACATCTGCCTACTTTACCAGTTCCATTTGGTCTTAATGGGTGTTTTCTTTAAAAAGGGGCTTCAATTGGATTCTTTGTCTTCCTTTTGTTAAGTTTTATGAGTTCTTTATATATTTTAGAAATTAACTCCTTAGCACATGTATCATTGCCAAATATGTTCTCCCATACACTGGGCTCCCTTTTCATTTTGTTGATGGTTTCTTTTGCTGTTCAAAGCTTTTAATTTTGATATAGTCCCATTTGTTTATTTTCTCCTTAGTTTCTCTTGTCCTGGGAGATGTATCTGCAAACATATTGCTATGAGAGATGTCTGAGATTTTGCTGCCTATGGCTTCTTCTAGAATTTTTATGGTTTCACAACTTATATTTAAGTCTTTATCCACTTTGAGTTTATTCTTCTGTATGGTATAAGTGGATGGTCTAGTTTCATTTTTTAGCATATACCTATCCAATTTCCTCAACACCATTTATTTAAGAGACTGTTTTTACTACACTGTATGCTCATGCCTCCTTTGTCAAATATTAATTGAGCTTGGGTTGATTTCTGGGTTCTCTGTTCTGTTCCATTGATCTATATGCCTGTTCTTGTGCCAGTACCAGGTTGTTTTTATTTCACTGGCTTTGTAATATAACTTGATATATGGTATTGTGATCCCTCCAACTTTGTTCTTCTTTCTCAAGATTACTGCGGCTATTTGGAGTCATTTTTGGTTCCATATGAATTTGTGGAATATTTGTTCTAGATCTGTGAAATATGCCATTGGTATTTTAATAGGGATTGCATTAAATCTATAGATTGCTGTGGGCAGTATGGACATTTTGATGATGTTAATTATTCCAACCCATGAACATGATGTATAAGACAATCCAATTAGAAAAAGGGCAAGGGCCTAAACAGCCACTTCTCCAAAGAGGATATACCAATGGCCAAGAGACAACTGAAAAAATGCTCAAAGTCATTAATCATCAGAGAGATGCAAATTAAAAGAACAATGAAGTATCACCTTGCACCTGCCACATGGCTATCTTAAATAAATCAATAAAGAATAAGCACTAGCAAGGATGTGGAGAAAAGGGAACCCTGATACACTGCTGGTGGGAATGCAGACTGGTGCAGCCACTGTGGGAAACAGTATGGAGTTTCCTCAAAAAATTAAATATGGAACTCCCATTTGATCCAGTGATCAAACTCCTAGAAATATATCCTAACAATCCCGAACACCAATCAGAAAGAATATATGCACCCTACGGTCATAGCAGCACTATTTACAATAGCTAAGATATGTAAACAGCCCAAATGCCCAAAAGTAGATGAGTGGATAAAAATGCTGTGGTACATTTACACCATGGGATACTATGCAACTGTAAAAAAGAAGGATCTCTTACCCTTAGACACAGCATGGAGGAACTGGTGAGTATTATGCTAAGTGAAATAAGCCAGTCAAAGAAAGACAAGTATTACGTGATCTCACATATATGTGGAATCCAATAAATAAAATTAACTGTTGAAAAAAATAGATCCAGAGACAAAGAAGCATGGAACAGACAGTGGAATCTCAGAGGAAAGGAAGGAGAGGGGTGGGAAGTAACTTATATGCATATATGCATCCCCATGGATACAAACAACAGTGTGGTGAAGGCCTGGGAGGGGGTGAGAGGTGGAAGGGGTCAATGTGGAAAAAGGGGACATCTGTAAAACTTTCAATTATAAAGATACATTTTTTAAAAATGCTACCTCAAATGGACAAGTAAATAAAGATTCAGAAATTGTGCCCTGGGGGAAAGAGGGGAGTTCAATTTCATCCAAGATGGCGAAATATGCAGGTAACACTGTGAAATAATTCTTTATTGAAATATTTCCCAGACCTCTTCATGCTAATATTCCCAGTGATTCTCTGAGAGGGGTGGTGTATAGTGCTTTCCAAAATTAGTTGAACATGCCATACTTAACACGCACACACCGGGGCATATCTCCATATTAGTATTTTCCAGAACACACTTTGGGGAATACCAAAGCGTGTCTGTCTCCTTGTTCTCAATGATGTTACATGATTGTACTCTTTTCCAAAGGTTTAATAGTTCCAGGATGTATTTTTTACAGACTAAGTGCTTCCTTATGGGGACTTTCAACATATAACTCCAGGAGTATAGAGTGGTAACAACACTCATAGTAGCAATTAACTCTAGCCTTCATTATATGATTCTAACTTCTGCCTTCCTAATATTTGTGCAGACATTTCGCTCCTCCCCACACCTGCCTTTATTCATTAAACGCTCTATGAATAGAAAGATTGCATGATTCTCCAGTGGTCATTACATTTGCATCAATGACCTCTAATTGCAGAATTTGAAACTTTCATTTAAATCTTAATTGAAAATGTACAAGTCATTTCTGCCTTTAATCTAAGTATGCCACTGACACATTTATGTATCAGTGTTTAAAATGAAAATGTTTATTAACTTTTAGATATCCAAGATATTTTAATTTCGAAAGACACGTATCAAGTATTTCTAATTTTTTCATGAAAATTGTTTGCTTTTTCCAACCAGGAATTAGGATAGTAAAGGTCTACTCCAGAAGGTAATTTTTACCAAATTCCATATTCAGATTGAAATATTTAGTGCTGCAAATAATTTTATTTTTTTCTGAAATCTCAGTTTTCATTTCTAACTTGGACTCTCCCTCTCCTCCTTAACTCTGCTCAAAATATAGCTGAAAATAAAACCTTTATGAGTAAGGCTTTTGTTATTGCCATCACCTGGGCAACTTATGGAGCATTTGCAGAGAAATTCCATTTGAGGCGAAGAGCAATTAACAGCCCTGAAGTAGTAACCGTGACTACTTTGCAAGTTGTTTCGCTAAGACAGTTCTGTATTTCAATGCGATATATTTTTTTTTCTTTTCACTCTCATAAATTGTGGAAACTTTAGAAAAACTTTTAAGAAGGTGTTGGTGTTTTACCTTTTTTTCCTCTGATTGATATTCATTATTTGAAGTGAGAAAGACTTTGGCCAGAGGGGCTGACTTTGGTAAACTATTTTCCCCTTGCAGATGCCTCAGAAGAAAGAGGGCCAGGATGCACTTTGCCAAACCTTGGGGCAGAGAGCCTACTTTGGTGAACTGATATTTCATTTTAGTTTTTACATTCCGGAGAGAAGAATGCTAAAGAAGAAAAGCAAGTCTGAAAAAGGTTATCCATCTAAACACATTTGAACAGAAACTTAGAACACAGATTCTTGTTCTGAAACCCTAAGATTTCCAATTAAAATTATGGTTTCAAAGAGGTTATCTGTAGTTTCACTTTCTTTAATCTAATGGAGTCTAAAATTTTATAGATGGAAAAGGGCATTCTTAAACTAACAGCATAATTTAAGCATTGGAACATTTCTTAGTTGGAAAAGTATGATTTCTATGCAAATAGGTCATGATTTTGATTACACATACAATTTATATAGCTTAGAACCACTGCTGACAATGGAACTGTGGGCTTCTTTATATTGGTAATGTACTTTTTCACATTCATGGAATATAAGTCATAAGATCTGAAAGACCCAGACATCACTTTAAATTGCCCTTTAATGTTTTTAGTAATCTTTTGGCCACTCTCCACATACGATATCATAAACATCTAAACATCGTAAGGTCTTAGCGAACTGTCTTAGCAAAACAACTTGCAAAGTAGTCACAGTTACTACATCAGGGCTGTTAATTGCTCTTCGCATCAAATGGAATTTCTTCCATGTTGAGGAAGAAACTGGGTAGAAACAGAAGGATGGAGAGGAGAGAGTAAATATATAGATCCAGATACCCCCTTCCTGGATTCACATTATAATTGAGGGAGAGGTGGAGAAGAACCAAACTCACATATGCATTTTTCTAATGCAGGTTAGTTTAAAAAGAGACACAAAGATCTATGTTAGAAACAGGAAAGGGACCTGAAACCTTTGTCCTGCTTTAGAATCAGGACAATGACTGGGAATGGAAGATGATGGCTTCCTAAGAGTGATAGGATGCTGTTACCAGAAGGAGGAGGAATGCGTACTGAAAGGGGAAAAATGATGTCCATTACACTGGAAGAGAAAATCCATCCAATTTAAGGTCTATTGGAAATGGAGAAAACGAAGATTTGCTCATTAAATGACAGGGACCAGTGGACTGGATTCTCTCTAGTTCAGTGGTTCTCAACCTTCTGGCCCTTTAAATACAGTTTCTCATGTTGTAACCCAACCATAAAATTATTTTCGTTGCTACTTCAATAACTGTAATGTTGCTACTGTTATGAACCATAATGTAAATATCTAATATGCAGGATGGTCTTAGGTGACCCCTGTGAAAGGGTCGTTCGACCCCCAAAGGGGTCGTGATCCATAGGTTGAGAACCACTGCTCTAGTTTATCTCCATTTTGTTTCTACCATCAAAAGTCAGTGGGAGGAACAATAAGTATTGTGTAAGGATGGTATAGGTACACTCTTCTGTCTGCTTTTTTAATTCCAAAACTGCAAGTGACACTTTCAAGTTTTTTTGATCCTCTAGAAAACCCTAAATATTATTGCAATTATTTTCTCTGACTTCTATAGGAGAAACAGATGTGCCTGGATCCTAGCTTCTCTAACTTCTATAGAAGAAACAGGTATGCCTCCATCCTTGCTTCTCTATCTTCTACAGAAGAGACAGGTGTGCCTGGATCCTTGCTTCAAAAAAAAATCAATTAAGCATAATTGAATTTTGCTTACGTAATTCAATTGAGATCCTATTATGTGACTGTAGCCTGCTAAAAACTAGTTTTCTATATAGGAATGTTCAATTAGCAGAAGAGACAGACAGATAACCATAAGGTTTCAATGTGAAAATGTTATAACAGATATTATCTGGATGCTACATCACCAAAAATAAGAGGCACCTTTCCCATTCCAAGAGCTCATGGGAGCATCCTTGGAGCAACGAATGAATAAGCTAAGTTCTTAACAGGCTTAACCAGATAAAAAGAAATGGGGGTGTAAAGGTTTCTGAAGGGCTTTTCTCCAAATATCAAGGCTAAAATATAATTTTAAAACACTTTGCCTTTAAAGGTGACCTTCAGGTTCAATCATATATAAATCAAGAGACTCTCCTTTAATGTCAAATTCATAACAGCAACACATGTAATGGTGGCATATAAGCATTATATTGAAATAGAACCCCTCTGGCTTTTTGCCAATTCTATAATGCATTCTCATCTTGCTTGAACATCATAAAAATTTGTTTTTAATGTTACTAAGTGTAATAGTAGAAAAGCCTCAGAGACTTGAGGACAAATGTGCACAATTTTTAAGACTCAATAGGTACAAAATAATCTGAATTAAAATAGTTAGAATCTAATTGTGTTTAGAGTTAATAACATGAGGTGAAGTCATTTCTCATATTTACTTCAGAGCTCATAATGTTGCAATATCACCTATAACTATATAATTTACGTTAAAGAGCCAGAAAATCTTGGAATTAATACTGGGAAAATAAATAGTAGCCATGGTTCATAAGCTGGATTTAAGCTAGATTATTAGTATGCCTTACAACCATTGTCACATGTTATCTCAGACCCTACAAATGGTAACTGCTGACATACTGGAAAAGTCCAAAAATACTGTTACAACATATACCCAGTAGCTAGATGATGCTGGGAATTCCATACATAAAATATTCATTTATTTAACTGCAGAAAATAATCCCAGAATGAAAAAATAATACTTTATGCCAAAACATCAATTACATTATGTAAATTGTACACAATATGAGAATGTGTAGAAGGAAGGATATTACCCCATGAAAAAAGGGATCCAGTTTCAAAAACTACGTACTGACCCTGGCATTTTCCGAGCTTCCATTTATTCTTCTTGCACTCCGCCCAGTTTTCATCCCATCATTCCATATAAGGAGGCACTACAAAGGTCAATAAAGGCCTCTGTCCCTAAAAAATGGACAGATTAAATCTCTTTTCTTGACTTATCAGCTACAATAACACCAATGATGTGTCCCTCCTCTGGATACCTCCTCCTCTGCTAGCTTTTACAATATCCCCGTAAGTTTTCTTCCTATTTGTATGGCTACTTCTTCATAAGCTCATCTTCCTCTAACAGGTCCTTAATGCAGGAGTTTTTCATGATTCAGCACAGGCTTCCTTCTAATTTCACTTTATATACTCTTCCCTTCCCTCCCCTCACTTCTCTAGATATTCTTAGCCATACTAATAAACTTAATTATTATGGGCAATTAGTACCTCCCAAATTATATCTTCACATATAAACCCTCTTCTTAGTTTCAAGGCAATATATTAAATTGCCTTAACATCCTTCCTAAGATAATTCAAATTCTAAGATACTCAAAAGATAATTAAATGATGTGATGTCTGCAAAATTAATAGGCCTAACTGGTGTACAACCATGTTCTTCCATTCCCAAACTTGGTCCTTACCAAGTAAATATCACCTCTTGCTCATGTAATTGTGCAAATTAAACTTAGAAATCATTCTTGATACCTTTAACTCCCTTGAAACATTTAATACATCATTGGATTCTAATTTTTCATCCTGAAATCATCTCAAATCTATTAAATCCTCTCTGATCAAACTGTTTCCATCATAGTTCATCTTCTTTTCACGTTTCCTTAAATGGTGTTTCCATAATACCTATGCCATTGGGTTCTCCCCACCCTGCAGATTTACTGAGGTAAATTGACATGTAATATTGTGTAAGTTTAAGGTATACAATGTGATTTGATAGATGTGTATTTTGTGAAATGATCATCACAACAAAGTTGTTTAACACATCTATCACCTCACATAGTTACTCTTTTACGTGTTTGTGTGGTGAGAGGATTTAAGTTCTAATCTCTTAGTAAATTTCAAGAATACAATACAGCATTAACTACAGACACCAAGCAATACATTAGAGCACCAGAACTTACAACTAAAAATGTGTACCTTTTGACTAACATCTCCCCATTTCTCCCATCCCCTGTCCCTGGCAAAAACCCATCTACTCTTTATTTCTATGAGTTAAGGTTTTTAAATTTTTTCCCAACATATAAACAAGATCATGAAATATTTATCTTTCTCTGTGTGACTTATTACACTTAGCATATTGTTTTCCAGATTCATCCATTTTGTCCTAAATGGTAGGATTTCTTTTCTTTGTTATGGCTGAATAATATGCCACTAAATATTATATACAGATAGATACATTTTCTTTATGTATTAATTTGCCAACAAACAGGTTGTTTCCTTAACTTGGCTATTGTAAACAAATCTGGAGAAGTGGGTGGTTGGCATGACCCATGGAGAGACTCAGTCATCTCTTTCTCAACTAGCCATTATCTCAGCCATATATTTGGCAGGAATTTGATGACAGTCAACTTATGTCTCTGCTTCCTGGCAAGTGCCTAAAAGTTTAGTCTCTGTGTGTTTTATTGATGAAAGCTTTATATAGTTCCATCAACAGAAGTACAAGTAGCAAAACTGCTATTACATGAAAAAAAAAAAAAAAGATAAGGAAACATTCTACCTCAGTAAATAAATAAATAAATAAATAAATAAATAAATAAATAAATAAGAATAGTTCTGGATAAATGCAAATCTTTTTACCAGCATGTTTTTGGTTTTTTTTAAATATATATTTTATTGATTTTTTTTTTTTTTTTTTTTTTACAGAGAGGAAGGGAGAGGGATAGAGAGTTAGAAACATCGATGAGAGAGAAACATCAATCAGCTGTCTCCTGCACACCCCCCACTGAGGATGTGCCCGCAACCAAGGTACATGCCCCGGACTGGAATCGAACCTGGGACCCTTCAGTTCGCAGGCCGATGCTCCATCCACTGAGCCAAGCCAGTTAGGGCTACCAGCATGTTTTTTTTATTAAGATTTCAATTTGCAATAATGTGGCAGGATTCATGAAAGTATACATATATTCTCAAAGCAGAGGTGTAGTGATAGAGGAACCCAGTCAAAGAAGCACAGGAGTTTAGCCAGTAGTAGTTATTCTGAGATCTTTTCCCCAAAATGTGAATTTGAACTTCAGTGTTCATGGTTTCATGTTGTGTGGAGACTAGCAACTGAAGCCCAAACCTGTCCAAGACAGGAAATCTATCTTCTTAGGACCGAGAGGCCAAAGGGTTATATCTTCAGGGAAAGGTCGGTTCAGGAATAACCATCTCTGCAGAAAACTACAAGAAAACTATTTCAAACCTTCCAATTACCTAGAGGACGTTGGTTAAAACTGGTGATTAATGTTTTAAAGTTAGTCCTCCTGCAGGTTTACAGCCCATTTCATACTGTCTTGATAATCTGAAAACTTTCAAACTGAGAATATGATTCAGAGATCCTAGACTCACAGAGTAAATGCACATACTCCCCAGAAGAATAAACTTTTATCCCAAATCTCAGAGGATTTTCACAATTAAAAGTCTAAGGACAATGAGCAGCTCATAGACAGAAGTACCAAACGCCCAGGAAACAAGAAACCACAAGCAAGAACTAAATGAAGTGATAGAAGAAACCCACTCACAAGTACTTCAGATAATGGAATTATCACAGACTGTCTCCAAGATACATATATCTGGCACATGCAAACAATATTTTTAAAAATCTTAAAATATATCCTGTGAACTAGAAATTATGAAGAATGACTAAGAAAAAAAATGACTAATAATATTTGAAAAAAACAAAAACACAAAAAGAATTTCTATAAATACAAAAAAATTAAAATAAAAAATCCAGCAAATATATTTAATGCCAGTCAGTCACAACTAAAGAGAGAGTTAAGAACAAGAGGGTAAATACGAGGAAATTATTCAAAATTCATTATAGAGAAACAAAGCTTAGGGTTCCCTTCCTTTTTTTGACCCTTAAAACCACTCTGACTTAATTTCTCAGTCACTTAAGCTGGCTGTAAATCCAACACGAGAAAATTTCTTGGAAGGCAGGTGAGTTACTTACATAGCAAGCTAAGTGTTCTCTTAGCAAGGCCTTAGCTCTTCCTCAATCAGCCTTTTCGAGTAGAAAGAACTTTAAAAAGATGCTATGCCAGCAGAAGCCAGAGCTCCCTAAAAAATAGCCCTTGCTTCTATGTGTTCAACATCAGCAGAACCAGTAGCAGGGGGCCACCTAAATGGTAGCAGCTGGAGTGCGGTATAGTTTCCTGCTGCCAAGGTATCCATTAAAGAGCTGGCATAGGTTCCAGATGCACATTAGAAATGGCCTTTACTAAATACACAGTCTCCTCTTCCTTCCATGTATAGATTATAGTGCTTTAATTGTTCAATCTTTCCTACTGTGTTCTGGTCCCAGGACAGGGAGAGAGCTGAACTGTTCCTGGACGTGTTATGGTACTATTATGCTAAGGAAGTGTGAATAGAAACAAGGCTGAGAATGCATTTTCCAGAGGCTATTAGTTCCTTTTAGTTTTATGCCTAAAATCTGAATGTTTGGACTCAATATCCTACAATGTTTGAAACTCAAAGTTTCATTGCTTTGCTCCAAGGAAATATGGATCTTTGTTGGCCAACATGAGGAATTACTTTCTGTTATGCCCATCTCAGACCTTTGGATGTATTAGGGATTAAAAATCAAGGAAACTCAGGAGAAATCAGAATTTTCAACTATAGGTCAGAAATTGTTGAGAAGAGTGAATTGTAAGAGTCCTAAAATTCCCATCATCAAGGCACTTTACTGATCTTTTTAATCATAACTGTCATCTATTGTCTATATTCTTTTAAACCACCTTGGCAAGACTGTATATAACCATATGACCAGTATGATTCTGGGTATAGATACAGGAAACTCTGGTCTCAGCTCTGCAATTAACTATGTAACCTTGGGCAGGGTGCAAACTCTCCTAGTTTCATTTTCACCATATGTAAATAAGGATGATAATAACTATTGTAGTCTAAGGAGAAATGGCTTATAAGAATAGGAATATAGGTGACAATGGAGTATTGTCCAGCAAAGAACAAGAGGATTCTTAACTCTAAAATTGTATATATTAAGCTATTCTAGCCATGCCTGCCCTCTGATTTTTTTCCTATATAATCATAAACTTATTGAAAATAGAAACTTTTATTTATATCTCAATTCCTAGCATAAGTATCTTGCAAATAAAAGTTCTCAACAAATCCTTGCTGAGTAAATAAATTCTGATAGATTTAAGTCAAGACAGGTGTCCAGCTGTAGGGCCATAATGGAGAAGACAAGGGAATGTGGGAGTAAAAAGACAGTTATATAGTTTTCATTTGTCATATCAGTTAAAGGGAAAGATTCTATAAAGGGAAACCTACTTTTCCCACCCCTATGTATATTGGGTGTCTATGTAAATCGACTGTCTCAATTTCCCTTTCTATAAAGAGAATAACTTCAAAAATATAGAGGGAAAGACATTTCCCATTTCCCTATTTTTTCACATGTGTGGGCTTTATGTCAGATGGTCTTAGAGCAGACCAAAGGGTAGAATCCTATACCTACCAATGGTGACCTATGTGATCTTAACATTTTTCTTTATTTTCCAAAGGACTACATTTAAATCTTTATGCACAAAATGAGGCCTCTCATCTTGCTTCTATCATAGTTTATGAACATGATCCTTATTCAACCAAATGCAGCCCCTATTTAAACAGACTTGGTAAGTATGTACTTAAATAATAATGTCCTTACCCCTGCCAAGTCATATGAACTTAAGAGGCAAGAGATCCAGGACAAGGCAGATATGGAGAGTATGTTCTACATGATTTCTTATGTGGAAAACCAAAGCTTTGATTATATAAGCTAAAGATGAAACTATCATAGAATTCAAATATCATTTTTATTTGAAGTTGTATCCACATATGTGTATATATAAACTTATTTAAAATTTATTAACAATTATTTAGAGATTTAAAAAATACTGCCACATTAAAAGTACTATATATATTATCAGATAATTCTGATTTCAGAAGTGCTTAAATGCAAAATACTCAAAACAATAAAATGTTTTCAGTTAAAGATATGCCAAGGAACAGAATAGTCAGCAAGTTTGGGTGCTTGAGTGGAGTGATCACAATCCAGTAACTGATCTTCATCCTCACAGAAATTCCTTTCTTTTTTTCAAGGATTTATGTAGGTTTCAAATACACAGTCTTAGACACCAGGATGATTTACTGCTAGTGCCTACTCAGTGCAGTAGTCAGGATACCTACCTCCTATAAGTAGAGACCCCAGAAAACCAAATTACCAAGGAAGTTTGTGAGATCAGTTTTAAATAAGAGGGTTTCTTTAATTGGATTACTGAATTTAAAGCATGAAACATGGATTTAAGGTCCACAGAAGCTAAAAAAAAACAATGGGAAAATAGAATATGGGTTGAAGGCTTTCATAAAAATCAGGTAGAAAATGTTTACACTTCAACAAAATATATATATTCTCTATTTTCTTGAAACACATGAATAAAAAGCCTATTTTAAAGCCGATTTAATTTTTCCATCCTAAGCACAGAGAAATCTTTACTATTACAAAGAAAATCCATGGTATTAGTATGATAAAAAATGAGAATGACACTAAGCTTCAGTGTCAGGAAGATATAGGCAATGTTGGAAACCGTGGTGAACTAATGAAATAATTTTCTTTCCACAAGAGACAACCGCACTTAAATTTGAGCTGGGTTTCTGGATCTAATTTATTTTTTTAAGAGAAATTTAACATCTAGATTATGGATGTAAAATTCCTTATTTTTAAGAGATTTAATAAAAATAAGGTGTAGGCAAACAAAACACATCTGGGGATCATATTCACTCTATGGACTGCTTCCATAAGACTTATCTAGAGGAATGTTGCCATGGTCTGAGTGCTTGTATTCCCCCAAAATGCATGTTGAAATCCTAACCCCAAAGATAATGGTACTAGGAGATGGAGCTTATGGGAGGTGCTTAAGCCTTGAAGGTGGAGCCCTCTTGAATGAGATTAATGCCTTACAAAAGACACTCCAAAGAGAACCCTGACCCTTTCACTATGTGAGGGCACCATGAGAAGTCCACAGTCTTCAACCCAGAAGAGGGTCTTCACCCAACCTTGCTAGTACTGATCTCAGAACTCTGAGAGATAAATTTCAGTGTGTGGTATTTTATTACAGCAGCCTGAACACATGAAGATAGATGTTTCAGCAAAACAGTGACTAAACTTAATTTCATGATCCTGTAGTAATTGGACACATGTGCCCTCCTAACTCTCTCATTCTGCTGTTCTCTTTGGGCTAACCTGGATTTCTGTTCTCAGGCTCTGGTTTTCAGGAATTCGTGGACAGCCCATTAACAAGTTTCTTTCTACAAAGTCAGATACAGAATTGGTTAGTTTACGCTTTCAGTGGTTACTTTTCAGTCAAGAGGTTCACTTTTTTAATATTTTCAATAGCTCAAAATAGCCATGCTTCCCTTCAAGAAAGACTTCCAATTTTTGCAAGTGATTCTCTTTGAAAGAGCCATCTTCCTAACTTGCCTTGGCTAGCAACACATTCATAACTCATTATTTTAGGACGTGTTTCTACTATAATGACTAGAGGCCCAGTACACAAAAATTTGTGTACTCGGGTGGGGGGGGGCAGTCCCTCAGCCCGGCCTGTGCCCTCTCACAGTCTGGGACCCCTCAGGGGATGTCCACCTGCTGGCTTAGGCTCGCTCCCTAGGGGAACGGGCCTAAGCTGGCAGTCAGACACCCCTCTGGCAGCACAGGAGACCTCGGGGGATGTCCACTTGCCAGCGGGGAGCAGACCTAAGCTGCAGTCGGATATCCTTAGCACTGCTGAGGAGGCGGAAGAGGCTCCCACCACCACCACTGTGCTAGCAGCCATCAGCCTGGCTTGTGGCTGAGCAGAGCTCCCCCTGTGGGAGTGCATTGACCACCAGGGGGCAGCTCCTGCATTAAGCGTCTGCCCCCTGGTGGTCAGTGTGTATGTGTCATAGTGACCAGTCATTCCCAGTAGTTCTGCTGTTAGGGTCAATTTACATATTACCCTTTTACTATATAGGATAGAGGCCTGGTGCATGAGTGGGAGGTAGCTGGTTTACCCTGAAGGGTGTCTTGGATCAGGGTGGGGGGGGTCCTGGTGGGGGGGGTCCTGCTGGGGTGCCTGGCCAGCCTGGGTGAGGGGCTGAGGGCTGTTTTCAGACTGGCCACACCCCCTTCAGGGGCTGATGGCCGTTTTCAGGCTGGCCATGACCCCCAGTGACCCAAGCTCCCAGCATCTCCTTTTTTTCTTCGATTTATTTATCTTCTATAATTGAAACTTTGTAGCCTTGAGCGGAGCCCAGGTCCAGCTGGAAGCCTGCCCAGGCTCCCAGCCCCTCCTTGAGCGGAGGCCACGCTGGCTGGAAGCAGGTATCTGGGATTTATTTATGTTCTATAATTGAAACTTTGTAGCCTTGAGCGGAGCTGAGGGCCGGCCAGGGCAGGCGGGAAACTTGGCTTCCTCCATTGTCAGGGACAACCCAAGCCTCCTGCTCACTCCAGCTCCGTGGCCTCCGCCATCTTAGTTGGGTTAATTTGCATACTTGCTCCTGATTGGCTGGTGGGCATGGTTTGTGGGCATGGCTTGAGCGTAGCGGAGGGATGGTTAATTTGCATGTTTCTCTTTTATTAGATAGGATTATTTCAAAGACTATGTTGGATTTTCAATTTGCCTGACCTTTTCCTCAAATTCAGAAAAATTATACTAACTCCCTGTCTGACTATACTCAGCATTTCTCCAGTGCTCCAGTTTTATTTTGTATGCATATTACCAACTTTCCACTCTAAATCTTTTGTGGATATTCGTACTATGTTGGCACAAAGTAAAGTATTTGACTTTAAAGGGAAGGTGATATCTCTCTTATCCTTCTCCCATTAGTAAACTATGGTATATTTCCTCTAATTCCATGCACAAAGTATAATTTGTTGGTGTTGATGGCTAGAGTTTACTCTTTCTCTTTTCTCTTTTGTGTTATGCAACCTACTCCTCTTTCATATTTCCATCCACTTTGAAAGCTCAGTATTTGCCTGGACATATTGTCCCCTCAAATCTTATTGTTGGTGGATAAAGATGGTAGCTGACTACAAACCTGTTTGTGAGTGATGAAGGGACCATTTTTCCTAGGGCTGATCCTGACTCTAAAAGGGAAATCATACCAACATATTAAACATTTAATTAAATGTAAGATTTTCATTTTCACCAGCAAGTCATTACTCAGAACATAAGGCACTATATATAAAGACAGCTTACATTTACTTTGAAATTAGTAACTAAAGATGTACTATTTCATTTTCAAAAAGATAACTGATGTTTCCATATTTTTAAATGAAATTAGGTTACTATAAATTTTAATATTCTACTTTGTTACCTCAAGTACATAATTACCTCAACTCTACACATTATGTGTGATACTAATACTTAAAAATAAACTGCTAGTGTACATGGTTTGCTAGCCAGATTCTTTAGCATTATTTAAAATAATGACTAAAGACAGACAACTTATATTCTTTATAGGGAAATACAAATTTGATTTCCAATCCTATATAATAAAAGCCTAATATGCTATGTCCAACTGTTCGACCATTCAACCAGTTGCTATGACGCGCACTGACCAGAAGGGGGCAGATGCTCCGACAAGTAGGTTAGCTTGCTGCTGGGGTCCGGCCAATCTGAACTGGGTGAGACGGGCCAGGAGAGCTGGTTTCAGCCTGATACCCACAGACCAGGCCGAGGGACCACACTGGTGCACAAATCTGTGTACCAGGCCTCTAGTATGTTATAAAAAGCACATCTTATAAGATTGAATTTTGCAAATCAGAGTATGAGGCTTTCTGGAGCCAAATTTTACATTTTAGTCATATATTGTTAAAGGAATCATCTCTATTCAGTTTGGTGTTCTAATGCAAATGTAGAAAGTCACTGTATTTTAGTATGACTTTAAATCTTTCATCAAAGAAAGCATAAATGCCCAGATTTTATAATTTTACATTTCCCTGAAGAATAGTGCACATTACTGTGCACTACTTTTATTAGCATAATATCTTACTGTTCAGTGGTAAATATGTTGTTTAAATGCTTTTGTCTAATTGGGTAATATTGCAATGAAGAGCCCCCTACATTAGATATGGATGTATAATAGGGAGCTCCTGAATAATGTATTTTTCTCCACATACAAAGTAAAATCTTTTACAGTAGCAAGATACACAGAAACCCAAACCTTCCATTATTTACGATGTCTACAAGAACAGTAAGTGGGGTTCAATGGGGCAAAAGTAAGACAAATTAGAACTTTCAGGGTAGATTTTTGGCTTAACATGAAAAGGATTATAGATGTGATAGTTATAAAGAAACAGGATTCCTTGGGAGGGAGCGAGATCTCTGTTATCTGAGGTGTTTCAAAGAGGCCTGATAATGGTGGAAAATTCAAAATTAGGCAGGACTATGGCCAACATTATTTCCAGGTCCCTGTCAAAAGGTAAGATGACAATAATTGGCAGTTTTAGAAAAGACAGTACAGGATTTATTTAAATTGAATATTTATCTGAGCATATATTTATTGTGTATAAGGATTTTTCCTGTGCCCTGGAGATGAAATGGTGAATGAGACATACTTTTCTTACTTCGCAAAGCTTATACTCCTTTGGAGAAACCTGAAAACAGGCAATTACAGACAGGTTGAAAAGCATATGCTATTGGTTCTCAAACAGTATGGGACAATGAAGGATTATCTTGTAGACAGACAAACCCAAGCTTGAAGCATAGGAAATCAGGGTGGGGGTGGGGGGGGGAGTTAGAGGGGAAGAGAAGATGCTTTTAAAGGAATTTGCATGTGATAGAAAACAGCAAAGTAGTCATGATGGCAAAAAACATAACTTTTTTTGGACTTATTTTACCATTTCCTGTTAAGATGTTTGGATTAGATCCTGATGGCCATGAGAGGCCACAAAGAATCTCAAGCTGGAGAGTAGTCTGATGATATATGTGTGTTACAGAAAGATAACTTATACACAACATGAAAAGGGGCATACCCGGAAGCAAGATGAGCACGGTAGTAAACTCAGCGGGGATTAGGAGTTTAAGGTAGTGGCAATGGAAATGTAGAGAAGGGGAGATGATCAAGAAATATTAACCTTTCCTGAATTAGTGACTGCTTATAGAGAAGATAAAATAGTAATTAATAATGCCTCTTGGATTTCTGTCTCCTTTCTTCAGCTAATTTATATTCTTTCAGCAGCTGGAGATGAAGCAATTAAGCTGTTGGATTTCTCCTTGCACCAGGAACAACTCAGTAAAGATCATGAGCCACACCCATTATTTACTCTACCAAAGGCTCTCCAAGAACTGTATACCTCATACCCAGGGTTTTTCTTGATAGCTAGTTAAAAGTTAAGTACTATATACTGTTTTCCTTCTGTTAACCTTCATGTTAAAACTAATCTATAACAGATCGTAATAAGGTAGTCTTAGTCAACCTTATTTTTAAGTTGACATCCCAATTTCTCCCTGCCATTTATGCCCTTCCACTGGATGAATATTAAATACTAACATTCTAAAGATACAGAAAGCCGAAACCGGTTTGGCTCAGTGGATAGAGCGTCGGCCTGCGGACTCAAGGGTCCCAGGTTCGATTCCTGTCAAGGGCATGTACCTGGGTTGCAGGCACATCCCCAGTGGGGGATGTGCAGGAGGCAGCTGATCGATGTTTCTCTCTCATCGATATTTCTAGCTTTCTATCTCTCTCCCTTCCTCTCTGTAAAAAATCAATAAAATATATTTAAAAAAAAAAAAGATACAGAAAGATTACTGCATTGCCCAAAGTGAATGATGCATTTCTGTGCTAGTAAGCTTATGCCATGGAAAAAAGTAGTCCTATATGGAACTAAAGAAACTAAACTGTTTTAAAAATGCATTTTCTGGCAATAAGAATTATAATTCTTTCTGGAAAATTTACTCCATGGCAGTAAAAACTTGTTTTTTTGTTAAAAAAAAAAAAAGAGAATGTTTTCCATTGATTTTTTAGAGCGAGTGGAAGAGAGGAAACAAGGTGGGGGGAGAATATGAGAGAGAGACATCAATTGGTTGCCTCCCGCACTCTTGCTGACCAGGGCTGGGGTCTAACCTGCAACCCAGGTATGTGCCCTTGATGGGGAATTTAACACACAACTCGTAAGTGCACAGGCCGACACTCTAACAACTTAGCCACACCAGCCAGGGTGAAAAACGTGTATTTTTAATATAATTATCCTACTGTTGAGAGATATTTGTTCCTATGCCAAAGAAACCCATCAGTGAGGCTGAAAGAGAAGGTCATGTAGTAGCTCATGTGATGTCTACATGATTGAAAATCAAGAGTTTTCAGGAAATATCTGCTTGATGTGTCAAAATACACTAATTTGGAAGTGATCTTCCTGAAATCTATCCTTATGCAAGGTAAGAACAAAGTTTGAAAAAAAAATATTTTGGTGACTTAGAAGATGATGCAGTTTCATTAGATTTTAAGAAAGTAAATGTCTTAGCTTGGACTGCTATAACACAAAATCATAAACTAGGTGGCTTAAAATAAGATATTGATTTCTCACAGTTCTGGGGGCTGGAAAGTCCAAGAACTTAGGTGCTGGTTGTTTCATATCCTGGTGAGTCTCTTCTTCTTGGCTTGCAGACTAATACCTCTCACTGTGTCCTCACTGTGGTCTCTCCTCCTCTTCTTAAAAGGACATTAAGCCCATCAGAGAAGCCCCACCATGATGACATCATCTAAATGTAATTACCTCCCAAAGTCCCCAACTCTAAGCACCATCACACTGGGATTAAGGTTTCAACATTGGTTTCTGAATTCTCTATGCTTCCAGTTTTTTCTCCGGGTAATACAGCACTTACAGGTAAAGGTATGGAGATCTTGAGTTTCATTACTTTTCATTACTACCCAACCCAAATGTTCAATGACTAGAACAAGAAAAATAAACATCATATATCAAATTAAATTATGAGTGACCTACTTAAAGTTTCCTACTGTTACACTCAAGTTTTAAAATGTGTTTTTATGCTAATGCATGCAATGAAGCCATTTCTAGAATCATTTTTAAATATAGCTATATTTTTAAATACAGCCATACCTTGGCATATTTAATCACATCAGCTAATGATCATTTGAATCATCTGATATATCAATTAGCTCCATCAGCATTAAAATATTTGCTAGTATTTTTAACATCTGTAAATTCAGCTAGCAGAATAATCAATGGAACTAAATTTTCACTGCAGTAACTCTAGTCCCTCTGCCTAGTTTATTCATTTGTGAGAATCCCATTCTTTTCAAATAACAATATTTAATGTAGGATGCATGTGTTCTTATTATAATAAGTTTTCATAATTGCATATATTCAAAAATACAACATAAAGCACATATTACATGTTACTCTTGCATTATAAATACTGAAAGTGTTTATACTTATTGATATAACTCTTTTGACAAAGAGAATGACTTTTACCAAGAAGAACCTAGAAATCATTCACCTAACTCCACAAATGTTAACTAAAAAACAGATGTTACTAGCTGCAATTCATTTAAAACTTGTATGCCGCAGACTCTTTCTGGAACTTAACTTACAGCCTGGCCGGTGTGGCTCAGTGGTTGAGCATTGACTATGAACCAGGAAGTTGCAGTTCGGTTCCAGTCAGGGCACATGGCTGGGCTGCAGGCTTGATCCCGCGTAGGGTGTGCAGAAGGCAGCCAATCAATGATTCTCTCTCATCATTGGTTTCTCTCTCTCTCCCTCTCCCTTCCTCTCTGAAATCAATAAAAATTTTTTTTTTAAAAAGAAGTTGACTTACATCACTACATTAATCACACTATCCAAAAAAGAATTTAATAAGCTTAGATTCAGTGACTTCAGTGGCTACCCATGGTTACATGGCTAGAATATGGTAAATCCAGTAACAAAACTCAATTGTGACTAAAGCCAAAATGCTTGCTCTAAGTCTGTGACTGTCATGTTCTGTGCAATCACATCCTCACGTACAGAGCTGGTTACGAGATACAGCAATGAACAGCAGAGTTCATGCTTCTCAGTCTGGTTGGGGAACACAGACTGTGTATGAGTAGCTCTTCGAGATGGCAGTACAAATAAAGCTAACACTTATTGGTAACACACCCACTAAGTCATGAGAATTATAACCTGTCATGGCAGAACTAATGGCTGGCAAAGATCCTTTGGTTGACTAAGGAAGGAGAATGATCCCACTTACGAAGTGGGTCATCCTATTTACCTAGAGCTTTCTTTGAAGTGGTGTCTAGCTAATGAAAACTCACACCTGCTGAGACCATTTCATGAAGTTAGTTCACATTTTGTTTGTAAATGAACCAAACTCAAATCAGCTTAAGCTCCCCAAAACACAAACAAAAAACCAATTCACCTAACTGAAAAGGTTAGAAGGGGTACCTACATCAGACATCAAGTAATCAGGCATCATTGTCAAGTCTCTGAATCTGTCAGCTTTACGTCCCTGTGCGGTTTCTTCATTCTTTTTACTAAAGGTAGGAGTCCTTTCTTTGGCAAAGGACTCAATGAAGACAACAGCATAAACTTATCTTCTATTTCCCAGTGTCTGTTTCATAAAAAGCTTTTAATTCACTAATCTTGGGTTATGTGCAAATCCCAGTCACAGCCAGACCTCAGTTATGTTACAATCTTCCTACACAACCCAATTGCCTTTGGAAATAGCAGCCCCATCATAACCTCAATGAGTAGGAGAGGGGCCAAGTAAAAGGCTCTCGTATTAGCAAAACCAATACTGCACACACAAAAATCAATTTGTGTATTATGAAACAATACTTTTATAAAACATAAAGTACTATACAAATTATGCCTTATGTATTACAGATGGAAAAGATTTGGGAAAAGAGACTATGTGAATTAAGTGAATGATCTATTTCTGTATTATTAAAAACCAACTAAAGTATAATTCTTCACCCCCCAAGATCTATTTCAACCATACAAGAATCAATTCTGTCATGACAGGTTATAATTCTCATGACTCGAGTGTTTTACCAATAAGTGTTGACTACTTAGCTTTATCTGGACCACTATCTAGAAGAGCTACTCATACACAGCATTTTCTTTGTAAAATCATCAATTATTAGCTCCTTGATCCTGCCAGTATTGTTATCTTTCAATTCACACAAGTTTATTATTTATTTGTTAAAAGTGTTTATTAAGGAGAATAATTATATAGTAATATTATACGTTTAATGCACATGAAAAGAATTTGGCACCAAACTGCAAGGAAAAATAATGTAATAGTATCCCAAAAAATTTTTGGAATCTATTTCATTACTCTGAGTTTTAAAAATATATTTCAGTAGCATTGAAAATCATCAGATAAGGTATAACTTACTTTGTCTCATTCATTGCTTATGTAGTTATTGTTCTTTCTGATCTCAAAATCAGTAGAGCTTCACTTGTTATGGTAATTAGATAGCAAATATTAATAATAGAGAGAGCAAAGGGGAGGCAGACATTATAAACATGTTCATCTGGGCAGCTTCACCAGGAAGCTGAAACTTTGTGCTCCACAGGGAACCACTGGTCCATTCCTGAAGATCACTGAGGAAAGGGATCAAACGGAAAATGGCAATGAAGTTGGGGTGATGCCTGGAAGGTGCTTACCTGTCAGTCTAGCCTGGGAAAAAGATAATTGGCCAATGGGGTTGAGCCACTGCAAGTGTACAAAATCCTGAAGGCTTAAATGCTTAAGCTCATAGTTACAATCCTGAGACAAAGAGTTATCGCTCTCTCTTGTTCCTCTTGCCTTGCTCCTGCTTCCTTGCACTGGCCTGCTCTGTGACCTGCACTCACCAGCTATGTGACCTAAGCAGCCACAGGGCCATGTGGACCCTGCCCTCAATGGACTGCAGTTGGGAACACAAGCTAAGCCAGCCTGATGCTGGACTGAACTTTAATACAGAGTGAAGACTCAGGGCAGTGGCTTTAATTCTAGCCCTATTCAAGATAAGGCTGGACTTTTTCCATGGTGGGACAGAGGGAGATAGGATTTTGGAAACTCAGGGCTTTAATTCCACAGAAATAAATAAAGCTTTTCCGCAATACCTCATCCTCCCATGGGGGCCTCAGGAAATTCCTTTGCTGTTGGCACCCCACCAAAAACACACTCACCTATACATTAAATGAATGGATGATACCCTGTTAAAGGAAGTTACACCATCACTAACCAGGGGCCCAGTGCACGAATTTGTGCACCTTGAAAGGAACTGTGGGCCTCGAGGCTGCAGTGGGCACAGAGGAGGGTCTTGGCCCATCCTCTGCACTGTCTACCGGCAGCCCCTCCTGCCAAAGCCCCCAGTGCTCTGTCTGCCAGCAGCCCCGCTCCTGCTGCAACCGCTCCCACACGCTGACAGAGCCAACCCCACTTGCACCTACTGACAGCAGAGAGCAATTGGGGCCTGCGCCAGCAGCAGGTGCAAGTGGAGGCTGCTGCCCTAATTGCACCTCAGGAGCAGGGGAGGGGGGTGGAAAAGCTCTGAGGGGTAATTGGGGCCAGCCTCCACCACTCACACCCACTGTCAGCACTGGAGCCACCACTTGCACCCACTGCTGGCACCCAGCGCTGGCCCCCATCTCTCAGCACCATTTGCGGGTGTGAGCAGTGGCTCCAGCACTGGCAGCAGGTGTGAGCAGCAGCTGCTGGCCCCGATCGCCCCTCAGGAGCAGAGGGAGGTGGAGAAGCCCTGAGGGGCAATAGGGACCGGCAGCTACCGCTTGCCCGCTGGTGCTGAGTGATCAGGGCAGTGGGTGCAAGAGGTAGCTCTGGCACCAGCAGCAGGTGCAAGTGCCAGGTAGGACTGAAGCACGTGGGAGCAAAGAATTTTCAGTAACCACCAGGGGCTCACCCTGATGACAGCGACTGGTGCCCCACCTTGGTCTGGTGCCGCCCCCCCCCCCCCATCACCTGCTCAACCATCCCACCACAGCTAATGTCCACCATGTTCTGTATGCACTCCCTGGTGGTCAGGATACATCATAGCGACCAGTTGTTCAGTTGTTCAGCCATTCAGTCTATTTGCATATTAGGGTTTTATATATATGGATTGGTGTGGAAACTACTGCCAATGGTCATACCTAACATACTTTTTAAAAGTCGTATTTCTCATTTCCATGCTTAAAGTCCTTTTGTTGTCACTCCACTACTACATTCTACCCAAATTAACAGCAGTAGTATGTGTGTTAATGTATTACAAAGAAAGGAAAAAAGAAAGCCTCAGTAGAAAGGATCTTCTCTATTTAACAACATGGATAGAGCAGAAGAGGGCTACCCAGGAGAGAAGTAGTTTTACCACACAGAAGTCCCGCCCAGTAGGAAACACGACTCTTCTATCTGCCAATCTGATTAATATGTCCTTTTCTAGGAACAAAGAAGGAAAATAAACAGAACAAAAAAACTCCATCTTATACCTATTTTCAGTATTGTGAAAAGAACAGAAATAATGTATGAAAGAGCCTACCAAAGGGACTGATAACAAACATTTAGTAGATGAAAGCAATTCAATCTTTTTGAAATCCAAAATAGATCTAGGTTTTATTTTCATGATCAAAAGGAAATACACATTCCTTGGAGAAAATTTTTAAAATTCAAGCAAACAAAAAAAGTAAAGCTGAAAACACTTGAATTCACACCAATTGGACTACTCAGTCATAACCACTGGTAAAACTTTGGTATGTAATTTGTCACTCATATTCTTTGTAGCTTATATTTTGCACCTAAATACATAATGTAAACATCTTCTAATATCAACATCATTTTAATGCCCACGTACCCAGTGAGTACATCCCTATACAGATGCAACATGTTTAAACCACTCTCCAATTGCTGAGCACTATTGTTGAGTCCATTTTTCCCTCTAATAAGTGATACTGTGAGGGGCATAAATGTAGCTAAATATTAGTGTGCTTGCTTATTTTGGAAGAATAAATTTTCTGAGTTTAAAATTTTCTAATTGTAAAATTAATTTAAGTATTGCTATAATTAGTTACTTTTTCTCATTTAAATAGCCTTATTCAATATCTGTTTTCCATTTTAGACTGGCAAGTACATTTTTGAGAGGTTCAGATATGCTGTCTCCTTTTCCTTTCCCAGTCTTACTGAGATAATCTGGCTTTGTACTTCTTCCCCTCAGGGTTTACAGCTGGGTTGAAATAGGAAGCAGCTGGAGAAGCCTGTCCTTTATTAAAAAGCCTAACACTACTGAGAAGATTATGTCAGATATCGTGGGGTGGAAAGAAGTAAGGTAAGGATGCCTGCTTAGAGAAAGACATGTCTATAGGTCCATTTGGTAGTACAGACCATAGCAGGTCCAGGGAGGTGACCAGACGTAAGAGCGTAAGGGTAGCAGGATAAGACATCTAAGAAACTTGAATCCTAGCGAAGAACTCATGCTCCATGTGTAGGATAGTAGAGAAAGTTCCTAGACTTCAAGTATCTGCTGTGAGCTTATAAAGATGATGATACTAACAAATATCACAGACAGGACAGTCAGAGGTCTTCCTCCATCATCTAATCATTGCAAATTCTTCTTGTGTGATTTTAGAGGGGATGGAAGACCAATCAAGATTCATAAGAAATTTCCTGGAAGAATGCCTTGCACACTGCAGGCACTCAATATTTACTGAATTAAAAAGTAAAAATACAATGAGAATGTCGGTAAAGTGCTGAAGGGATACTGAAGAGACTCTGTTGCACAGACAACATCTGAGGCAAGAATCCCAGGAGGCAGTGTTTGGCAGAGCCTTGCTATTTGAAGACCTCAGCACCTGTTCAACAGGACTTCATTAATCTGCAAGGAGGCTGGAGATGAAATCTGAAGTTACTTTCACACCCTCCTTGGCTCTACTTACTCTGTGTGCTCCCTGTTTTCTTTCCTGGGGCTTCAGTCTACTCTAGTTTAGTGGCTTTTACTTATCCAGTTCCTGAAGTATCTTCTCCTCAATTTCTGTTGGATGGCTTTTAGTCCTAACGTGTATGGCTTGTGATCCCCAATTATTTTTTTATTTATTTATCCTGTTCTTTTATTATGTAAGTACATTTAAGATATCTACCCTTCTAACAAATCTTTAAGTATACCATCCAATACTGTTAAATATGATATTAACTCGCCACCCTATGGCTATCTCCCTTGTAGCTTTAGACTTCAGGTAACAAGACTTTCAATAAATGGAGCTGGATACTTAGACTTGGAGAGAATGTTTCCAAATTGAGAAAATAACATGAGCAAAAGAAAAGAAATAAAAAAGGGGAAATTAGAATAGCATTGTAGAAAATGTATCAGGAGAAAAGCCCCAAATTCCACAGTTTAACATGTTTGCTATCATTGGTCATTTATATTCAGTCCAATTAAAAATCAATATAAATGGAACCAAGCAATGATGGAATTACAAAATATTTAAAAACTAAATTGAACAACGAATTTTGTTTCTACGACAGACAATAAAAACATTATATGTGACAGGATGATAGAGGTAAAGTTGTCTTTTTAGAGTTTGATGACATTACTGTATCTGTAAAAGACTTATCCTAACATGCTATTTTTTAGTATAAGGGGTCATTTCTTAGTTTTAAAAATATAAAAAGTGAAATAGCTATTTTAAAGAGTAATACATTTAAAATAAAAAGTTAGAAATTTAAGAAGTACTTCTAGCTAGCATGTTTTGACCAGTGATAATTTTTAGAATCCTTAGCATCCCCTAGATTAATAAAATACTGATTCTTGACATGTTGATAAATATATAGTACATATATAATTAATAAATAAAGCTTACTGTCACAAAAAAAGAAATATTAAAATTAAAGCAAGCCCTAGCCCGTTTGGCTCAGTAGATAGAGCATTGGCCTGTGGACTGAAGGGTCCTGGGTTCAATCCTGATCAAAGGCACATTCCAGGTTGTGGGCTCAATCCTTGGTTGGGGGCGTGCAGGAGGCAGCTGATCAATGATTCTCTCTCATCATTGATGTTTCTATCTCTCTCTCCCTGTACCTTCCACTCTGTAATCAAAAAATATATTTTTAAAAAATTAAAGCAAAACTATTAGTAAATTCATATTTCCCAGGTTAGTGACATACTACAGAAAACCATGAGAAATTCATAGAAAGCATGATTCTATCACAGTGCAAAGCAAAAAAACTTTGTTGACCTAAGTCCATGAATGATATATGGAACAAAATTATTGGTCCTCATAACTGTAGAGAGACTTAGGTGTGAAGGCTACCATTTCTAACAAGCACCATGCTGACTCAGCTAGTTTTCCAAATGTCTGCTTGTTCTACTTTCTGCTTCAGGCCCTAAGTCGCCCTGGTGTGTTTTATCTTACTATGTGGTTTCTAAACTTCACAAAGTTTTTTACTGGGAAGCAAAATTAAGTTGAGGTTTAGATAAAAAAAACTTACAGGACTCCATTTCACGGCCTGTGAATCCAATCAACGCTCAAAAATTAGAAGTTTGATTAGCTAACGTATATATTATTGAGGCCATTTACTTCTCTTTGGATGCTTGCCTCTTGTTTGACTAGTCAATTATCTACCTGCATTCCTACCAGTTAAGACCAAGGTATAGAAAAGTCCAAAAACAAACAAGTAAATAAAACTTTTGAATCATAGAACATAACAGATCAATACTGTGCCTCTCCCAACTTGTTATGTTAGTGATGGGTAAAAACAACCATTACCAAATTATATATATATATGTATACACATACAGATTTAAAAATTTTTACTATCAAGGAATGCTGCAATTGTTTATAGAATGAAAACATTATTTTGAGTTATCTGTATTACCTTAGAATGAGCTATTTCTGGTGGGCATATTAGTTCATGACATTAATAGTGTCATGATCTTTGAACATCAGAGAAAAATATGTTTCTTCCAATCCAAGGGAAAAAATATGAATTGTCATCCAAGTGAATCACTAAAGCTTCACCTGCACTCTAAACATTAAGCTGAGAAAGAGAAGACTTGTAGTTTTCAGAGTTTTTTTTTTTGTGTGTGTGTGTGTGTGTGTTTTCTCTCTCTCTCTGTAAATCCTGAATTGGTTTCTGTAAACTGGTCAGAGTACACTCTTTGGGGAATTACTTTTATAGATTCAATTAAAGTGTATCCTACTAGCATTCTGAAAGTTCAGGTTTAGCAAACAGTGCAAGAGATGCTGAAATTTTAAATACTACGTGACAGCCATTCCACCATGGGAGGGCACAGGGTGAAGACAGCTGTCTATGAAATCAGGAAGAGGCCTCCCACCATACACCTAATTGGCTGCTGCCTTGATCTTGAACTTCATCTACCCTCCAGAAATCTGAGACTAAATTTCTATTGTTTATTAGTCACTTAGCCTATGGGTTTCTATGATAGCAGCCCTAACAAAATACAAAGTACTAAACACAAAATATTAAATCTAGTGAGTGTTCAATATGGGTTTCATTATTTTCATTGTATTTATTACTATGTATTATTCTTATCATGTTAGATTTCATTACATCTCCACATATGGCTTATCTACCTATTTGTTAAAGCAGAGTAACTGCTTATTTCTCAAAACAGCTTACTTGTCTCACTAAAAGGATTATTCATCCTATTCCTTTGAATCAAATGTTCATTTGTTTCTCATTTACTATGTACAGTTCTCTCCATCACTTAAATTTCAGGTTTAATGTCAATACCTCCATAATGCCTTCACTGAATACCACTCATCCCCTAAATCCAGAAGTGACCTCTCCTTCCTGTGGTCCCACACATACTGATTATATCCTGGTTTTCTGGGCTAACTGGCTTTTCTCCCTAGAAAATGTTCAACCTTTGGAAGGTAGGATCCAATTACTACAAGCCTGCATTCTTATGGGTGCTTGGTGAATACATATATTTACTCATTTATAACAAGAACACACTCTAGTCCAAGGAATAATTAAGTTACTTCCTCTAAATCTATTCAAATCATAAATCCAATAAGAAAAATGTAATAACTTCAGAAGGCATTAAAAAAAGAAAACAAAACAAAAAAACAACATGAGAAAGGTGAAACCCTCTCTGGAATTGACACTTAGTAATTAAAGAAAATAAGGTTATTGTACATTTTTCATAAAAAAATATTTTTGTAAGTTCGTTTTTAAAAGGACAGCAAAAATATTCTGGCTTCAACAATAACATCTTAAAATCAAGTATACTTTCTGTGAAAACATATAATGTCTATAATTTTTATATCTGCCATCTAAGCACATCTTTATACCACAACATCTGCTTATAATAAAGAAACAGAGAAATTTGAGGCAGGAATAGAGTAAGCAATTCCTCTGTGTTGGGTGTGTTCTTTGTGATTCTATTAACTTACTTGGCAAATGCTTATTAAGCCCTAGCCTAAGGCTAGCCTCTGTAAATGACTCTCAGTTTGTACCCTAAATGTATGGGTTTTATTTCATTTGGAGGGAGATAGCTAAATAGCCCCTGAAGAATCAGACTCCTAAGTCATTTATTCATATAAATAACATTTGCAGTATTTTGAATGATATTTTTTATCAATAACTTGGGTCACTCAATCTTCAAAACTAAAATTTATGTACATAGGTAATTTATTATTTTACAACTGCTATGTTTGTCTTATTGTTGCTTCTTTTCCATTGTCACTACCACTTCAAGACTGTGCTATGTCACACAATCAGTCATGCCAATCTATATTATATTCTGCCTTTGGTGATCTCACCATCCAATACATTCTAATTATTTTCGGCCCATATCTGTTCTAGTTCTCTATATCATCCTGGCACTTCCAAACTAAGCTTCTTACTATTCCCGAGACAAATCTGTTTAAAGAAAGCAATACATTAGCGGTGCCCTGGGGTCTACTGAGGGAAACACTAGTGGATGAGCTTTGGACACATGCCTGATCATCATTTGAAACCATTTATCAATCCCATGCTCTGCTGATGAAACACCTAATTATTTTTGCTTATGAATCAAACCCTAGTCTATTCTCAGTTTTCTGATTTTTTTTCTCCAAAACTTATTTAGTGAGAGTGGAATTCCATTGTATACTTCAGTCCATTTCATAGGGTAACTCATGTTAGCCTCAGCTAATCCCTAATGTCTTAATATTCCATACTAATTAATTATCCAGGCTTTGCGTAAAAATAGTATCATAAAATACATGACATTTTACAATTCCAATGTTAACAAAATAATATGATTCTGAACAAAAGTGAGTTTTTTAAATAGATTTGTAGGTGATTCTAGACTGACCTTCAGGTTTCCATTTGTCTCTTACTTCACATTGGATAGATTTATCTAGCAAATGACCTTGGGAAATTCTTCTGGACTGCTTTGCAGTTTGTTTGCTAGGACTAAGTGCTCTCTACCTTCAGAACTAAACTCCCAAAGAGACTAGGACTCTCAAAGATCTCAAAGTGCTGGACAGCAGGTTTTCTAACACTCAACTAAATAGCTAGTACCTAAGCCCAAACTGTCCATTTCTTCCCATGAAAGGTCTTTCTCACATTTGCCCTAAAGAAAACAATAGATGTTGGAGTCCCTCTCCTGGGATCCAAACTCATGGAGCAAATAGTTCACTATCACCCAAGTGTGCCTTTCCAAAGGTCACTGAAAGTACAGGGGACCCAACTGCTGACCTCCTGCCTACAAGTTTCAACTTGCACCTAGTGATGCTTATTGGTATATCACCAACCTTTTACTACACTCTTCAAGAAAAGATGGTATTATAATTAACAGCTATTTTCAATTCTGTTTTTAGTATATACTCATGACATAATATAACATAGTTCAAATGGGTACTGAGCCAAAGAGTATCTTAAAACCCCCAAATATTGTAGTTATCAGGAAGATCCAAATAACATGACTGATTAATTTCCAGAATTAGGTTTCAGCATCTGTATTAAGAATTCCTATTGTATCCTTGAAAGACCAGGGATCCTTTAGAATGGTAAATACTTTGCTTAGAATCTTCCAGGTTCTTAGCTAGACTGCCAAAGATGTTGACCTTCAGATGCTAACCAAAAATATAATAAGGGGTCTACACTGCCCCAGAGTAGATGCTTTTCAAGTTACTTCGCTATTATTTGAACCAGGTACTTTTGCAAGATATTCTCAAAATCAATTACTCCCATTCTAGATTGCAGGAAGCCAAGGAGAATATGATTCATTAAGCATTGGCAACCTCCAATGGGATTGCATAACCCAAATGAAGTATTTGGCAGTGAAGTCACCCAAACTAGATCTTAAATGCTCTCTTTAACATTCATTGATTCATTATCAAAGTTAGATTCACCTCAATAATTTAGTTTAATGATATTTCTGATTTTCCCCACCCCATCTGACAGAATACATTAAAAATGAGTAAGTATGAGAAGACTGAGGAACAACTGAGGCTCCAAATTAAGTACCTAATACTAATACACAGAAGGACTGGCATCTTTGCCAGGAAGATAAGGAACTTATACAAAATTTGTGTATCCTTTTGTATGCATAGGACTTTAGAGCTTAAAGCAGATATACTTACTCTCAGAAAAGTGAGCTCCAGGCACCATGTCAATAGAGACAGCCCTTTCCTAGAGACTGTTCGTTTCGACTTTAAGAGGACCTTTTGATAGACAGCAACCATCAGAGAAGTTACCTCTATAATGAAAGATCAGTCTGAGGTGGTTTTCATTTGTGTAAATACAACAAACCAGGCAGGTGTGTCAGTCTGAAGGGCCAGTGCAATTGCTGGGGTTGTAATAAGTTGTTTAGACTGCATGTCACATGGGTAGGTCAAGTAGTCTAAAGGAGATACCTATACAGGACTAGAAAAGGGATTTAGGTTGAATGTATAGAACACATCTTGGAACGTGTCAATTGACAAGAACATACTTACTTAGCTAGTTACGATGGCTTCTTTCATAAAATGTCAAATGAACACTGTTATTATAGAAGTGCTGATGTTGAGAAAATCATGCATAAGTTTCCAGGTCTTTATACATGGTCTTTTGGAGCACACAACTCTAATTATAAGTCAGGTAATCACCACCTCCAACATTACTGTCACTTCATACATGTTTTTCAAGAAACAAAGAATGAATTCTAGTTCTGCAATTTAGTTGAGGGATTCCTACTTTGAGTTAGCTCGCCAAAGGTAAGCCAGAAGGGTTTCTAACCACAGGAGAGGCTGAAAACTAGGTTGTCACATTTAAAGTGTCTCATGCTTGAGTTATTCTGTAAAGAAGTTTTAGAAAAGGAAATTAGAGGACTATGGGACTTGCTTAAATTATCCCAAGAACTATCTGTAGTAAAATTACTGGAACTTTAGAGACTGATGAGCTTAAGGACTTAGTCCTATAAAACTGTGAAGTCCAATACCTGAGGGGAATTCTGGCAGGGCTTAAAATTAGGCTTCCAGAGAAACCTATCCAAAGATAAAAGGTACCTGGAGTAGTCTACCTTTCAATCCTATGTGCATTGAAAGGATTACTTTTACATGGTTTTAAATCAGCAATCATGTGTGTGGCAAATAACTTTCTATATTTCATTACTAGAGGCCTGGTGCACAACATTTGTGCACTTGCGGGAAGGGGAGGGTCCCTCAGCCCAGCCTGTGCCCTCTCACAGTCAGACATCCTTAGAGCTGCTGCAGAGGCAGGAGAGGCTCCTGCGATCACTGCTGAGCTTGCCAGCCGTGAGCCCGGCTTCAGGCTGAGCAGCACTCGCCCTGTGGGAGTGCACTGACCACTGGGGGCAGCTCCTTTGTTGAGCATCTGCCCCCAGATGGTCATTGTGTGTCATAACGACTGGTCATTTGGCTGGTCAGTCAATTTGCATATTAGCCTTTTTTGGACTGTGCTGATAATTTCTCTATTCCTTACATACTCAGCAAAAAAAAGGGCAAATTGAGTCAGAGATTCATTGAAAAAAATGCCATGTTGCCCTCTAGAAGAGGGTTGCTAGATAAAATATTTTGGATACATTTATACTAAAAATTTATTCATTGTTTATCTAATATTCTAATTTAATCAGGCATCCTATATTTTTATTTGTAAAATAAATATTTATCTGATGTAGTCCCAGTTATTTTCTTAGTTTCCTTAGCCCTAGGAGATATATCGATAAACATATTGATATGAGAGATGTCTGAGATTTTGCTGCCTATGGTTTCTTCAAAGACTTTGATGGTTTTATGACTTACATTTAAGTCTTTTAATCCATTTTCAGTTTATTCTTGTGTCTGGTGTAAATTGGTCTAGTTTCATTTTTTTTTTTTGCATGTATCTGTCCAATTTTCCCAACACCATTTATTAAAGAGACTGTCTTTACTCTGGTGTATGTTCTTGCCTCATTTGTCAAATATTAATTGAGCATAATGGCTTGGGTCTATTTCTGGGGTCTCTGTTGATCTATAGGCCTGTTCTTGTGCCAGTACCAAGCTGTATTGATTACAGTGGCTTTTTGTATAACTTGATATCTGGTATTGTGATCCTCCGACTTTGTTCTTCCTTCTCAAGACTGATGTGGCTATAAGGGGTCATTTTTTGGTTCCATATAAATTTTTGGAGATTTGTTCTACATCTGTGAAATATTGTCAATATTTTAATAGGGGTTGCACTGAATCTGTAGATTTCTTTGGATAGTATGGACATTTTAATGATGATGTTTCCACTGTAATACTGGCTGCATATGGACAAGAACTAGAAGTTGCTGTTCTCTCACAACTTACTGAGATCCTTCTCTGAAGGCCTTGGAGCTTGTTTGTGAGCCTTTTAAAAGAGGGTGGTTGCCCTAGCTGGTTTGGTGCAGTGTATAGCAGGGGTGGGCAAACTTTTTGACTCGAGGTCCACAATGGGTTCTTAAACTGGACCGGAGGGCTGGAACAAAAGCATGGATGGAGTGTTTGTGTGAACTAATATAAATTCAAAGTAAACATCTACACTAATTAAAGAGAAAAATGTTAATTGGCATACAATGCTACCCTTTTCATTGGCTAATCAAGGCTATATGCAAATTAACTGCCAACAAGATGGCGGTTAATTTGCATATGTAGGCACAATGCAGGGAGGCGAAAGGGAAAGCAGGAAGAAGCCCCCCGCCACTGACAGTGATTGGAAACCCAGGGGGGAGCTAAGAGCTGGGGGGCAGGGCAAAGGCGGCCTTGGGGCCGCCTTTGCCGTGCCCCCCAGCCATGATTGGAGAATCAGGTGCCTTTTCCGCCCTGGCCAGTGATAGCAGGAAGTAGGGGTGGAGCCAGCGATGGGAGCTGGGCAAGGTCGAAGCTGGCAGTCCCGGGAGCTAGGGGTCCCTTGCCTGGGCCTAAAGCGGAGTCCGCGATCGCGGGGCCGCTGCAGCTGCGGGTCCCCGCTGCCCGGGCCGGATGCCTAGGCCAGAGGCATTAGGCCTGGGCAGGGGCGGAGCTTGCAACCGCAGGGAGCTGGGGGTCCCCTGCCCAGGCCTGAAACCTCTGCCGGAGGCCTCAGGCCTGGTCAAGGGGCCGATCCGGTGATTGGTGATCGGAGGGTGATGAGGATCAACTCCTCTGGCCGAGGCATCAGGCCTGGGTGGGGGGCAGAGCCGGGGATTGGGGGGATATGATGGTCCCCTTGCCCAGGCCTGAAGCCTGGGTCAGAGGCGTCAGGCTTGGGCGGGGGGTGGAGCAAGCGATCAGAGGGAGATGGGGGTCCCCTGCCCAGGCATGATTCCTGGGCCAGAGGCCACAGGCCTGGGCGGGGGTCAGAGCCAGTGATCGGGGGGAGATGGGGGTCCCCTGTCCAAGCCTGACACCTCTGGCGGAGGCGTCAGACCTGGGCAAGGGGCCGATCAGGCGATCGGAGGGTGATGGGGGTCTACGCCTCTGGCCGAGGCATCAGGCCTGGGCAAGGGGCAGAGCCAGCAATCGGAGGGGTCTGGGGGGTCCCCTGCCCAGGCCTCGGAGGGGTCTGGGGGGTCCCCTGCCCAGGCCTGACGCCTGGGCCAGAGGCATCAGGCCTGGGCTGGGGGCAGAACCAGTGATGGGGGGAAATGAGGGTCCCCTGCCCTGGCCTGACGCCTCTGTCAGAGGCGTCAGGCCTGGGCAAGGGGCCGATCCTGCGATTGGAGGGTGATGGGGGTCAACGCCTGAGGGCTCCCAGTATGTGAGAGGGGGCAGGCTGGGCTGAGGGACACTCCCCCTCTCCCCACACCCAGTGCACGAATTTCGTGCACCGGGCTCCTAGTTATTACATAAAAGGGTACGGTCTTTTTTTTTTTTTTAGTTTTATTCATTTCAAACGGGCCGGATCTGGCCCGCGGGCCGTAGTTTGCCCACGGCTGGTATAGAGCATTGGCCTGCAGATTGAAGGGTCCTGGGTTAGATTCTAGTCAAGGGCACATTACCAGGTTGCAGGCTTGATCCCCAGTAGGGGGCGTGCAGGAGGCAGCAGATCAATGATTCTCTCTCATTATTCATGTTTCTCTCTCTCTTTCCCTCTCCCTTCCTCTCTGAAATCAATTTAAATAAAAATAAACAAATTAAAGTGAGTAGCAGACTCAGGATTTTGCTTCATTTTGCCTTTTAGATTTAGTGTATGGAGACAAAGAATGATTCAACCTCAGCTCAGACAACAGGTCATAAGTAAGAAGTTAAAAGAAGTGCCAGACAAGAAAAAGGAACATTGAGGGAAAGCAATTAAACCTCAATTATACAGAATAAGTGGTTAAAGAATAACATGTTACCATTCTTTGCTAGAGTCTATTTTGATGGGTATGTGTATGGATGGACAACAGAAAGAATAAGAAAGGAACCAACAGTTATTTAAATGTTTACCAAGAGCCAGGCATTCTGCTATGCGATTTGCATGAATTATTTTATTCCGTTCTAAAAACACTTTGAGGTACAGGTAGAATCATTATCCTCTTTCTGTTGATGAGGACATTGGGACTGCGGATTTAAGTATAGCTACAATGCAAATAGCCAAGCTTAGGTTCACATTTCCCTCATCAATCCCCTAAGTCTATGACCTCTCCCCTACCACAAGCTGAATAAACTCAGTATCAACATTTTCACTGTACATTTTCTTCTGTCATTCTTTAATTAGGCAACTTTAATTCACTAGCTAGGGCTCTAAACACTCTGAATAATTATATAATCAAGGCATGATCCTAGGTCACAAAGTATATAGCACTTTCTGAAATACTTTCCCCTCTTAAGAAAACATGATGAGTTAAAGCAAAAATAGCACAAAGGGCTTAAAGTCGGGTTGTAGTGTCAGGCTCAGTGAAATTTAAAGAAAAACAAGAAGATGGAGGAAAAGCAAGCCTCAAACTGGGGCAGCTGAAAGAGGACATATTCTCTAATCATATCAGTAGTTTGGAGCTTTGCTATTGAGAAGAGTTGGAGCGTCACCCTATCCAGACCCTCTTCAAACATGTTTTTCCCTAAGCTTCAGATCTTGCTTTGTATGAGACATTTGAATAAAGCTTTGAACCTACGCATTTCTCAGCAGAACATAGGAAAGACCTAATTAGAAATTTAAATTTCAGAAACACTAAAAATTGCAAAAGAGTTTTTTGGGTTTTTTTTGCAAAGTACTGCGTGGTGGCTTCCAGTGCATCTTGTTATGCCCCTTCCAAGGGGTAACTTGCACTGACATCCATGCAGGAATGGATTGTTTGAAAACATCCAGAATGGCTGGACAAGTGAGAATGAGTGGAGAGAAAACTTGTATGTCAATTCTCAATAGTTCAATGCCCCTGTATGTATTCAGTCACCTTTATCGAATCAACTGACATTAATCTCAGCACATGCAGGAGAAAGCAGAAAGAATGTTCGTTAGCATTTTTTATTGAAGGTCTGCTATGTTCAGAATATTGCAGTGAATTGTAAAGAATACTTTGCACGAAGACAGACTCCTAGACTTTAAGCATCTTTCAGTGGAATGGAAAACCAAAATAACAGAAATGTGCTTATTACTATGATCAATGAGTGCACACATTTTGTTATCATCGAAAAGTACCAATGATGGCATCTCAGTCTTATCTGTGCCATAGACACAAACCCTTGGCTCTGTGCTAACCATTTCAGACATGCCATTGTGGATAGCACACATTTTGTTTTAGTTACTCATTTGGCTGTGTTTCTTCCACAGACACTGAAAGTTTCAAAAACAAAGACACCATTATTTCTACCTATTAATATAATATATGGTGTTTTATATAATGGGTATTCAACAAGTATTTTTGAATAAATGACTAAAATAAATGTTTTCAGAGTCACTCATTAGACATGTTCACACTTACCTCAAATTTTGCCCTTTTTAAAAACAAAACCTTTAAAAAACATATTAGCTTCATTTGGCTGACAAGTGACAGAGTTTCTTGCATAATACAAATATTAAATGACGACTTCTCATAGCAAAAAACTATAAAATGAGGGTGATTCTGAGAACTCCCAAATCCACCTTTATTCATCAAAAGCCCCTTTTGTGACACCACTTGAGGATCACACCCCTTTCATTGGTTCTTCATATGTGAATTAAGCAGCTTTGCTAAGGGCTAGAAGTAGAGTAGCACCTCAATCTCAAGGAATTTATAGCCTGGAGGTAGAGAAAGCAATAAAAGCAACAAATAAAAATGTAACCATGGTTAAATGCTAAAGTAAAGCAGAGCTGTGTCAAGAAATCCCAATCTAGTCCCAAATAGGGATTAAAATATACAAGGCCAAATTCCAGATCTTGCCTAAATGCCTTCATTCCAACAGGCAATTGCACCATTTCTTCAAGGCAGACTGTTAGGTACTCAGACTAAAATAATTCTCTAACTAATTTGATGATTTGGTTTCTGCTAAAACATAAAAACAGTTAAGCAGTATATCTCAAAGAGTAGTCAATCTTAAGGTAAAAGTCAAGATTTATATTCAACAGTCCACGGCACAGTCAACCACAATTAATACAGTTGAAGCCTGGGAATCTGAATTTTAACAAGTTCTTCAAGTAGGTTTTATGCATACTAAGGTTACAGTCACTACCTTATGCTGACCTTGTTTACCTGAAAACCACCTCTGAGTTACCACCTGGTTGTTTTAGTTGACGCTCTTTTGTTCTGAATTCAACTCAAATACAGATTGTCAATTAATTATTTTTAACAAGGTGTCACATAACCTCAATAGAAAATCATGAGGTAGAAGTCATGAGAGGCACTTGGAATGATGCACTAGAGAGAATTCAGTCCCTTTCACCACAGAAAATAATGTTAGCATAAATAATTCCTTTGGACAGAAATTACTTTTCAAGAAAAAAACAACAACCATGAACTCTATTTGGCAGAAACAGTTTTTGAAGTTTTCAGTAAATCCCAAACTAACCTTAAATATATTTGATCTTACATTTTACAGCCTTTAGGTGAACTGACATAAATTAGGACACAATGCAATAAGCAACAAGAGTGATCATATGCAGCAGTGTTTTTAGTGACACAACAACTGGACTTGGAGATATGTATACCATGAAAACAGAAAATAGAAGAAGCTGCTGTAACCTTTTTAATGTCAAAGTAGTTTTAAGACTAAGAAAAGTTATCTGATATGAGGAGGAACATCACATAATTACAGAGGGATCAATTCTTTGAGAATATGAAACAATTCTAAATGTACAGGAAGCTAACAAAAGAACTTCAAATATATTAGATAAAGACTGATAGAGATGAAAGGAGAAAATTAAAAATCCACAATTATAATTGTAAACTTCAACACTCTTCTCTCAGTAATAGACAGAAAAATTAATCAGGAAATTTTTAAGTATAGAAATAACTTGAATATCACTATAAACCATCCGGCCCAAATTGAAATTTATAAAATAATTCACCAAACAACAGCAGAACACAAATTTTTCTCAAGTGCACATGTGACATTTAAAAAATACCATATCCTGGTCCATATATTTAGTTTTAAAAAACTTAAAAAGTACAAATAAAAACAAAGTACATTTTCAGACTATACGGGGAACATCAAATGATCATTTCATCACTACTTTTTTCCCCTCTGAAGAGAACATATTTATTTTTTCATATGTGTGACATGCTGCCAAGACTCATCTTTTTTAAAATCAAAAAACTATGTCAAGAATCATAATTCAGTTTTGTTGAACATTATGCAATAACAATGTCTCTCAATTCATAACAATCATTTGGTGACCATGGAGTAAGTATATATCATGGTGTCTATAAATAATCTATTTACAAATCCTTGGAAGAACTCTTTCTCTACCTCAACATGCACCCACTTTTACTAGTACTCTTTTGCAAAAAATGTTAACACCTATATTTACATATGAAAAAAGGTGGCATTACAAATACACATAAAAAGATGGATTTTTTCAATAAAAGATGTTAGGGCCACTAGTTTGCCAATTTGATTGCTTTCATGCATCTTTCTTTCACAAGTATTTTACTCTAATTATTATTATTCCAACACTATTCTTTTTCCCCTTGATTATGACTCTACCTCATCAGTTCAACAGTATAAATCCTCAATGACTCAAAGATTTAAGTATATGAAATGAATCTTCATAAAATTATTAAAGGAAGCCATGAAAAAATTTTAAAATAATCTAGAGGCAATACTGTTCATTAAACACATATTTTTTAAAGGTAATTTCTTTAAAAAATGTAATGAATGGCAAAATCCTATAGGAATAATATCAAAAGACAAGCAAATTAAAAATGTAATGGCAACTAATACCATAAACAATGTACAAATCTCCAAATCTTTCCAAAAAATCCCTGAAAAAATGGGCAAGTATATAAACTTCTAATAATTTCTCAAAATGAAAATATGAATAATTCTTAAACATGAAAATATTCTCAATCATAATAAGAGAAATAAAAATCAAAATCATATTGAAAACATCTCCTTTTTTCCCCCTCAACAGATTGGTAAAGATTCAAAAAATTGAAAACACTGTGTTGATGAAGCATGGTGTAAAAAAATGGGTATTCTCATATATTGCTAGTGGAAATGTGTATGACATTATAACTTAAAATTTGGAAGCATCTACCAAAATTACAAATGCACATAATTTCTACTTTAATGTATACTTGCACATAGACACAACTGTAGTACAAAGCTATTTGTTGCAACATTGTTTATGGTAGCAAAATTAGCAAACCAAATGTTCTTCTAGTTTGTAAACATCCTATATGAAAATGGATTGCTTTCAAAGTCATAAAAAAATGCAGTAACTGTTTTGAGATACACAAACACAACTTTTTTATTCTCAACCACAGTTTATATTCAGTACAATTCTGCACCAATTTCAGATGTACAGCAAAGTGGCCAGAAACCATGCACTCTACAGTTGAACATTATGAAATGTTCTACAGTTGAACGTTATGAAATGTTATACAGAGTGGTTCCCCTGCTGACCCAAGTACCCACCTGGCACCATACCCAGTTATCTCTACACTAGAGGCCTGGTGCATGAAATTTGTGCATGGGGGGCAGGAGTCTCTCAGCCTAGCCTGCACTC
The DNA here is from genome assembly GCF_963259705.1 of Myotis daubentonii. Lineage (NCBI taxonomy): Eukaryota > Metazoa > Chordata > Mammalia > Chiroptera > Vespertilionidae > Myotis > Myotis daubentonii. The sequence continues at coordinate 204,619,290 of NC_081840.1, read as the reverse complement.
TCTTGCAATCTGGGACCCCTCGGGAGATGTTCGACTGCCTAAACAGGCAGTCGGGCCCTCTCGCAATCCAGGACTGCTGGCTCCTAACTGCTCGCTGCCTCCCTGCCTGCCTGATTGCCCCTAACCACTCTGCCTCCCTGTCTGATCACCCCTAACTGCTCGCCTGCCTGCCTGATCGCCCCTAACCGCCTCTGCTTTGGTCCCCACAGCTTAGTCTAGAACAGTGATGGCGAACCTATGACATGCGTGTCAGAGGTGACACGTGAACTCATTTTTTTGGTTGATTTTTCTTTGTTAAATAGCATTTAAATGTATAAAATAAATATCAAAAATATAAATCTTTGTTTTACTATGGTTGCAAATATCAAAAAATTTCTGTATGTGACAGGGTACCAGAGTTAAGTTAGGGTTTTTCAAAATGCTGACACGCCGAGCTCAAAAGGTTCGCCATCATTGGTCTAGAATGACACCTGGAAGGTCATTCGACTGTCCGGTCTAATTAGCATATTATGCTTTTATTATTAAAGATTATTGACAACATTCTCCATACTGCAATCTACATCTCTGGCTATTCTGCAACTACCTACTTGTACTGCTTCATCCTGTCACCTTTTCACCCCCTCCCCCCCCAAAATCCCTTCCCTCTGACAACTGCCAGTCTGTTCTCTGTATCCATGAGTCTGTTTTGTTTGTTTATTTTGTGCAGTAGATTCCACATATATGTAAAATCATATGGTTTATTTTAGCCTATGTCAATCTCCTAAATTATCTTTTACATACTGTCTCCAGACTAATAACTATTATGATGGAAGTTTTAATCTCTTCATTATAAATTGAAATACTGAAAAATACTTTTAGCAAATGAGATTTAAAATACTCTTTTTAAAATAAAATATGCGTGAAAACTCTAGTTATCTAGAAATTTCTGATTTCCTTTAGTGATATAAAGTGGCAAATGATACACACACAAAAACAATATTGGACAATTCCATTACAAATAAATAACTATACATTTTCAATTTTTATACCTTTACAGTACTATAGAATGAGAAATCTGCTTCAGAGTATAAATAAAATATATATAAAATATATTTTTTCCAAATCCAAAAAAATATTTATCAATGATTGATATTAAGCAACAGAAAATAAGCATTAGTTGAAGAAAACTTTCAACAATGATTGAGTCACAAAGGAAATTCAACTCAACTTTGATCAAAGATCCAAGTAATTAGAAAACTGTTCAAAAGGCATTCTATTTAACCAAGTTTTTCACGCTGCGATTTAGTTATAAAAAATATATTTTTTCGTTATAAAAAATATCTGCACTACATTTTCCAAACATTCTATTTCCTAACAGATCATCTTTTTAGTAATGCCCACTATTGGTTATTTGGTTGTCATTCTTTATTGACACTTGAAGGAAGATGTGAGTTTAGTAACCAACCTTAGAAAAAAAATTTGAATTTTTTCAAATTGTCCCTGGCTTCTAATTCATACTGCATTAATTAATCTGCTCAGGCAGCTATAACAAAATATCATAGCCTGGGTTGCTTACACAAGAGAAATTTATTTCAGAGTTCTGGAGCCTGAGAACACTGAGATCAAAGTGCTGGCCAATTTGGTTCCTAGTGAGAGCTCTCTTCCTGGCTTGTAGAGTGTCCAATCTGGTTGTGTCTTCACAGAGAACTCTAGTCTCGTCCTCTTGTTCTATTATTTATAGCTATAATTTTTGTAATACTAATTCCATTATGGATGTTCCACCATCACATCCTCATCTAAACTTAATTACCTCCTAAAAGCCCCACCTCCTGATATCATCATATTGGAAGTCAGGATTTCAACACATGAACTTTGGGGAAACAAACATTCAGCCCATAACACATACTTTGCAATTATATTTAATATGAAGTCAACACAGAACCTTAACCACATTTCTAGGAATCATCTCATCATAACAATTGTCACTCTGCACAATTTTACTGAATATTTTTTAATGTTCTCATATACTGGTATTCATGGTTCTCACCTGGGGAGCCTGTGCAACATAAAAATGAGATCTAATCCAAACATATAAATATAGATATAAGTTATTGAAAACAACTTGATTGCCATCATAGTAGTTATTAGTCTTGAGACAGTATGTAAAAGAGAATTTAGAAGACTGACATAGGCTAAAATAAACCATATGGTTTCTCTATACATTCTAACTACTGGCAGAAAAAGAAATCTCTCCCTATGTAACTTATGAGGATATTAGAAAGTAAGGGAAAAAAACTCACCACTTAAATCAAACTCCTTTGCAAATTCATAGCTGTTTCTTGATTATTATATGTCCTTGATCTCTTTTGGAAATCTAATGCAATCATCAAGTTATATTCATCAAATATTAATAGTTCACTATAAGCATACACTTTTTTATAAAAGTCAGGAATGTATGATTTTGGAAAGAGAATTCATTATCAGGATGAGAGGGGACTCTTACAAAAGTAATGACAAATATCCAATAAGGGTTTTTTGGTAACATTCTGCTTTATGTGTTCTTATACTGCCTCATGCTGTCTGTTGCCACATTTCAGAAATACCAAAGAACAACGTAATGTATGGAGAACAACAATAATATTAATAAACCATTTCATTATTTATAAGTGAAGAAAGGTCCAAAATGTCAGAACTCCTCATTTTGAAAGACTGAAGTAGAAATATTATAAAGAATACACAGATAAGGTGAACATGGATATTTACTAAATCCTAGATGCCGAGAAAGTAAATCTGGTAAGTAATATCCTCTTTGAAAGTACATTACTATGTTTCACAGATGAAGCAAAGCAGCCAAAAACTACAAGCAAAACAGTTTCAAAAAAAATTTAGGTGAGTTAAGCATTCTACATCAGCATCAAATTACAAAGGAAAGTTAAATTGTATTTAGGTCCCTCTTCTATGGCATTTGACATCATGCAAGATAATTTATGCAGCCTCAGAGGTAGCATTTTCAAAGTGAAAAAATCATGAATGTACTACCTATATGTGTTACATTGAAAATAATTTTGATAATGTATACTACTTTTTATTATTATACATACATATAGACTATGTAATCTATCTCAAACAGAAAAATATATAAAATGCAAAAACTTGCAGAAAACCACTAAAATTTAATTATGATTAGCACCCCTCATTAGATGAAGAGTATAGATGGAATATAATCATAGAAGCAAAAAACACCTGTTATCTATGTTCGTTGTTCTCTGTTTTATCAGGAAAATTTGACTTGTACCATAGAAGATTATCTCTAACTTTCTATCAGACCCCACTGGTCATGAATCAAAACATATCTTAATCCATTAATCCTGGATAGAGTAAAAGTATGGAATATTTTGTGATTGCACAAACATGTCTTGATGTCTTTTGGTATTCATAGCTCTTTCAAGTGTGTGGTAAACTGGAGATGGTCAGTCATTATTAAAACCTGAATCATTGGCAGCTTTCCTTTTATTCATCTGTCACAGTTAGAAAAAATAGTAATGTGCTCAAATTTCCTTCTGTAGCTTATCCGGAGTCCTAAGAATTCTGAATGGCATTTGGCCCAGTCCCAGACATTTTATTCTACATTGATTTTGCTGTTCCTGGAGCCTCTTTCTTTCTTTTTTAATTCAAAATCTGTTCCCAAAATAATCACAAGATCAATCACTAAAATCAATGCCAATGTCCCTGGACCCTCTTTTTAAATCAGATTCTTTGAGCATTTAATGCCTTTTTAAACATCAACTGGTTATAAATTTTAAGCTTTATTTTGAGACCGTTTTCTTATTTTAACTCCTTTGAGTCTCTATGATTTTATAAATAGTGTCCTTATTATGGTCTGCTTCTGGCTTTCCTCACAGACATTGTGGAGAGTCCCGGAGCAGAGCAGCCTATTTTTTGAGCTCTCTTGAGGAGGCTTGTTCCCTATCCCTCTCTCACTGTGAGTTTGTTCAGGCTGATATTTTGATGTCTCCCTCAACTAACCCTGGCCTTTCAACCACTGAGCTTCAGTCTGCCTTCCTTGTTACAGCTCTTGGCTTTCTGCTTCAGTCTGTGTGTCAGTAGAATCCTTGGCAACTTGCTGTGTTGTTTCTTGCCCCTCTTCTCCACAGATTACTTTTCACCAATTTGTCTTTTCAAAGACAGCCTGTCAGCAGTTCAAGGTGTGGATTTTATCTCTGGCCTCCTAGACTGTTCATTTTAATTATTAGTAAGAGGCAGCAAGGCTGACACATAAAAGTAAGTGACCACCTACACTGTGTCTTTGAAAAGGCATAGGGTGCTTGAAATTCCAGATGAGAGATTCATTTCTCTGATTTCAAAAACATTAATATTTTAGGAAAGCTTGATCAAATAGCAAATACTCTCTTTTGCTTACCCTTATGTTTATCTGCATGCACTACTGTGTTGCTTGTACTGTATATTGTAATTAATGTTTCTGTGCCCCCATGAGACCGTAAGCCATTTGCATAGGAATGGTGTTCCAGTCCTGATATCTTAGGATCTAGGATAGTATATGGTGACAGTAGTTCTAAATACCTATAGGAGGTATTTAGACCTACCGGTTGTTGAGTCAACAAATATATAGTTGGAGAGGTCAGAAACTTAATGCATTTGTTTTAACTGTAATACTAATTAGTAACAATTAGTTTTTGAGTCACTTGAGGCAACAGAAAACCCAAATAACAATGGTTTAAACACAACATGGTAAACTTTTCTCATGTAATGAGAAGTCCAAAGGAAGGAAATTACTGGTATCCATTTGGAAGTTCAAGATGTCATGGCTAAACTCTCAGTAATAATCCTACCTTTTAATGTTGAAAGGTAACTGCTCCAGTTCTAGTCACCCTGTGTAAATTTCAGGAATGAAGAAGGGCCAAAAAGAAGATAAGGCAATATCTGTATCAAGAAAGCAAAACCTCTCCAGAAAGTCCATCAGATTTCTGTTCATATTTCACTGGACAGAATTATGACAGATTTTGTCTCCCATAGCAACAAGAAGGATGAGAAAATATGGGGCCTGTATCATATATTCTCATATTCTCTCTCTCTCTCTCTCTCTCTCTCTCTCTCTCTCTCTCTCTCTCTCTCTCGTTCTGTTACCATATTTCTCTCCCTCTTTTCTTTGCCTGCAGCAATATCTGGACTTCTCAAATAAGGAGAGGAGAATGAATATTGAGTGAACCATAATAAATCTCTGTCACAGAGGGGTACTGAGTATATGAATTCTGGGAGAGTCAATGTAAATGTAAATGAAAGATAGTCAATGTAAATGAGAGAGCATATGCTGTCAGCTAATGGTTGCTGCACTGTTCTGCCCAGTAATGGCTGACAGGAATGAAGCATTTGGATCTATAAGTTTTAAAGCCTAATGGAGAGATGAGTTTCACAGGAATTCTAATTCCATTCATCCTCTTCATGAGCTTCATAAATAAAGTTTTCCCAAGCATTTTCTATATATCTGGCAATACATAGAGTAATATATAGAGTAAAATAATACTTGCCATCAAACTGCCCACTTTAAATTGAACTTTGCAATAACAGAGCTGAACATAGGGTCTTGCACTGGTCCACTGAAGAGGCACTAACTCAGCCTATGTGTGTGCTTTGTGGAGTGGGAGTTTAGTTGGGAAAGAATTGTCCTAGAAGGAGAAAATGGAGCTCCCCAAATGAAGTGCAGAAGGGTGTTAGTGGCACAGAGAATTAACTGGTAAAGGCATGGGAAGGAAAAGAAAGTAAGAAGTATTCTGGGATTTATAATTTTTTCAGTGGTGCAAAGTACAGAATCCAAAGGGTGAGGATAATGGTAGTGAGCCAAATTAGAAGGGAAGTAAGCAAGAACCAAAGTGTTTTGAGAAAAAGACACTAAATGAATTAGTGTCAATGCTTTAGGAAAACTATATATTTAAGACTTGCTTTAAGAACATTTACTGCATATAGGTATCATTGGAGAGAGAATATAATTAAAGGACTATTCCAATTGTTCAGGTGAGAAATATGAGGGCCTAACCTAAAATGATATTATGAGGGCCTAACCCAAATGAAACATCAGGGCCTAACCCAAACTGATTCCACGGACATTACACAAATCTAAGTTAAAGAGCACATTCAAGAAATGTGTGTGTGTGTGTGTGTGTGTGTGTGTGTATGGGCATGGGAAAAAAGTGTAGAGGTGGGGCTAAAATGAAGGTAGAAAACTAAAATGACTTCCATTTTTTCACTCATTCATTGATTCAATGATGACTGAGCCAACCTTACTAAGGATAGTGTGTGCTTGGAGTAATGTACTACCCAATGTATTACCCAAGTAATACATACACTTGTCTGTATTAGTGCCTATACATCTGACCTAAGTATAACAGAAGTGAACCTCAACAAGAACATAGTTATTCAGCCATTGAAAATGAGGCCAAGGAACCAAATGCCATTCAATGTGCTCTTAAATCATGGTTGAACAGTCTACTCCTTAGAGCAAATTTCAAAGACCAAGGGAATAATATGAAACACCAGATTTTATTTAACAAAGTATAGGCCTGATCATGCCATGTTTCCATGGTGAGTTACTTAGTAGACTTCAAAACAAATTATTAACAAAATAAGGAACTTATTACATTGGCCTCTGTAGCAATTAAAAGAGTAAGATCTGATATGTAAAATATCAGGAAAAATTCTTAAACCCCAAGAAAAATGATGAAGGCTTCACAGAGCCAATTCAAGTAATTAGATACTTAAATAGAATAGCAAGGCACACAGGAACAGAGGCTAGGCCCAGGTCCAGAGAAAAACCAACAGAAATGGTAAGTTAGAAGCATGCAACAGTTTTTAAAATTAGCATTTTATTATCCTGCCTTTACATTATGCATAAAGGATCCTTAAGGTTCACTAACCCAATAGTCCTTGTCACTGCTGTTACCAGCTCAACCATGCTTTTAACAAGTGCTCTCTTAATGCACTGCCTGGTTTAAAAAAAAAAAATGTGTAGCAGAATAAATGCCCTAAAGTCACTCTGGTTTCTGGACATAAAGAACATCCCTATTAAAGAATCCATCTCCTCTTTTTCAAAATTTCTGTTTCCTCTATGTTTACACATTGGGAGATTATTTGACCTTAAGAACAATGAAATCAACAAAGTAGCAGAAATGAGTGTGATTAAAACAAATGCATAGCAGAATGGTGATGGTTCATTTTTAGTCGGAAAGACCATGATTAAAATCTTGGCTTTTGCACTTACCAGGTTTCTTACCCTCTCTAAGGCTTATCAATAAAGTAGAAATACTAGCACCTAGTTCACAGAACTGTTGTGAAAAGTAAATGTTCATGAGGCACTCAACCCCAAATCTGGCATATAGTAAGTGTTAAGTACATATTAATACAAAGGATGAGTTAACAGTATCCTGTGAAATAAGATTTGCATTTCATTTTACAGAAGAGATTGAATCTCTGAGAGGGTCATGGTGTTAGTAAAAATAAGAACTATTCAAACCCAGGTCTACTCTGGTAGGTTCACTGCTATGATTTTTTGTGTGTGTTTATTTTCTACATTTTAGAAGATATCCTTTCAATAAGTCAGGATTTAATACAAATACTGTACTGAGCTTACGGGTTCAGAATTAAATGAGAGTATGGAGAAGAAAATGAAAGTAAAAGCAGTGTATTGCAAACAGCTCAATATTATAAACATGCAAGTTATCAAGTTTAGAACATAAACCCTATGATAAATAGTCAAAACTATAAAGATAATTTAGTCTTGAGAAGAGACAGTAAAGGGAAATATAATAGCAATAACCAAATGTACAGAAATGCAGTTTAAAATATTATGCATACTTTTACTTTGTAAGGATGGTTTAATGATTCCCAAAGGACTAAAAATTAAATGCAAGGAAAAATGACAGTTATAAAGTAGGTACTGTGCTGCCAGTTTTGAATGAGTATCTATGGGGGTGGGGTCACTTAGGGGATAGATAAGAGCTCTATTTATGATTCGGGGATGAATTATGCTTACATTTGCAAGTTCCGAGGCTATGGGGAACTGCTGCGTTGTAAGAAAATCTCAAAACTTGGATTAATTTTTTCACACCATGAATATTTAAAAAAGAAAATGTAATGTTTGAATTTTCATGTTTAATTATTAAAGTGCCCATGAGTTTACCAAAAAAGGAAACCATGCACAGCAATTTGTCACTTAACAAAATTATTACCACCACAGAACTTGATTATCCTATAAAATTTTATCTCAGTATGTAATTTCACATTTACTAAGTGATATATTATTGGTTTTTAACCTAAAGATGATTACAAATTAGATATTCCCAAATTCTACTTTCAGGTTGACCACTGACTACAGATATAACTATGGATAAGGGCAAGAAAAAAATTAATTTATATTTATAGATAGTTATACATCATACTGACCAAATCAAACTAGCATTAAAAAAGATGCTTGTCACTATCTAATAGAAAAATGAGGTTTTAAAAACAATGTCTAAATTTCTCATAAACATATAATTTCTCATAAACATATGGTGTGATTGTATTCACACCAGGGGGCGATCTTAACACTGAAATGATGGATGACATTTTAAAACACGTGGTGGTTTCAGCTAGCCAAAATGAAGGGTTTTTTAAAAGCATGTAATACCTGCAACAAGAGCTCATCTCTCCAAAACTGTTGCCAGCATAACACAACTCCCTTTTCCTATCAAGTAAAACATTTTCTGCTGATAGGAAGTATCTTATTTTGAAAACATCTACCTATTTAGCCGGCATCTGTCTTATTCTTTCTGTGGTTGGGCTAATTCTGAATAATAAGTAAAGCACTTAAAATTGCACACAACTTTAAAAACTTGTTTTATCATCAATGTCATTTTTTATAAAATATCCTACCAGAATTTCAGGGGTTTTTTTCTTTCATTAAAAAAAAGAAAAAGAAAAGAAAAAGGATTCTCAAAGTTATCTAAAGCTGACACTTATAATTTGGCCACTATGGGCCTTTTTCATATTTTCTCATTACCTGGTAGAAATTCTGAAGCTCAGATGATCTCCAAAAGTTCAAGATGCAGAATCCTAAAAATATAATTAGAAAATTACTGTAAAAATTCAAGAAAATAGAAAAAGGCAAAAGACAAGTATGGGCTAAGTTACCCAGAAATGCAGGTAAATTACAAATGATACCTGCTTAAATAAACTTTAAGAAATAACTTAAAGTAGAAAGGAAAGAATGACAAAGTATGTGAAAAGAAGAAAAGATAGCTACACAACTTTCTGTAGTGGTAGAGAATGAGTTTATAAACTTTTCTCAAACATTATAGTTGAGGTCACTCCTTTTTTTTCTATCAGCTGCCTCCATGAGTCACCATCTACCCGTGCCCAAGTTCAAACAGACAATGTTCTGGCCATGGTTCACCTAATATGTATAGACAGTGGAGAGCTACCTATCCCTCATGAGTTCAAGGAAACAGTCATGAACCTTCCTATGTTTGTAAGCTAAATCAAATTAACAAGCACATTACTGTCTCAAATCCTGTTGATAGGGGGAAAAAATCATTTTATAACAAGAGTAACAGTATAAAGTAAAAATTCACCTGGAGAAAATAATAGATTAACTAGTTTAGACCTACGTGTATATGAATGATGGGATGTCATACCTATCCAGAAACATATTTTAACAGTTTTTGAGGATGTAGGGGAGAGGGAAGGAACAAAGAACATAGGATGAAAAAAAGATAGGCCATAGAGGAGAAAACTCCACAGAAAGTGTATGTTAGACTACCATTACCTGTGTTACTCCTTGATCTTTGGAGTGAAACAAGTACTGAAAGGTTCATTAAGGTATATGAAGCCTAGTTTGGTGAGAGGCAACATCTGACATGAAACAATCTGGCATATTGTAAAGAAAGCCATGTAGTTTCGATCAATAGCAAGACCAGAGAGTAGGCCCTGAGCAGTTGCTAAAAATTGCTAATAGAGTTTACTCCCCACTAGGACTAGAATGGTTGCCAGGTAGCCACCAATTGACCCATATTTTAGATTACATTTAATGCCACTTGAAGATAGGGATACTAACCAGAAACAGCAAAGTTGTTTAAAAGGTTCGATAAATTGGTTTTTGGATAGGAAAGAATAGAAAAGTCAAGGATGACACAAAGGTTTTTGATTGGACAACTGAAAGGATAAAGCTGCCAATAAGTGGAACTGTAAAAAAAAAGCAGGTTATTAGGGGAAGTAATTATATTGACTATGGATATGTAAATTTGGAGATGTCCATTAGACATACCCAAGAGGAACAATATAAAGTAAGCATTGACTGTATTGATGTGGAATTTAAATATGGTGGTCAAGCTTTTAAGTACAAAACTGAGCACTCTCCCTTCATTGACAGTATTTATATCCACAAGATACATAAATTGGGTGCAGACAGAGAAGAGATAGGGTGAAAGACTAGCCCTGGGATAGGTAGACTCCTGGGTGGCTCCATTATCCCAGCGTCCTGGTGGTCATGTCCTCCTATGAATCCCACTCCCTACTGTGTAGGCAGGACCTGTAACTTCTTTCTGACCAATAGAATACATGACAGGTTATATATGAATTACACTGTGTGATCACATTATTACATTATATAAGTTTTTCCTTCACTAGCTAACTTTTGTGAAGCCAGCAGCCAAGTTGAGAACCCACTTGGCAAAGAACTGAGAGCAGCTTCTAGAAACTGAGGGCTGTCTCTAGCTGACATCTTATAAGATCTCCAGCCCCCAACAAACAAGAAAACTAAGACCTCACTCCTACACCTTCAAGAAAATAAATTCTGCCAACAACCTAAGCTTGGAAATAAATCCTTCTCTAGCCAAGCACTCAGATGACAACCTAAGCACCAGGTGACACTGTGACTATAGTCTCACAGAAGACCCAGTTAAGCTATGCCCAGACTTCTGATCCAAAGTAGGAAGTAGGAAGTATGTGTTGTTTTAAATCACTAAATTTGTGGTAATTTGCAATAGAAAAGTAATGCAAGCTGTGGGTTAATACAACACTTAGAAGCCAAGGAAATATGAAAAAAGCCAGGATAAAAAGGTAGGACAGTGAGGGAGGAGGAAAACCAAAAGAAAAGCATTTCTGAGAAGATTATATCCAGACTAGAGGCCCATTGCATGAAGAGATTCGTGCAATAGGCCTTCCCTTCCCCTGGCTGCCGGCACCGGTTTTCCTCCAGCACCCGGGACCCAGGCCTTCGCTGCTCTGGCCAGAGCCTTCAGTCTTTGCTCTGCAGCTTCGTGCCTACATATGCAAAATAACCTCCACCGTTGTTGGGTTAATCTGCATACTCTTCTGATTGGCTGGTGAGTGTAATGGAGGGATGGTCAATTTACATGTTTGTCTATTATTAGGTAAGATTCCTCAGAGAAATATGAAATAGAGATACTAATGAGCAAAGGGAAAACTGAATTCACTGACTTACTAAAGGCTCACAATTGAATGGGACACGAGAAGCCAAGTGGAGTTATCTCCATTCCAGCCTTAGGGTCTTCTACTTTTCCCCTTCCTAGGAGAAAGTGATAAGAGGCAGTGGGAATCGATAGATGCCAGAAAGCATTCAGTTCTTTCTGCTCCAGATCAGTGGTCACCAACCTTTTAGACCTCATGGATCACTGGTTGGTGACCACTGCTCAGATGGTCATTCACTAACAATACTAGTCCTTGTGTTGAGAGTTAGAGCTGTTTTTTAACAAAGATGGATTCTTTAAAGATTTTTTTTGTAGGGCAAGGATCCCTGTAATCTAGCCAGTTCTCAGGTAATCACCATTGAAAGGCATTAAGAGCAGCCAGGTCTAGTCACCTTTATACCAGCCTCCTTACAAGGAGAAAGTGGTAAGACGCAATGTTAACACATTGTATGCGGGAAACGTATTTATACGTTTTACGTGTTTATACGTTCTACCAGTGTAGTAGAGCGTGGGACACGTATTAATACGTTTTTTACAGACTAGCGGTAGAATGCGGGTAACGTATAAATACGTAAACTAAAGTTATCATAATTTTACTGAATGTTGCCATTTGCGCAAAAAATTAGCAAAAATGGCCCGTGCCACCTGTTAGCGCGCGATAAAAACTACCCGCAAACAATGTGTTAAGTAAAGGACATGTAAACCTATTAGGCTCCCAGTACAACAAATTAGTGCCAGAGTTGTGACTCTTTACTATTTATAAGCCCTTGAAAGTTGGTATTTCAAAACTGGCTAACACTTAATATTTTTTTTAATATATTTTATTGATTTTTTGCAGAGAGGAAAAGAGAAGGATAGAGAGTTAGAAACATTGATGAGAGAGAAACATCCATCAGCTGCCTCCTGCACACCCCCCACCGGGGATGTGCTTGCAACCAAGGTACATGCCCTTGACAGGAATCGAACCTGGGACCCTTCAGTCCGCAGGCCAACGCTCTACCCACCGAGCCAAACTGGTCAGGGCAATATTAATCAAAGTCAGCTCATTTTAATTACTAAGAACCTAACATAACCTATTTTTAAATACTTCATTGTAATAACATGTTTAGGTTGGTTTTTATTTTATTTTTTCATCAATACAACTAAATTTAATGAGCATGTATTGCACGCAAGGCTTTGAATTAGCTAGGTATAACCCAGGGAAAGAACCTGCCCTGCTTCTTTTTGTACATTTATAATTTGTATGCAAATAAAGCACTCTCACATTATGCCTTAATGTGATTAGTATTCAACTTTTATCTAGATTTATATATAGTGAGCATCCTATTTATATATATATGAAAGTCTAAGCTACCAAACGACTGGTTGACCTGTCGCTATGACACACACTGACCACCAAGGGAAAGACACTCAATGCACAGGATCGGGCCTGTGGGGATCGGGCCAGCGGGGATCAGGCTCCCTCCTGTCTGACTCAAGCCTGCAGGGATCGGGCCAAAACCTGCTATCTGACATCCCCTGAGGGGTCCCAGATTGCAAAAGGATGAGGCCAGACTGAGGGATCCCACTGGTGCATGAATCTGTGCACTGAGCCTCTAGTTTTCCTATAATGCTTTAAAATCTATTTCTTCTCCATTCATTCAATGTGATACATCAAATAAAAAGATTGAAATATAAAAATCACCTGATCATATCAATAGACAAAGAAAAAGCATTCAACAAAATCCAACACTCTTTTTGATAAAAACTCTCAGCAAAGTAGGAATAGAGGGATCATACTTCAATGTAATAAAGGCCATATATGACAAACCTACAGTACACATCATACTCAGTGGGCAAAAATCGAAAGTATTTCCCCAAAGAACAGGAACAAGACAGGAATGCCTGCTTTCACCACTCTTATTCAACATAGTACTGGAAGATCTAGCCACAGAGATCAGACAAGAAGAAAAAATATAAGTCATTCAAATGAGAAAGAAATGTCATTATTCACAGATGACATGACATTGTACATAGAAAACTCTAACTGCTCCACCAAAAAACTACTAGGTTTAATAAATGAATTTAGCATTGTAGCAGGATACAAAATTAACACCCAGAAATCGATGATATATTTATACACCTATAATGAATTCTCAGAAATAGAAACTAAAAAAACAATACCAATTACTATTGCAACAAAAACATTAAGATACTTAAAACTATTTTTTATTACATAAATCACAAAGCATCAAGATACATTGAGTAGAAGGTAGAACAATTATTTTTAAATTAGAATACTAATTAAGTACTACCTACTAGTAATAATAATTAACTAAAAATTTCCTAGTAAGTTGAACAAATATAGTACAATCTATATCAACATATGTATCAATAGGTATCAAAAGATAGCTTTTTAGATTTTTCACATTTACTTAGATAACTGGTTACCTAAAACATTGTGTTTTTTAAAAATGTTTTATACATAAATTTTTTAAAATTCCTTGCCCAAGGATATGCTTATTGATTTTCTGAGAGAGGGATTGGGGAGGGGGAGAGAGGGAGGAAGAGAGAGAAAGAGAAAGATTGACATGAGGAATAAACATCTATCAGTTGCTTCCGTTAACACACCCTGACTGGGAATCTAACCCAAAATCTAGGTATGTGTCCTGACCTGGAATTGAACCAACAACCTCTTGGTATTCGGAATGACACTCCAACCAACTGAGCTACACTGTCCAGGGCTTGAATTATTTTATGATAAAAAAATAGTTTTATAAAAAATGTTTGGTTGGAAAGAGGAAAGAAAACATTGCTAGTTACATGACATCTTAATTTTAATCTTGGTTCTTCTTTAATCTTGGTTCTTCTTAATTATGAACTATCAGTTTGGTTTTTCTTTCACCCAATTGCATCTGTAATTTTTCAAGTACTATTAAATTTAGTAAAACTTCTGCAATAGAATACAAGGTATTTCTCTTCAAAGAATACATGAAAGAATATCTTAGTATAGATATGAAATTTGAACAGTACACAGTAGTCAAGATACTTAGCAGATTTGAGAATATGAGTAGGTAAATTCTAAACTAGCTCTATCCAAGATGGTAGCCACCAGTCATAAGTGGCTATTTAAATTTATTTTTATTTTAAATTTGTTAAAATAAAATAACTTCATTTAATGGGCAGACATGTCCAACATTGTAAAGAGTTCTATTGGATATTACTGCACTACACTATAAGCTCCATGAGGCTAGTGCAGGGGTGGGCAAACTTTTTGACTCGAGGGCCACAATGGGTTCTTAAACTGGACCGGAGGGCCGGAACAAAAGCATGGATGGAGTGTTTGCGTGAACTAATATAAATTCAAAGTAAACATCAAAGGGTACGGTCTTTTTTTTTTAGTTTTATTCATTTCAAACGGGCCGGATCCGGCCCGCGGGCTGTAGTTTGCCCACGGCTGGGCTAGTGGGTAGCAAAGTGCCTTAACACATAGTAATCACTAAAGACATATTTGTGAAAAGAATGAATAAGCGGAAGATAGTATCAGGAATAAAATCCATCAACATATAAGAGATATGTATTACAGAATTTTTATAAGACATTGGAAATAAGTTATATATTCAATAACAAAGTCATCAAAACAATAATGTTCTTATGATGAAATATTATAAAGCCATTTAAAGAAGTATTTAGAGCCCTAGGTGGCTTGGCTCGGTGTATAAAGCATTGTCCTGTAGAGCAAAGGGTCTCGGGTTCAATTCCAACCAAGAGCACGTACCTCGGTTTCAGGCTCCTCTCCAGCCCAGGCCCTGGTCAGGGCTGTGCAGAAGGCAACCAATTGATGTGTTTCTTTCACATCAGTGTTTCTCTCTGTCTTTCCCTCTCTCTTCCACTCTCCATAAAAAAAATCAATGGAAAAAATATCCTCAGGTGGGAATATTCAAAAAAGCAAAACAACAAAAAGAAGTATTTAGAAATAATTGACTTGGAAAGTTCTATAGATAAGTGAAATAAGCTGTAGTAACATTTTCATAAGAAATAATTATCCTATATAATAAAAGCCTAATATGCAAATTGTCCCTTCAGGCTGTCGTTCAACCAGGAGACCCTGAGTTCGACCACTCACTAAGACTTGTACTGACGTCCAAGGGGCAGCATGGAAGATAGGGGGTGTCCATGACTCACTGTGACCTCTTGCCGGCTACCTGGGGGTGGGAGTGATGGGGATGAAGGTGCGGTGAGAATGTGAGGTGTCCCCCGAGCTCAGTCTCACTCCCCCGCTACCCTCTCCTGGGACACCAGGGCTTGTGGACCGAGGAAGCCCCACGCTCAGGTGCTGGGTGCCCACAAGGAGCCCGCCCTGCACCCGGGAAGACTCTTCCAGGTGAGCCGGGCTGCAGCCACCAGGACCACAGGGGCCAATTAGGCTCTCTGTGGGTTCATGCAGGAGCTGGTCTGCGAGGCCAGCTAGGAGAGGACGAGCTGCCCACCTGGCTTCCACGCGGCGTCACTGGTTGGCTCAGAGGCCCGCGCTGCACCCCAGCCTATGGTGTCCTGCCATGCTCACCGCAACTCTGCGTGGGGACTCGGGCACCATGACTCAGGCAGAGGCGGGTGAGCAGGGACCCAGGGGCCCAGGTGCTGCCCTGGGCCCAGAGGTCAGCTGGGACCTGCCCTTCCACATCAGATGCTGGCGCTTCAATTGCCAGTCAGGCCTAGGGACCACACCCATGCACGAATTTCGTGCACTGGGCCTCTAGTGAAACTATAAACCCAAAAGTTAGAGTGAAATCTAGTTATTTGATTGTATTTTATTTTTCTTTTGTCAATTCCTCCTTTTAAAGTTTTTATGTTAATGTTTTACTTTTCTCATGAAAATAAAAGAAAAATGTTTGTTTTTTTTAAAGCTCATAGATTTAACCTATAAAGCCTAGATCTAGGATTGATTCCTAAAGAAATTAACAGAATATCCCAGCTAGTGTGGCTTGGTAGTTGATTGTGGACCTATGAACCAGAAAGTCATGGTCCAATTCCTGGTTGTGGCACATGCCCAGGTTGCAGGTTTGAGCCCAGGTGAGGGTGAGGGTGTTCAGGCAGCAGCCAATCAATGATTCTCTGTCATCATTGATGTTTCTATCCCTATCTCCCTTTCCCTTCTTCTCTGAAATAAATAAAAATATATTTAAAGAAACTAACAGAATAACACTTAGAAAAAAATAATCATAAATGTTTACCTCATTATTTTAAAAAATCAAAGATTTCTGTATAAGAATATTCAATACTTATTCCTAACTTAAAATGAAGAAAGAAATGAAGAATAGTGTAAGAGAGAATAACAAAATATGCTAATCATCACAGAAGAAAACATGACAACAGCATGCTTCTGAGCAATATTAAATGTATGGCAAATTAGTCACATGTACTGACTGGCTACTTTGATTTATGTGCTTCTTTAGTTACACAATGAGAAAAGATAAGCTAAAAATTACCTAGGCAATCTGATCCTAAATTTGTTGAACTTATATAATATAGAGGCAACAGGCAGTTGTTTAGACAGTGAAATACATGGAGCCAGAGAAATAGATAATTAACTATATTTACAATAGATTTCTCTGGGTATCAGGGTAACAATATTTTTCTTCATAGTTTTTAAAAAATATTTTTTATTATTGATTTTAGAGAGGAAGGGAGAGGGAGAGAGAGAGACAGAAACATCAATGATGAGAGAGATCAGCTGCCTCCTGCATACCCCCTCACTGAGGATTGAGCCCCCAACTGGGGTATGTGCCCTTACCGGGAATCAAACCATGATCTCCTGGTTCATAGATCGACACTCAACCACTGAGCCAGGCCAACTGGGCTTCTTCATACTTTTCAGTTTTAAAATATTCATAATTAAGTCTGGTTTGTCAGAAAAAATAAAATATTATATTAAGAAATAGTCCTAAAATCTGAGTTATCTGCTTCCTCCAATTTTTTACAGACCATTATGGAATGAAACAGCCAGGCAGAGGAACAGGGTTTCCTTCCAAAGCCATTGACTAACATCACGTGGTTCAAACATGCTTGACTCCACATAATCACCTCAGCTCCACACTACACTGGGACACTGACTTTCACTGCTCAAGGTCACCTTACATGGACTTAACTATTCACCATATTGTTCATATGTTCTACTTTTCAACTGCAAAGTCCAGTTTCTATTCTTTTAGTCTCCTCCCATTGTGGCTCATCCAGCATTGCATATAGCTTTTGATTTAAAAAAAATAACAAAACTATGTTGAACAGAAAATTTTCCCTTGAGTAGAAAGAAAGTGCACAGTTTTTCATCCCAGCAGACACCTTTAAGTAGAAAGGGCAAAATTAATAGTTGAAGACCTAACTATTCTTAGGGGAAAAAGAGATATTTTAAGTAATTGGAAAAGTCTTGAGGCCGAGTTATTAATTCTTGGAAAATTCTTGAGGCAGAATTTTTTTATGCAACCAGTCATCATAGCTGAAGTGTATTTTTGTTTGTTTGTTTTTAAGGGGAAAGCATCAGTAAGGGATATGTTCAGTGGAAGAAAATCACAGCTATGGTAACTCTAGAATTTCACAGATGAGGTGAAATGGTGAATAGAAATAGAACAATTCAAACAATGGAGATAACAGTTTGCCATAACTGTGCAATAATGGTAGAAACTTTTAAATTTAAAAATTAAATTTCAAGCAATCAGAGGTAAATCAGACTGAAAATTTTGTCAACATTATACCAGCTCTTCTTATACATGGGCATGACAGATGCAAACAGAACAGGAAAGGTACGCACAGGATGACAAGGTAGGCAGCTTAGTGGTAAGGGTACAGAAGCAGAAGTCTGACAGCAAGAGTCAAATATCTCACCACTCTCATTACCTATCTAACTCTCAACAAGTTACCTAACCTTTCTAGACCTCAAATTTCCCTACTATAAAATGAGGATAATAGCAATACCTATCCCATATGGCTCTTGGGGGAATAAACTTATCCCACATATTAAGTTTAATAAGTACTTAGTTGATTTTGGGTGTGAGGTGAAGAACGTAACTATTTCAAGTGGAATCCATTTTATTTGGTTTACAAATATCACAAAAGCTTAATTTTTATTTAAAATTTAAACATCAATTTAGAGTCATGAATGTAGGTCCTAATTGGGGTTCTTCTACCTTGAGGTAAACTGTGGGCACACCACTTTCTTTTCTAAGCCCTGCGGTATGCTGGATAAGCATTCTCTTGCTGCTTTCAAACTCCTATGATCTATACAGCTGAGAAAAAAAAGTGTTTTAATACTGCTGCTTACAAAATATTTTCACAGCAGGAACTGAAATAGTGGAGCACTTCAACATATTTATGTAACAGCTAAATTAAACAAAGAGCGAGTATAATTTCCCAGTGGGAGAGCTACAGAAGTAAAAACTGATCAAAACAAAGAGTTTCAGAATGTGTGCAATACAAAAGTATCCGTGAACAGAAGAAAGGCCCTGGAAAACCAATCCTGGAGTTGCAAAGAGCAGAAAGAATAAGAGAAGCTTCTTTTTTTCCCTTCTCCTCTGCATTTTTCCTCCTTTATAAAGCCTTATTGAGAGATGAAAGGAATACTATTAACACATAAAGTGAATTCCACTGATATAGTTACACCATTTTACCTCATAATCTAGTTTAACTAGTGTTTATTTTACTTACAGTGTGGTATAACTGTTAGTAGCTAGTGGGAATTTTCATTAATTTTTTAAAAATCAAATGTCTGCTCTCTAGGAGTCTATTATAGTATATAATATTTATGTAGAGAGAGAATATATACTACATATAGAGAGAATATATATAAAATAAAATATTATAATGAGAGAATAGGGTACAGTTAAAAATGAAAAGTAGAATGTATTCAAATACAAAAATACCTGGTTTAATTCCAGGATAGTAAATTCAAACAATTACCAGGTCCTAGAAGGCCAAGTAAATAAATGTAAAAGGCAAGGTAGATACTGTGCCAAATTGAAGCATGTTTCCTCAGAAAAGCTGCCTACTTGCCTGGCCAGCATTGACTCAGTGTTGAGCCTTGACCTATGAGCCAAGAGGTCACAGTTCCATTTCTGGTCAGGACACATGTTCAGGTTGCAGACTAGATTCCCAGTAGGGGACATGCAGGAGGCAGGCAATCAATTACTCTCTTTCATCATTGATGTTTCTCTCTCTCTCTCCCTCTCTCTCTCGCATTACTCTCTCTCTCTTTTCTCTCTGAATCAATAAAATATACTTAAAAAAATAAAGAGCAGGTTTTTTTTTTTTTTTTTAAGGAAAAGCTGCCTACCTAGCACCTATGATTGCTCATTATTTGGGAATTAGGTGTTTTAATTTTCTAAACAGAAACCAGAATCTAGATATTTATGTAATCTCCTGATTTTTTTTAGGGTTGGAAAGTATTTAAAACATTGTGTAAATCAAATAGATATACCTCTATGCATATGCATTCTGTGAGCTGTTCATTTACAATATTTGGTTTATCAAGTACTGTAGAAAATATTTGTCAGCACTTTAAGATGCTTCAGATATTTAACATGCTATAATTTTTTTCTCATAAAACGCCAATTCTGACCATTTTATGGGGCGTTGAGGATCAGGGAAGCTAATGTCAACACAGTCACATAATAAGTAAGCAGATTTGGTTTCAAAACCAGGTTTATCAAACTCCAACGCCCATGCCCTATATATATATATAAAAAAAAATGTTTAAAGATGTATGAAAAGAGAATTTTATGTTAGACCTGGAGAACAGTTAAGACCTGGGTTACCAAAGAGGTGATATGAAATGGTTTAATTAGAGACAATATGTGAAAAAGAAGAAGAAAATAGAAGCATGCTATTTCTAAAGAGTAGCTTAGAAACTGGCCTGGTCACAGTAGAAATTTCATATCAGGCAAACCAGGAAAAGTGACTTACATAGAAGACAGTAATAATATTTAATTTGATGTTTACCAAAAAACAGAACAGTAAAAGCTAATAACCTTAAAGAAATCTTTTTCTATTCATGCTAATCTCCAGTGTCAAGTAATGACCAACAACACTCTTTATTGTCTTATTATTTTCCTAAGAGAAACCAATATTTCAAACAAAAGTAAGTGCCCTTTCTAGATAAATTATCCATAAAATTACATTCTTAACTTTATCTGAAGATTACTCAGTTTCCCACAAAATGTCTTATTCCAGCATCTCAAAGCACATTATCTGCTCAACAAGGAGTTAAAAAGGTGCCCTGATCACTGGGAAGAAATTAATCCACATTCTTAAATAATGTGTTTAGTTTCAAACCACAAAAAGAAGGCTGATTCCTTTAAAAATCCAAATTGTATTATCTCCATTAAAACAGCCCTTCCTTTGTGGGAAAATCAGAAATGGTATGTGTAAGGCTATTTATCTTGAACTAATATTGAAGAGATGGCCCAATATTCTTAGAATTTCTGATATTTATTTTCTTCTAAAGAAGCTGGGAAGCTGGTTTTATTACACGGAAAGTATGTTAATATTTTAAATTTTGGCTGAGTTTTAAAAATAACGTTATGAACAAAAAATAATAATAGTAATAATAATAATAATAATAATAATAATAATAATAATACTCTGCACACACTGCCCCCTGACCTGTAGTCTGTAACCTCTGGGTAAGGACTATAATAGTAAGCAAAACACAAGAACCTCCCACAGAGACATAAAGTCTAGAGAAAGATACAGAGATAGTATTAGGCAATTAAAAATTAAAATATTAAACTTGCAAAAGATGATTTGAGAACAAAAGGCTGTGGGGTCACCTTCTCAGTGTTAAGGAAGCAGGAAGGCTTCCCAAGACCACTCAACTGTTCACTGAGACCTAAAGGAAAAGTAGAATTAGCCAGGGTTGGGGGCAGGGTGGGGTAGAATTGTAGCAATGAAATAGAAATGTCTCTTATTGATTATCTTTACCCTGTCCTTCCCCGCCTCTGCCCCAATTGCTGAACCCTCAATTCCTTTATCTGGATCTCAGGAATATACATTATCTTTGTTTCTTTTTTCTATTTCAGGAAGGTAATTCTTCACAAATTATATCAAAAGAGGAATTCTATGGCATAGAGTCATAAATGAAATGGGATGACAATGTCAAAGAATGCTACCTACCTCATAGGGCTCTGGTGATAACTTGATTAAATAGAAATTAAGTAAAGTAGGAAACACTTAGAATATGGTAGCAGCCCACTATTATTTCTTAGAAGTATTATCATTTCCTTATTTATTTAAACCACAATTTGGTTTAAATAATGCTGGTCAAAGTATCAGGGACAAAAATTGAGGTTTACTGGCTAAATGGATTAAAATATTAAGTACCCTAAAGAGAAAAATATATTTGTTTTCAGATTAAAATCCACTATGTGTTTCAAGAGAAATTTAAGCAAGGCCTCTCTTAGTCTGTAAACTTCAGCTTTTCCATCTTTTTTTTTTTTTTTAATGCATGGACATTTGGCTGAGATTTCTGTGAAAACTAAATTCATTCCATCATTTACAACACATGACCAAAATCCATCCTCAACTTTAGTGTTTTATGCAAGAGCAACATAGCTAGGAGGGGGGAAAATGTCAGAATTTGCTTAAATTTGTTATACTTTTAAGATTCACAAAATATACAAAAGGCAACGCTCAGGTGTTTCTAGTTGCAGTGAAGACACAAGACAATCCCAAAGGAATGAAGTAGTTGAGTATAATTTCACCCCTGAAATCGTCACTGGCAATGTATTTTTCCAGTTGCAACCTCTAATGTGTAAAGCTAAAAAGCAACAAGCATATCTGCATTTTTAAGATTTTCTGGAGAGGACATGGAACAAAATAATTACAAAACAAGGAAATTAAAGATATTTTTAAATTCAATGGCAAATGCAAAATACTAGATTTTCATGTTTCTTTCAGATAATGCATTACCCACTCATGTTGCTTATCTTCTGGAGCCACTTTTAACCTTCCACTTTTTTATTTGTTTCACTGTGTTCTCAGCTGTCCCTGGAAAGAGGTCAGACTTGTTCTATCTTAATCCTCAGTATCCTAGCTCAGTATCTAGGCCCCAAACACAGGTCATTTTTTAACTGCCTAAATGACAGTTTTCTCTGCCTTCCATCCACAGTATAAACATCCTCCAGATTAAATTTCCAAATATACCACTTTCATCATGTTGCATACTGCTCAAGATCTTTCTGTTGTTTCAGTGATTATGAGAACAGCCCATACTTCTCAGTCTGACAGGTTCCAAGGCCCAGGGAATAACGTCCCATTTTAATTATCAAGTTAACCTCCTACGACATTCCAACTTTTTTTTTTTTCAGAATAAACTCCTTTTTATCTCCATGCACCATTGCTTATTCTGCCTCAGTGACATTCCTCAAATTCACCTCCTTTGCCCCCATCTCTTCAGCTGTCCAAATCTTCTCTATCCTCCAGGGTAAACTGAAGTATCATAAATCCTCTAATAATTTTCAACTTCTCCAGCCCATAAGTCACAGTATTCCCTAAAAATATACTATATTTACCATATGACTATAAAATGCCAGGAAGTTTATATGTTGTGCTACACTGTTTCTCCTTTGGAACAATTGCTAATCCACGTAGATCATAAACTGCTTGGGTCATGGAATACTCCCTATAGGTGTTTTGCTTCCCTATTACGCATTGTGCTTTTTTCATGGCTAGAAACACACTAGATGTACAAGGACACAAAGTGGACTTGATATAATGACCTTTTTTTTAAAGGGGGCTTACAAAATGCCATTCTGCTAAGTGTACTATTGTCTATAGTAGATTAATGATTGTCTAAGAGATATTAATGGGGCAAATCTATGTGCTGTGAAAGGAAGATTAAGTAGATATCAAATATTTATAAACAAAACAATAGGTTAAATATACTGACTGATAATACTTAAGTAATCTATTGATGACTCTCTCTATAAAGAGGACCACTGACTTTCAGAGTACCAAACTCAGTTTTCTGCCCTATTCTCTTAAGAAGAAACTTTTTGATTTTCTAAAACATGAAGTGAAAAACAAAACAAAACAGAACAGGTAGAAGACAGCAAAGCAGACATGGCAGCCAGCTGTGAGAGGGGTACCCATAGTAATCCAGACAAGTGTATGAGAGCCCAGATGAGTCAAGGAGGGTGTTCACAGGGGAAATCTCCCTATGATGGAGTGTCAGGTCTAAACTGAGTGAGGAGGGCATCACCATGAAGGAGCAAAATGGAGTGAGCTATGAGGTGGGAAAGCATCCAAGCAAGAGAGAGGAGGCAAAGACCAGCATAGATATTCAAAACCAAGCAGAGTAAGTAGGGATCCCTATGAAAAGGTGGTCTGACATGAGATAGCAGTACCTAAGCAAGATGAAAAAGGCAACCTTTGATGAGTGTGGCATAGTGTGAGGTGTCAAGAGCCTCAGTGGGTGAGAAGGATCTTCATATATGTAGTCTAGTCCATCAGGGAGAACTAGGAGTTCAAATGGAGTGAGGAGGATATATATGAGATCAGCCTAGCACTGGATGTCAAAAGTCAAAGCAGGGTGAGAAACTCATCTCTACAGAGTGACTTAGGATAGGGTATAGGACCCCAAGTACAGTGAAGAGGACATCACACACAGAGTGTCAGGGAGGCAAGGGTACCTGTGTGGGGGAGGTGATAAAAGGGAATATAGGCTATTTGTACATTATCTTTAATATTTCCTAGGAGAAATCAGGAAAAAGGTTATTCAGAATCAGAGATGAGAGTTGTACATATAGGCAAAATGAGAAAACTAAAATGAACCCTATGGTTTTAAGACTGGTATTGTACTAATGAGCACTCATGGTTTTCACTATTTAGAGAGAAATAATTATTGACATGAATGAGTGTGTGTGTGTGTGTGTGTGTGTGTATTACACATATCAATATTTCCTAGATCTATCTACTGTAAGACCTAGAAACAGTGACACTTCAAAAGAAATCAGTACAACTAACTCCAAAAGAAATCAGTACAACTAACTCCTGAGTCTTAGCTTCTATCATTCGCCACTAAAAAGAATCAGGCTACTTGGAGAAATTGCTGATTCTAGGCCTGAGACAGAAAAAGTACAAAATAAGCTACAAATATTAAAGATGAGGTTAATATTCAAACTAGATAAGAAATTCATACAACTTAATAGCTAAAAAAAATAAAATGACTCAGTTTAAAAAAAATGGGCAAATGACCTAAATAGACATCTTTCCAAAGAGATATACAAATAGCCAACAGGCATATGAAAAGGTGCTCAGCACCTCTACTCATCAGGGAAATACAAATCAAAACCGCAGTGAGAAATCAACTCAAACATGTTAGGATAGCTATTAAAAAAAAGCCAAAGATAAGTACTGGTGAGATGTGAAGAAAAGGGAAATCTTGTACACTCTTGGTGGGAATATAATTTAGTACAGCATTAAGAAAACCAGTAGGGAGTTTCCTCAAAACATTAAAAACACTTCTGGGTATATATCCAAAGGAAATGAAATCAGTCTCTTGAAGAGATATCTGCAGCCCTATGTTCACAGCATCACTATTTATAATAGTCAAGACATAGAAATATAGGAATAACCTAAGTGTCCATCAATGAATAAATGGATAAAGAAAATTTCATATATATGTGGTATATATTTTTCTTTCTCCACTTATATATCTATTTATCTTTTATATACATGTAAATAAAACATCTATTATGGAATATATTACATATGCATACATATTATGAATACATATGTATTCATTTTATGTAATCATATGTATTTATGTATTCACATTATATGTATTATGTATAGATAATATATGTGTATATATACAAAGTGAAATATTATTCATTCATTACTATATATAATAAAATATGTACTATGGAATATAACATATACATATGTATTATGGATACATATGTATTCATTTTATGTGTTCATATATATTTATGAATTCACATTATAGGTATTATACATAGATAATATATATGTATGTATACAAAGTAGAATATTCATTCATAAATATATATAAATAAAACATCTATTATGGAATATTATATACTTAGATATTATGAATCTTAATTATCAGTTTTAAGATAAGTTCTAAAGATCTACTGTATAAAATGGTGGGTGACCATAATTAATAATAATGTATTATATATTTGAAATTTCCTAAGAGAGTAAATCTTAAGTTTCACCACAAAAAAAAAGTTAACTGTGATGCACGAATATATTCATTAGCTTAACTGCATTAATCACTTCACAGTATACATTTATAACAAATCATAACATCGTACAATTTAAATATATGAAATTTTTATTTTTTAATCATATGTGTGTGTGTATGTATGTGTGTGTGTGTGTGTGTGTGTGTATATATATATGTATGTATATCCTATCTAATAATAGACAAACATGATAATTAACCATACTTCTGCTACGCTTCCCATTGGCTAATCAGGGCGATATGCAAATTAACTGCCAACCAAGATGGTGGCCAGCAGCCAGGCAGCTGAAGCGAACAGGAGGCTTGCTTGCTCCTGTGATGGAGGAAGCCAAGGTTCCCCGCCTGTTGTAGTCGGGCTCTGCGCTCCAGTCTAAGCAACAATGTTGCAATTAGAGAAGCTAAACAATCCCCAGGTACCTGCTTTCAGCCAGCCAGCCTCGGAGCTTAGAGAGCCAGTGATGGCAACAGAGTTTCAATTATAGAAGGTAAACAAACCCAGATACCTGCTTTCAGGGGCAACAGCCTCAGAGCTGGAGCTGGCTCTCAGCTCCAGTGACACAAATCCCAGAATAAAAAAAAAAAGAAAAAAGAAAAGATGCTGGGAGCTTCAGTCGCCGCCAGCCTGAAAACGGCCCTAAGCCCCTCACCTAGGCTGGCCAGGCACCCCAGTGGGGACCCCACCCTAAAGGGGGTGTGACCAGCTGCAAACAGCCATCTTCCCATCATCCAGGCTGGCCAGGCACCCCAGCGGGACCCCCACCCTGACCCAAATCACCCTTAAGGGCAAACCAGCCAGCCCCCACCCGTGCACCAGGCCTCTATGCTATATAAAAAAAGGGTAATATGCAAACTGACCCTAACAGCAGAAAGACTGGGAATGACTGGTCACTATGACAAACACTGACCACCAGGGGGCAGACGCTCAATGCAGGAGCTGCTCCGTGGTGATCAGTGCGATCTCACAGGGGGGAGTTCTGCTCAGCCACAAGCCAGGCTGATGGCTGCCAGTACAGCAGTGGTGGTAGGAGCCTCTCCTGCCTCCTCAGCAGCGCTAAGGATGTCCGGCTGCAACTTAGGTCTGCTCCCCGCTGGCAAATGGACATCCCCCAAGGGCTGCTGGGCTGCCAGAGGGATGTCTGATTGTCATCTTAGGCCCAATCCCCCAGGGAGCAGGCCTAAGCCAGCAAGTGGTCACCCCTGAGGGGTCCCAGTCTGCAAGAGGGCCCAGGCCGGGCTGAGGGACCCCCTACCCCCAAGTGCACAAATTTTTGTGCACCGGGCCTCTAGTATATATATATAAAAGCCTAAGCGACCAGCTGACCAGCAGATCGGCCAACCGGTAGCTATGACGCAAAATGACCACCAGGGGGCAGGCACTCAATGCAGGAGCTGCCAAGCAACAGCAACTTTGCAGAGTGCCCTCTCGCACTCCAGGTCCACTTAGCAGTGGTTCTCAACCTTCTGGCCCTTTAAATACAGTTCCTCTCCCTAGCCAGTTTGGCTCACTGGATAGAGCATTGGGCTGAGGACTGAAGGGTCCCAGGTTCGATTCCGGTCAAGGGCATGTACCTTGGTTGCAGGCACATCCCCAGTAGGGGGTGTGCAGGAGGCAGCTGATTGATGCTTCTCTCTTATCGATGTTTCTAACTCTCTATCCCTCTCCCTTCCTCTCTGTAAAATTCAATAAAATATATTTAAAAAAATAAAAAATAAATAAATAAATAGTTCCTCATGTTGTGACCCAACCATAAAATTATTTTCATTGCTACTTCATAACTGTAATGTTGCTACTGTTATTAATAGTAATGTAAATATCTGATATGCAAGATAGTCTTAGGCGACCTCTGTGAAAGGGTCGTTCGACCGCCAAAGGGGTCGCGACCCACAGGTTGAGAATCACTGACTTAGGGGATGTTGGACTGCCAGTTTCAGCCTGATCACCGCAGGCCAGGCTGAGCGACCCCACCTGCCGGAGGGACCTGCTCACTCCAGATACTCTTCAAGCCCTGGTGCCACCCTAAGTGCAGCCGACTAGAAAGGGACCAGGGGAGGTTGGCTCCAGGGCGTGTCTGGCTGTCTCCCCCAGTCACGCGCAGTGGGCAACCTTCTAATTAATTTCCCTTCATTGTGCATGAATCCGTGCATAGGGCCTCTAGTACTTCTATAAAGCTAGAAAAAAATGAAAGGATAAGCTACAAAGAAGTACTCAAATAATGGGACATATCCAAAGAGCAGAGAAGCCAGCTTATGTGGTCTACTGCTGCATATTGCAAACAATTCTGAACACAAAAATAAAATAGAAAGACTTTAGCTTTGTAGATAAAAATAACAAATTAAGCAACTGATTTCTGAGGAATAGGATATTTACATAGCTCCAATACACCCTCCAATAAAGTATTTATTACCAGGGAAAAGAGTTACTTTACAGTGAAGAAATCCGGCAGATACTACCTTAATCAAATAATTAAAGTGAATATCACTAGCAATGAAACAAATTGAAATTGTGCACCACCTGACAAGATGCAAAGAAAACAAGAAAGCATTCTTTCTGTGGTTTCCTGACAAAGATGGCTGATCTGAATGTAATCATGAGGAAGCATCATACAAATTCATATTGAGGGAACATTGTACAAAATAAATGACCTGCAATCTTCAAAACTGTCAAGGTCATAAAAGTCAAAGAAAATCTTGTGGAAATGTTCCAGACTGAAGATATTAAAAAACAAAACAAAATGTGACATATAATTTTGAACTGGGTCCTTTTGCTATAAGTAATGTATCTGGAAAAACTTGAATAGCATTTGAGATTTTCAGGATGTATCAAGGTTGATGTTTTTGGTTTTGATAGTGGAACCATGACTACATGGAAGAATGTCCTTTTTTATAAAATCAAATCCGTAACATTCAAATGGTTCAGGGAAAATTGCATTAGTTGTACTGGGCTTCCAATTTTTCTCTAATTTTAGGATTTTGTGAAAAAATTATTAAAATAGATACTTTGAGTCCTTGTTTGCTAACCAGAAGAGTCATACAAAAATTTAAATATAAATAAAATACCATTATTAAATACACATTCTTGATCTAAAACAAAACATTAGATGGAGTAGTTCAAAAGTTTGGGACAGCAATCAGACACATCTTTTAACAGAAATTCCACTTCCACAGTATAGAAAGTTTCTCTCCTCTCTTTCTAGTATCATGGGCATTATCGATCAAGAGAAATTCAGAGCTGGTTAGTACAACTGATTGGTAGCTATGCAGAAAAATTTTACTGAAGGTTCTAGAATTTTAGATACAAAAAGATCTGTTTGACAACCAAACCTCTCTTCTTTCTAAACTCTGAAGTTTGGATTCCAGCTTGCCTGACTTATCTTCATCACTACTCTTGCCATAGTTAAAAGATAAGAGAGACTAAGAGATGCCAAAGATTGATTTCTTTTTAAAAAAATATATTTGTATTGATTTTTCACAGAGAGGAAGGGAGAGAGATAGAGAGTTAGAAACATCGATGAGGGAGAAACATTGATCAGCTGCCTCCTGCACATCTCCTACTGGTGATGTGCCCACAACCCTGGTACATGCCCTTGACCAGAATCGAACCTGGGACCTTTCAGTCCGCAGGCTGACGCTCTATCCACTGAGCCAAACCAGTTTCGGCTAAAGATTAATTTCTTTACTCAACCACACCTGTATGTATACGGTCTATATGGCACCATAAACTCTGCCAATAGCTAAATATACCTAATAAATTACCCTAAACCATAAATCATTTTAATGAGTCCAATTGAACCTGGGCTACAAATAAACTTTTAATTATTAAAGTTTTACATTAATAGCTCAAGGAAAGTCCTGGTAAAGATAGTGCCTATGGCTACTACTGCCTCTGCTTTTACAGTACAGTTTGAACAGAACATCCTGTAAGCTTAGCTTTTTGCAATGTAGCATGCAGATTTTAAAGGCCCAAAGGATATTAGGTAGAGCCTAAATGAAGTCAATCTTTTGAATGCCGTTTGATATAGTAGCTTGCAGAGTAGGGTAAGAATTTAATAATAAACTCTGGTCATTTTCTTAAATATTACTATAGCCATGGGTCTTACCCCTTATCTGTCTTCAAATATCATTATTACTGCATACCTGTACTATTCCTCATTACTTCTGATGAATTTTGCAATTGGGAAGAGACATTTAATGAACAAGATGGTCATGGTCATTAAATGGGCTCTTGGGTAATTTAATTTGAAGGTTATAATTTTATATAAAATAGTCAAGTTCTATTTGTGATAAGCAGTGGGAAACAGAATTTCTACCTTAAACTTTTGACTAAAAAATAAATCAATGTGTATTATATTTTCATACTCTAGACTGAATCCTAGGTAAAGCTAGTACCAATCCTGAGTATAATTAAATCAACATCACATCTGGATTAAATATTTTAATTCTAGAAGAAAATGTTTAAGCATGTGAAGAACATTATTTATTGTTTTCAATTGATTTAACAATTCCAATCATTTATTTTCTTCATGCTTATTTAAAATAATTTCATAGATTTGATTTTGGTATATATCTTGGTCATTTAATTTAACTTAGGAAATAATCTCTCTGATTTGGTCCTTTCAAAGTCCCCTATCTTTCCATATTATTTTTGCACTGAAACATTTTCTGAAGTTCTCATTTACCATCTGATACAGTATTAAACATTTAATCTGTTTATTTTTGCTTGTTTTTTAATTTTCTGTTCTGCAATGATCCTTAATTATTTTGCTTAATAGAACATTCTAATTCTAGTTATCTCAATTTTGAAGTAATAGAAGACATTCTATTCAGCTATGTCTCGTGTCTGACATCAGATAATAGGATAAATACAAAGATGAATAAGATATAACCCTTTCCTTTAAGAAATTTACAGTCTAGAATAAATACTTCAAAATTAGGCTTGATGACACAGGAAAGAGATTGCATTCCCCATAACACCCTACTTATCTCAGCATTTAAATCTTCCACTGGAGGTGGAACCTATAATATAAGAGAAGGCGATAAATTGTTAGAGAAATTTGGTTTCAGGTCACAAGCTATCATCACTGACCCATTGGCCCAGTCACAGAAAACAGCATACAAAGCTTACCTAAGTAACACTTTTTAAAAATTGGGTTTACGAGTCAAGAGATTTCTTTCTTTTCTTTTTTTTTTTTTTTTAATGTATTTTTATTGATTTCAGAGAGTGAGAGAGAGAAACATCAATGATGAGAGAGAATCACTGATCGGCTGCCTCCTGCACACCCCCTACTGGGGATCGAGCCCGCAACCAGGCATATGCCCTGACCAGGAATCGAACCAGTGACCTCTTGGTTCCTGAGTCAACGCTCAACCGCTGAGCCACACCTGGCTGGGCAAGAGATTTCTTTTTCATGCTGGAATAAATGTACTGAATCAACTAATGGAAACTTCACCATGCAAACAATAGTTCAGTGTATATAAGCCATGTGAAACAACCTTTTCAAAGGACTGGGGTGAAAGGTAGGAGTTAGGGATGAGAGATCTGCAACAGTCACATGGCCATAGAAACTACCAAAACCGACATCATGTCAGCCTAGGAATATAACTAGTGTAAGTTTCAGGGACCGTCTTAAAAATTACTGATGTGCCAGATTCTTGTTAAAAAAACCCCAACATTATCAACAAACATTTACTCCAGAACGATATGAAGAAAATGACCATGAAAATTATGAAAATATTTAATTTCACAATAAATAAAGTTATTAGTCCTTGGGGTCAATATATAATTATAATTATCCACATATCTTTAAAATGAAGTTTATTTTAAAAGGATTCAATGAAGATGGTAAGTTTAGCTACTTCAAAGCAGCCCTGATTTATAAATGAAAATGTCAAGATATAAACTAAAAGAAAAATGTAACTAATCATCAAGTTATTTCTCAAATAGGAACAGGCTGTAACCCAGAATCTATTTTCAGCCTTTCAGATAATAAACAGGTGAAACAAAAAGTTCAATATGAGGAAACACCTTTTCACAGATTTAAGGAACATTTGATTAAAGGAAAAAGAAACCCCCTAGGTGTACATAAAGGAGTCCACCTACTGGACAGAACTGTTAATTGGTGTGGAAAAAAATCACAAACAGGTATTTTATGCTCTAGGCAGAATTCTTCTCTAAAACTGGAAATGTAATGGCCCCCGTTTTTGTAACAATTAGCATTACAATTCTAACAAGAGGCAGAAATAATTAAGTCATTAAATGTGCTTCCCATCTAGGAGGACTAAATACAAATCAAATCTAATGAAAGAAAAAAGAGTCTGTCCAGATCTTGGCTGTTGTAGATAACACTGCTATGAACATACGACTACATACTAGTATCCTGTTTCAAATTGGTGTTTAGGGAATCTCAGGATATAGTCCCAGGAGTGGAATATATTCATTTTTTATTTTATTATTATTATTTTTAATCTTCACCCAGGGACATGTTTTTTTGTTTGTTTATTTTTACTTGGGTGGGGGGAGAGAAACTGATCAGTTGCCTCCTGTATGAGTTCCAGATTGGGGATTGAGCCCACAATCCAGGGATGTGCCATAACCATAAATTGAACTTGCAACCTTTTGGTGTACAGGACAATGCTCTAACCAACTAAGCCACCTGGCCAGGGCCATTTTTAATTTTTGAGGAAACTCCATACTGCTTTCTACAGTGGCTACACCAATCTTCATTTCTCACTAGTAGTATACTTGGATTCCCCTTTTCCCCACATCCTAATTAGCGCTTGTTGTTTGTTGATTTATTGATGATAGCCATTCTGGCAGGTGTGATATCTTATTATGTTTTTAATTTGCATCTCATTGATGATTCCTTACATTGAGCATTTTTTCATATGTCTATTGCTCGGTTGAATGTCCTGTTTGGAAAAATGTCTATTCTGGGTGAAAATGGGGATATCCGTAATAGTGTCAACAATAAAAATAAAAGGAAAGAAGGGAAGAAAAGGAAGGGAGAAATTAATCCCATCACTTCTTCATAATCTTCCTGTTTCATTTTGTTCACTTTTTCCTGAGAAGCATTTTAGGGAAGGGATAGATTTTAACATGCATTTTCCATAGAAAGATATTATGTCCTTCTAGTCTAAGGGCATCAGCCAAAAATAAAACAAACAAAAAAAACACTCATTTAAGAAACAAACATTTATTCTACTAGCCAAATGGATGTCAGTGAGAAAACAGGAAAAGGTTGCCTTATGTCTTTCATCTGCACACAACCTACTACCCAGGGCTCAGAGATTTCATCTAAGATCATGTACATAAAACTACTTTACAAAATAAATATCCCAGAAATATAAGATAATCAAATCTTATTTGAAAATCATAAGGAGTCTTTCTACCTCTTTCCTTCCACCTCACCCCAGCAGAGTGAAACCTCTGCCCCCTGCAGGCACGTTTGGAGAATGAAAACAAGGGCAGGACTTGGCCTAGTACAGGGATTTCTTTGCCACCTCCTGGACATGGCTCATTGCCACTTGGAGCTATTAATCAGGCCAAAACCAGTAGGCTGCCAACCCCTGCTGAAGGCATTAATGACCAAAATGGAAGGCCTACTTGCTGTGCTGACATCATTCTTAATGACTCAAACATCTGGAGAACAACATTTCACAGTGACAGAACTTCCCTGATAAATAATAACTCACATGCTGCACACTATGCATTAGAGCAGTGATGGCGAACCTTTTGAGCTTGGCGTGTCAGCATTTTGAAAAACCCTAACTTAACTCTGGTGCCGTGTCACATATAGAAATTTTTTTATATTTGCAACCATAGTAAAACAAAGATTTATATTTTTGATATTTATTTTATATATTTAAATGCCATTTAACAAAGAAAAATCAACCAAAAAAACGAGTTCGTGTGTCACCTCTGACACACTTGCCATAGGTTCGCCATTACTGCATTAGACGAATAGCAGGAGCAGTAAGTGGTGTCCCTTAGAAGGTGCCACCAGAGCTTAGTGCTTTCCTTTGAGATAAAGGCTTTGGTATCTCAGAGAGGTGCTTTCAAGTAATAGAATGCATTCCACCAAGACTTCAATGAATCCCTCTGGGATTATAGGAACTAAGCATATTTAGATCCTGGTTTATTTCCAGCTTGTTAATACCAATTTAAGAATATAAGTAATATTTTAAAAATAGATTTGTTTCAAATCACAAAAGTAACACAGAGCTAGTCAAGTAACAGGGATAAGTTACATTTCTAAAGATGACAGACTACTATTGAATGATTATATGGCAATGCTATATCTTCCCTATTTCTCTTGTTTATATTTCCTCCAATTCCCAATTCTATCTCTTCCCCTAGTCCCCCTGTAGTAGGCAGTTAGACAGGTATGAGCAGAGTAAGAAGAATAGGCCAGGTATGGAAAGTCACCAGGGCAGAAAGCCCCAGGTGCCTATCAATGGACAACTGTAGGGTGGGACCTCACCCCAGGTGACCTTTTCTCCTCTAGCATATCTCTGATCATGTGGTTTAGATCCCCTGACCTTTCATATCAATGGTCATGCAGTTTGGATCCTCCCCTGACCTTTCTTCTCCTGAAATATTGCTAGCCCTGTGGTAGACCCCCATAGAGGAGAGCAAGGAGGCTGGAAAATAGCCTCAGTGGACTCTCATAAAAGCCCTTGCATGCACTCCCTTAAGCATTAAGTCCTCAAGACAATGAAGTTCTGACCTTTGTTCTTAGGAACAAAGCCTTGGGTCTATTGACCACAGAGATAGAGTTTTGGTCAAACTAGAGATAACATCTAGGCCTCAGTTGTGTTTCAGCTCCAGGCCCAGCAAGCAGCAACATCAGGCAGGGCCAGGCCGTGGCTGACATCAGGACCAGGTGTGATGACTAATGACTCCCTCCACTGGGGCCCACCAATCAGTAGAGACCACGACCCTGAAAGGCCACAAACTAGAAAAGCTGATGGATATTCTATTGAGATTCTCCCCTGAGGAATAAGAACCTTCAAAATGGAGGATGCAGTGAGGCTCTCTCTCTAGACCACACAAGCACTTTTCCCCACCCCCTTCTTTCCCTGGCACACCCTCTCTCTGGAGCATGAAGAGCCTTTCCCTCTCTTCTTCCCCCAGGTGCAGGTATCCTTGCCTTTCTTTTCCCTGAGCTCCAAGTGCTCTTCTTTTGCCTCTATAACTTGTTCCCTGAACCCACACAGCTCAGCTGGATCACTTCTTCCACAGCTCCCTTCTCCAACTTCTGTGACTTTTCTAAGTAAACTTTTGCTTATATCTGAGTCTTGACTGAATTCTTTCTTAGCCAGAACTGAAGTACCAAAGTTGTTAAACCAAGGTCTAACATCTGGTGCTGTTTCACTGCCAACACCCTCACCAAAATCAAAAAGCAAGCACCAACAGATAATCTTTAAGGAAAGTGGACAGCTATGTATCTGTACTTTTTGGTGTTCCTACAATGATAGTGTGTTAATTAAACAAACACATAGAGAAAGATGCATTTGGTAGAAGTAGTTAAACTACTCATAAAAAGTTTCCACATTTCCATCACCCACTTTGCTTATTTTCTGTATTCTCTTTGTCTAGGACTTAACATTCATACTTGTTAGGTCTGGCGTGGTGCTATTAGTGACCTGCCACCTGCTCCCTGGATTTAGATTGTCACAATCTTAGCAGTAGACTCTTCCCCATGTCCACCAAGCCTGACACCACAGTACTACTCTCTCCTATTTTCACTGATTGAATTCTGTTTTCCAATATGCTCTGGTGTGTCCAATCAGGCTTCTCTTCTCTTAAAGAGAGACTACAAAGGTCTGACAAAATGGACAAATGTACATTCAAGCACACGGAAAGAGTGAATTTTACTAGTAATTTCATGTAAAAGGATGCCTCCTAAGGAGCAGTTCATAATGAGGGCACAAAGTCAAATCCTCTTATATTTTAGAACAGGAATAAAGGACTCTGTACAGAAATATTGTTGGCTTACCCCAATTCTGTAAAAACATGCACAAACGATAAAACTGATAACACATCAAAATGTTAACAATGCTTGTTTCTGAGGAGTGGAAATTTGAATAATTACTTTTCTGCTTTTTCTACTACTGTTGTTTCCAATGTTTCCTCATTAGTTCAATCTGTATTACTTTTAGTAGAGAAAAATGATTTTGACAAAGAAATAAATGCCAGTAGCTTGCATGCTAGGAAATTCACCTAAGCTTTGAAATTTCTAACTCACCGCCTGCTGAGCCCAGCTCCCAACTCCAGAAATAATGAATCTAGCTGAAGGCAGTAGGACAGCAGACTTAAGCCCCCACTAAGCAGAACCAGAAATGTGTACTGAAGCTTTGTTAGCTACCCTGTGTGTCTAAGTAGAAAAGTAACCTAAGTCTAGGCGTCCCTTAGTACATGATATGTTTTAATAATCACATGGATTTGGCTTC
The DNA here is from genome assembly GCF_963259705.1 of Myotis daubentonii. NCBI lineage: Eukaryota > Metazoa > Chordata > Mammalia > Chiroptera > Vespertilionidae > Myotis > Myotis daubentonii. The sequence goes on along the minus strand of NC_081840.1, from coordinate 204,583,143 downwards.
TGTTCCAGTACAGATTAGCTGCTAAAAGCTGGGTCTGGCAACTGGCTGAGAATTATAATGGATTTAACCATGGATATACTCCCTTTACCTATCCCAACAGAAAGAATGCTGCTCTAATGCAAATGGCACTCCTAAAACATTAATTATGCCTTATTCATTCATTCCCTAGATATTTACTCAATGTCTACCTAATGCCAGAACATTTTAGACTCTGGATATATAAGAGGACAAATCAGACCATGTTGCTTCCCAAAGAGATCTTACATTCTACTGGGAGATGTAGGCAATAAATAAATATATAAAGAAAAATAAATCAGGGAAAAGGTGCTATGTTGGCGAGTGCAGGCAGCTGTGAAGTTTTATCTGACAACCTGTACTTAAACAGAGACTAAATGAAGTAAAAGAGCAAACCATGTAGCCCTGACCAGTTTGGCTCAGTGGATAGAGCGTCGGCCTGCGGACTCAAGGGTACCAGGTTAGATTCCAGTCAAGGGCATGTACCTTGGCTGCGGGCACATCCCCAGTAGGGGGTGTGCAGGAGGCAGCTGATCGATGTTTCTCTCTCATTGATGTTTCTAACTCTCTATCCCTCTCCCCTCCTCTCTGTGAAAAATCAATAAAATATATATTTTTAAAAAAAGAGCAAATCATGTGGACATTTGGATGAAAATCATTCTGGACAGAGGGAACAGCAAGTGCAAAGATTCTAAGGTAGAGTCCTTCTAGCAATTAGTAGAGCAGCTGGAGAATAGCCAGTAAGGTGAAAACTAGTTAGTTTGCAGTCAGATAATATAAGGCCTTAGGGTCACAGTAAGGATTTTTGACTTTATATTGAATATAACAGAAAATCATCAGAGGGTTTCTATTCAGAGGATAGTAGCATATTTACATTTTAAAATGCTCTTTCTCATCCAGGGTGAATATAGGTAAAGGGGGATAAGAGTAAATACAAGGAGTAGGAGCATAAAGTCAGAGTTCAGGCTAGAGATGGTAATGGCTTGAATGAAAGTGGTAACAATAGAAATGGAGAGAGGTGGTGAGATTCCAAATAAATTTCAAATGTGTACAAACAACAGTTTTACTGATGTGAGATGTGAAATAAAGAGTAACATCAGGGGTGATTCAAAAGTTTCTGACCTGAGCAACTAGATGTTACCATTAATTTGCAGGGGAAAACTATGGGAGAAACAGATTGGGGGAGGGGGTAGAAAAGAATTCAAGTTAGGGTATGTTTTGTATTGGCAGACAGTTAGATATGGGTCTCAAGTTCAGGCCAGATATAGAATCTGGGGAGCCGTCAGTGTAAGGATGGTAACTAAAAGATAACCTAGGAAGTGAATGCATCAAAAGAAGAAAAGAGTCCTGGGACACTTCAGCATTTAAGGCAAAGGATCGGGCAGAAAGGACTGAAAGGGAGCGGCAACGAGACAAGAAGATGAGAAGAAAGATGCCCCAAAGTCAACTGAACAATATGACCAAAAGAATACACTTTGGCTCAGCTGGCGTGGCTCAGTGGTTGAGTGTCTATCTATGAACCAGGAGGTCATGATTCAATTCCAGGTCACGGCACATGCCCTGGTTGCGGGCTCCATCCCCAGTGCGGGTGTGCAGGAGGCAGCCGATCGATGAATTCTCTCACCATTGATGTTTCTATCTCTCTCTCCCTCTCCCTTCCTCTCTTAGATAAGTAAAAATATAAAAGAATACACTTTGGATAACACAAGTATGTAAAGTTCCCTGGTCTTATTTCTGATCTCAGAGCCCTGGAGCAAAGAGATCAGCTTACCAGTACATTAAATTTAAGTTTTCCCTATCTCTTTGACATCTATGTAACAGACTAATGAATACTATGCCATCCCATTATGGATTAGTTTGTTTAGCTCTGAGCCCACTCTTGTTTCTTCCCCTTCTCCTCCAGCCTGTGTCACCAGGGAATTACATTGGATTCAGCACAAGTTGAAGAGACAACAAATTTTTCCAGGTAACACATCCTGAAAGTGGAGCTTGATTATGAGCATTGTAAAACCGAATTAAATTGCAGGCATGTTATTCTGATGCAGTGAAGAGAAAATGAGGCTCAGATGTAAGCAGGCTTCTTTTGTTCCTGTTCTGTGCAGTGGACCTCTTAGCATTTGTTTATTTCCTTACTCTTTCACCCTAGCAGCTAAATCTATTTTTAGCTATTGTTGGGCATCCTTCAGGAGAGGCAAATACTAAGGACTACAATGAATACAACCCAAAGGTTCCAAAGAACTGGCTTCTGAACGCCACAATGTCAACACTTTTCCTCCCAGGAGAGTCAAGGACTTCCTCTTGCTAACTCTGTATATAGTCTAAAAAGAAATGAAAAGCAGAATCACACAAGTTGTTTACCAAATTTCACTGACATTTTTTATAATGTTCGTGGGACAAGTCTCTCAGGAATGTCACAGGAGTTAATACAGGTAGACAGTATAAGTGAACATTTTAAAAATTACTGTCATATATGTTTGTTCCTATTATCCACGATACCATGATACAAGAACGGAGACACCCAAGGACAAGCATTCTTTGCATGAGTGTTACTTTGGGGACCTGCCATCAGTTTATATAGTAAGCAGAGCTTAAAGCACTTGAAGAGGTCATTTACTCAATGGTGCCTGACTGTTTTACCCCAAATCTTTGCCTTTCTTCCCCATGTGAATCTCCATTGTTAGGAAAATAACCATTAGAAGAAGAAAAAATCAAAGTAGCCTCCACATCTTTGGAAAATATGACCAGAATAGGACATTGTTATCCCCAGATCACTAGCTATTATGGGAAGGTATTTTTGATTTGTTGTTGTGTTGGCGATGGCGAGAATGGCACCAGGTGTTATAACAATCTGGTCAGACTGGACTTTTATTCAGCAACCTCAGTACTTGAGTTCTGACTAAGAAAGAAGTCAAGCCAAGGTTCAACAGAGAAAATTTATTTAGAAAGTCACAGAAGTAGAAGTGAGAGGTAGAGGAAATGGGTTCAGGAAACAAGTTACAGGGGCAAAAGAAGGGCCCTTGGAGCTTAGGAGAGAGGAAGGTAATGGTAAGGGGAGGTAATGGTAAGGGGTTTCAGGCTTCATCCCCAGCTTAAATTTAATGTAAGCTGATGTCTTTGCTCCAGGACTCTGAGACCATTATCTTTGGGGTGAGGTCCTTGTTACCAGAGACTCTCCACCCTGGTAACCTTCTGTACCTGGCCCATTATCTTTACTCTGCTCATGTCTGTCTAACTGCCTACCACAATTGCAGAAATAATTTTTTCTAGACAAATTTATTTTAGGAGATTTTATTGTATTTATACTTTTTATAAGTAATTACAAATATTTACTGCCTTACCTAAATTTATATACATAAATTTTTATAAAGGGATCCCAAAATTGTATAAGCTTCAGGCTGCACCAAATCCACATCTTCCTGAAATAAAAATTAATTGTTTAAAGTCATAGAGCTAGGAAAAATGATTAAAAGTGGGCTTATGATTAGGGCTGCTTGGTCTCAAAGAGTTATTCCTATTGCACTATCACCATGTTAATCAGTTAAACCTCCATGTGAATGACTTTCACCTTCTCTTAAGTATAAATAATTTTGGAAGGGAGAGAAAAATCTATGAGGCCTCTAAAGATGAGGATATCATTACACCCACAAAGAGGAGGTAGAGGTACCTAAAGATAAACTATTCCTACTTCACAATTTGCCTAGACTTGTGCCACTGACCTCCTGTTACAGGGCTGGCTAAAAAGAATTATTATTGAATATACATGAGTATGAACTTTTATTTTGTCCTTACCTTTGCATTTCCATAAATTTGACTATGGTTTCACAATCAGCATGCCATGAGATTATCTGATTGGGAAAAAAGAAAAATCTGCAATATGCCCTTTGTTTATGGAAATCTCTATCTCAGAGGTACCAACCTACTTTTATTTTTAGATGCCTTGCATTATTGCGTCGATTGTGCTATTGGAAAATATACCCAGTGGCAATTTCATGACTTGCATACCCAATAAATGCAATAAATAATTAAAGCTAGAATTAGGCATGCTAATAAGTGTACAGAATTGTTTCCTAAAACAATTACACCAGTAATGTAAAAAGGTTACAACAAGCAGAGCGACAAGCTAATCACACTTGAGATTTGATCATTTTTCTGAAAGATTCACAATTGCTCTGCTATTAAAGCTAGTGGGAAAAACTTCCTCTGGGGTCTATTTTCCCTGGTTCATTTTGTACCATGCTATGAGGAGGAGGAGGAGGAAGAGGAGGAGGAGGAGGAGGAGGTAGAGGGAAGGGGAGGGAGGAGAAATGAACTAAAAACACAGGGTCTATAATAGGAATAAACCTCAATATATCTAATACACGGTTCTGGGCAACCGAATTATTTATTTTCTGCAAATAGCAAGCAACAGGCACCTTTTGTTTTTATTAATGCAGTTCAGCTGATATGAGTAGACAGAATTGAAACGAGGGGAATGTGTTTTATCATCTGTAGACAAATTTCAATTTTCTCTTTCAAGTACTATAGTTAAATGCATTTTCTTTGCAACCCAAAGACAGAAGATCTTGATTACTGATGCAAGAATAATCTCAGCCTTTGTGTGAAGATAGGGAAAATAAATAGTCTCTCTGGATGATGTGTCAGCTTGTGAACTTACAGAACAAGATATATTCTTGGAGGTAGGGAAATTAAATTAAGGTAAAATGGTACAACCATTAAAATGACAATTGAGGGCTTATTTTGTAGGCCTTGGCCTGCTTTCCAATTGTCCTTTGTCCTTAGCCTCACCCCAGGGCACAGACAATAGAACCAGAAACACACAAGGTCAAGACAGGGGCAACTGTCTGGAAATACAGGTCATTCAGGCTGTGGGCCCAGTCAAGAACTGCCAGCTATTTTGTAAAATTAAGGTTCCCCTCCCTTCTCCTCTTCCCCTACAACCACTTTTATTTCAAGTCTTCAGACAGAAAAATACTTGGTAACTCTCCAGATTTCTTCTCAGTTTTATCCATATGAAAAAAAAAATCAATCCAACACCTGTTTATTTGGGGTCTTTCTATAACAGGAGAATGCTTAGCATTCACCCTCTTGAATATTAGAAAAAGTTGTATTGCTCTGTCACTTGTACTTTATCCCCACGCAAAGGACAAACATTACTTGGGCTTCTGTTAAGAAACAGAGTAGTAATGTGTCCACAGTAGTACCAGAAGGCACTAGTTTAGGAACCAGTCCATTATGACCCTCTCAAATGTTCTCAAGCACCCCCTCAGGATAGCTCATATAGCTGCCAACTCAGCGCTGCTCTGCCTTTACTACCCACACTTCTTCCTGTCTACACTGCTCAAATAAAATAGCTCACTCTCAACTCACCTGATAAGTAATTCTGCAATAATTGGTGACCTAGTTTAATGTGCAAATTTACATTACAGGCCTCTTCATTTCACAAACCACCCCACCTCGGCTATTATTTAAACCACAAGATTAGTGAGGCCTTCTCAGACCTTTTTTTTTTTTTTTTTATTCTTCATCAAAATTTGACACAGCTGACCACATAAAGTGTAAGCCCTGACATCCGGTTTTTCCCTTTTTTATAATGCAAGTGCCTGATCTAAGTGAGATTTGATTGCCAAGACATCCACTTCAAAGATGGCTATCTGGAATAAACACATTTCTGTGGACAGAACTAGATAAGGCAACAGGCCAAACCTCAGTTTCCTTTGTTTTACAGATCATGATTGATTTAGATAACTGACGAGGCTGCTTGTTTTCTCTCTTCCCATGCTTTAAAGTCCCATTTTTAAATTTTAAACTCACCCCTAGAGTGAGCCCTCAATACCCTAGGCCCCCAAGCTCAACCTCAATAAAAGCGGAACTCCAGGCTCTCTCCCCCTCCTCTCAATCCCAAAAACAAAGGGAGAAGGTCTCCCAGTTTCTTTTTGCCAATTCAAATTCACTTATATTTATCAATATAACTCCCTTAACTACTCAGGTAGAAATTAGGTGAGAGGCCAGGCATGTTATAACAATGGATCTGATACATGAAAGGAAACATCAGAAGTGGGAGGAAGTGTTCTACAACCCTTCCCACATGCCATTTTCTCCAGCATTCTGTTCTCCTAAACCAGTGGTTGGCAAAATGTGGCTCGCGAGCCACACGCGGCTCTTTGGGCCCTTGAGTGTGGCTCTTCCACAAAATACCGACTTCTGCACATGGGCCACTAAGTTTCAATCGCACTGTACATGCGTGCCCGCACGTGGTACTTGTGGAAGAGCCACACTCAAGGGGCCAAAGAGCCGCATGTTCTCGCGAGCTGTGGTTTGCCGACCACTGTCCTAAACCATTGGAATGAATCATTAAGCTTCAGCTCAGAGAGGGGAGTAGCTTCCCTCCTGAGAAAGGAATCAGCAGCCTATCATGACTTTCCCTGCTCCCACCTTTATCAGTCAGCTGCCTCACCTATGACTTTGATTATCCTTCTGGGACCACCATTGGCAATTCATATTTTTCAGCCTGGAATCCTCCAACATAGGTCAAAAATCACATTAATTAAATTAAATTTGTAGTCATTCTATATCTAAAGTTGAAAATATATTCTAAATTCTATTTCTTTTCCCAAGTTATGATCAGAATATTATCCAGCATTTCTATCAGAGGTCCTATAATTAAATCAAATGGCTTAAGTTCAAATAATAAAATTCTGATATTATAGAGATATCCCAAACTTTAAAATAACCTTTTTAAATTATTAAATTCCCAAGGAAAAACAAAAGTCCAAAAATTAAATCACCATGAAAGTTAAAATACAAAAAACCATTAAAGTTCAAAGGAATTACAGTCTATAGCCAAATTCTCAAGCTTGTGTAAACTACAGCTCAAAGACCTTAACATTGGACTATTTAAGTGAAAGTCCCAAACTCATCCTGACAAATTTCTTCTTTTACGTCCTCTCAGTCAAAGGCATTCTCAATGCCTGGAATGGGTAGAGTTCCTTCAGAGATTGAGAAATTATATCATGTCCAAAACGAGTTTTTACTAACTATTTTAAAGAGTTCAAAGAATCTGGAAAAAAGATAGTTGAATCTATATTATAATCCATGACATTAATAAACTCAAAAGAGAATTAACAATTTAAATGTAAAAAATAAACCATGAAAGTACGGAAAGAAAACATACAAATTTGTTTTGTCAACCAATGGTATCAATTCAATTCCAACAGGAAACCACAATTTGGACCAGGAGCTTCTTAGTAAGTATCTTCTTTCTCAGGGTCAACACTTTACAAACGTGGCATGTGAACGACATTACTAAATATGATTCAAAACCCATAAAAGAAAATATGGTACTGAATCTCGAGAACAAACAAAACTGAAGCAGACTCATAGATACAGAGAACAGACTGGTAGTTCACAGAGGGGAGGAGGCAAAGGGGACTAGGTGAAAGATGAAAGGGTTAAGAAGCACAAATTGGAAGTTACAGAATAGGAAATATAGTCAATAATATTGTAATAACTATGTATGGTGCAAGGTGGGTACTATAAATATCATATACTTTGTAAAGTATATGAATATCTAACCACTATGCTGTATACCTGAAAGTAACATAAAATAATATTGAATGTAAACTGAAATTTAAAAAAAAATACAGTACTGATATATTTAACTATATTAAAAAATAAGTACAGTCAAAAGACAAATGACTCACTTAGAAAAATATAATAGAAACTAACATCACAGGCAAGAGTAACTACATATTGAACAAAAATAGAACATTAAAAGCTTCTTAGAAAATGGGTAAAGAACATGAGAGCCAATTCACAGAAAAATAGCCCTTACAAAAATAATATTCAACTCATTCATATTGTATTATTAAATAATAAATACAAGTTAAAACAACACTAAAATAACCTCTTTCACCTATCAGACTGGCAAAAATCTAACAATTTCATAATACTCTGTGGATGAGGCTATGATGAAGCATAATTCTCATGTTGTAAGAATGCAAAATGGTAAAAGATTTATGGAATTTGGCACTAATGAAGAACACTAAATATGGATTTATCTTTTGATGCAGCAATCCAATTTCTAAAAATTTATACTACAGATATACCTGCCAAAAATGACAAGTATGTAAATTTACTTATTATTACACAATTTGTAATTGCAAAACAATGGAAATCACCAGTGTCCATCAATAGGTGAATGTTTAAATAAACTGTGATATAGTCAGATAACAAAATATTAATATTATGCAGCTATAAAAAAGAATGAGAAGCTCTTTATATACTCTTGTGTAAATATTTCCAGAAAACATGATTGATGTTGAGAAAAAAAAGAAAAAGGTGAAAAACTGTGTATAATTTGCTTTCTTTTCTAGAGAAAAGGAAAAATTAAGAATATATATTTAAATATGCATGTATTTGTACTTAAAAAAAAAATGACTCAGGAGGCATACATACTACAGGACCTACTAAATTAGTCTGACCAGAACCAGATGCCTGGATCTTTCTCTGTCACATACAAATTAATTAACCTCTGTGAACCTGCAATGGGGAATGAATGGGCTATACTACTTAGGTTAGTCTAACTAGCCATAGAACAGAACAAAAATGAGAATGTACTAACAAAGTAAGCTTACGAAAGAATCCTATATAATAAAAGCCTAATATAAAAAGTGTCCAACCATTCATTCATCCATTTGACCAGTCGCTATGACATGCAATGAACACCAGGGGGCAGATGCTCTGACCAGTAGATTAGCTTGCTGCTGCGGTCCGGCCGATCAGGACTAGGCAAGACAGGTCAGACATGCCCTGGAGCCAACCTCCCACGGTCCCACCCCAGCCTCTAAAATATTTCTTCTAATTAACTTCCTTTCAATGTGCATGAATCTGTGCACCAGGCCTCTAGTTTATATATATAAAGCTACCCATGTTAATCTTAGTAAATGTGATTTACCCAGATTGTTACTCTAACCTTATTTTCCTCAAAACTGGACCTTGCATGCTAAAAGTTGTTTGTGGTGGGGATTTTTTTTTAGTATAATTTCAGGAGTTTCCATTCCTGTGTGAACCTAGGAAGCAGCCTGGCCTCACGACCCGCCCCCCCCCCGCCCCCCCCCCCCCCAAAAACAAACAGTTCAGCTGATAAATATGCCCAGATGGCCAACTCAAGAATGGCGACCATAAAAATCCATCTCCACGTGCAGGGAAGTCATCCTGCAGTCTATATATCTTGTACATCCTACACAAAATCTTTATGCTAACAAAATAACCTTCTTAATTAAATAACATATAATAAATAATATATCTCCCTCAGTTTGTGTGTCACAGATTCCAGAAAATGTCTATTAATACATTAACTCTGACACTATGGATTCATCAAACGTGGGAGCAAAATGCACTTAGCTTACATACTGCTATCTCTCTCAAAGAATGACATTTGAAACATTCCTTCCTTCCAGAAAAGTTTAAATATTTATAATAAAAATCACCAGATTTTATTTGTACATGAAAAATGTTTTAAAATCCTCTTCATTTTCATTCCCTCCTATAACCCTGTTTCTGGCTCTGTTACTGCTGGAATCAGAGACCATCTTATGAAACAGGGCCTACTATCTCCAGTAAGCAGGTATTTTCAATCCTATACTTATGACAGTGCTTCTTCCCCTAACTCTTGATATGGAATTGCTAAACTGCCTCTGAGGGAGGGTTACTCTCTTATCCCATTTGCTATAGCTGGAATATCATTCTCAATAGATTCCTGAACTGAAGCTACAATTGCTTCTGAAACCTGAGCACCTCAAGGCCCAGTGAGAAGGAATACCTCTTCCAGGTGCTCATTTAAGGCAGTCTTTTCTCAGTGAATTATTCAGATTTTGAATAGCATTTTTATGCAATGTATTTTTTCCTGGAAATATGTCTCTAGTTTTTATTTTCTCCTATCCTCCAACTACCCCTTTCAGAATGTTTTAAGTTTTTAACTATTTAATCTGTTTAAGAACTGAGTTTCTAACTGCCTAAACTGCTCATTAATTTGGTCTCCTCTCCAAATAATATTGCTTTTTGCTGGAAATGAATACATGCTTTCCTTTTTATCTTTTTTAGACATTAGCTAGTTCTAATATATTCCTCTATTTCTTAAATTCCAGAATTATCTCTATCATCAGTGATGAAATCATTAACTTCTGGGTCTATTAAAAACCTCTACTATTTAAACAAATATTTTCTAATTCCTTGAGATGGGTAATTCCATGGAGGAATTTTTCTACCATCAGACCCACATCAAGTACATACAAGCTTAGTCTTAACTCCTTTTCTTGCCTGGCTCCTTCCAATATGCCTCATCTTGCTAAGCCATGTCTTGAGTCAATTCTTGGCATGCCCCTTCAAGGCATAAGCTAGACCTATACAAAAATCTACAGTGACTCTATTACCTTGAAAATCACCTAATGATACTTTTTTGTGTATTTTACAGATCTTCCTAGTCTTTCCCAATTTTAAGATGCTGTTTTAACATATTTTACATCATTCCTTTTCTGTGACTTCTCAATAGTCTCCTGTTTCTCATCAAAAAGAGAGAGGCATAATCTTAAATGAAATGACTCCTTCAAAAAGAGTCAGATTTGGGAGCTGGGCCCCTATTTCAATCTAGTAACATACCTTGTTGTAGAGCACTTAGCTTGCCTTGAATTTCCATTTCTCTCTTATAGGTATGTAGTTGAATTCAAATAGTTATTTTCTATGTCACCTAGTTAGTTTTGTATTTTCTCCTAAAAAAGTTTTATTTTCTTCCAGTCTATTTTTTTTTTCTTTTGGCTTCATTCTTCCATTGTTCTATATTAACCCTGAAACTTGTTTTAAACTACTCCACCACTTTAAACTCCTAAGCAAAATCATTACAACCAGAGCATTCCAAGCACAAGTCCTTTTATTTTTTACCCACTGTTTTTGCAATAATTTCATTGAATTGTATCTCATTCTCAATGTAAGAAGGTATATGCTCTTTACAGGAAGGGCCCTAATTATTTTTACTTTGATATGCATCAACACCCTATGGGCAGATTCACAGTTTGAATCTCAGCAATCGAAAGTCATGGTCAGCCCTGGCCGTGTGGCTCAAGGTGGATAGACCTCAGCCCGGGCGCCGAAGGGTCTGGGGTTTGATTCCTGGTCAAGGGCAGTGCCTGGGCTGCAGTTCCATACCTGGTCCCTGTAGGAGCTTCGTCGGGAGGCAACCAATCCATGTGTCTCTCTCACATAGAGGTTTCTCCTCCCCCCCCCCCCCCTCCTTCCTTCCTCTCTCTCTAAAAATCAATGAAAACATTACCCTCAGGTGAGGATTAACAAACAAACCCCCCTCCCCCCCAAAGAGTCATGGTCAAACCATATAGAATTATCCAATTCAGAGGCACTCAGATCAAGAAGTAGCACCTTTTAAACCCCAGGACAAGTCACGTGACTCCTGGATTTGTCTCTTCAGTGCTCCCTCTCTTGATTCCAATGGGGAGTCAAGCAATGTGCGAGGGATCGGAATCTGAGCGGACTTTCCCTACCCCCCCCCCCCCGCCCCCCCCACGCAGGCCTGGCACTGACTCTTCCCTGCAGGCACTCCCTGCAGGCACTGCTGGGTGCACTGGAAACCTCCGAGGCCCGGGAGAGGCTGCTGCATGGAAAGACTCCCACTGGAGCCAAACCCTTGTCTCAGACAAGGCGACTCGGAGAACACGTCCTGGACGCGGGGTCCCAGGGCAAGGGGCAAGTGGCCGCAGCCGTTGGGCCTGAAGGAAGGAACGTTCGGGAACCTCCGCACTCCATCCAGCCGCGGCCTGCAGAGCCCCTCGCCTCGCCTTCGCTCACAGCCCCGCGCACGCGCACTTGCCTTTAGGGCAGTGGTTCTCAACCTGGGCTGCACATTATAATGAATCACCTGGGAATCTCTTTAAAATCCTGATTTCTGGGCCTCATCCTCCGGAAATTGTTTCTTTGTGATGGGGTGGGGCCACAACTTTAGTAACAAAAAAACAGAATTTCCGGAGGATGAGGCCCAGAAATAAGGATTTTAAAGAGATTCCCAGGTGATTCTAATGTGCAGCCCAGGTTGAAAACCACTGCTGTAGAGAAATACTTGTGCGATTACATAAAAACAGCCACTCGCGCGTGCGCAAAATCGCCATAAATGGCAACCACCCTCTACAACCGGAAACGGGCGGTCCGTTCTCAGTCCCAAACTGGACAAGTCTCACACCTCCCTTGAGCCAGGACAGAAGCTGGCCAGGAGCTTCACCGCACAGGCCCTCCAGGCACGGACTTCCTCTCTGGCTTCGTTTTACTTCAACCCTGCTCTTTCCTAGATGCTGGGGGGTGAGGAGGGTCCGTGGGTAACGTCATTCTCTTCTCTAAGGGATTTAACTGAACAGAAGGAAAACAAAAATATTTACTCACAACAGCGAGAAGATCTACTTAAAGCTGTGGCTGACAGATTACAGAACCCCAGAGTTAGAGAGATTTACCAACGACGTCACAGGCAGCCCCCAGGGAAGATGGCGCAGAGGTAAGTTCCCTCAACCGCGCGGCCTGGAGGGGTGGCGTCACACCGGCACTTCCTTTTGGCAGCTCCTCCCAAGGCAGAAAGGAAGGGGCGGGTCACAGGAACTGTCACATTCCAAGTTGACCAATCGGATAACAGAAGAAGGGGTCGAAGGGAAGCCGTTATGGGTGTTGTTCTCATATATGTCCCTCCACAGTGAGGGAACAGCAGGCAGGAAAGAAGTGTTCCCGCTCCTCGACATACTGCATGGTCTCCCCTGTAGGGAGCTTTTCCTTCCAGGTCACGGCGGTCTGTTGGCAAGCTCCCTGGCGCTTTCTCTCAGCTCCATCTTCATCCCATGGGGTCACAGGGAACTTTGAGGGGTGCCCTCTCCTAAGCATCCCTGGTTGTTAATTACTATGGTAACCATATGATATATTGTCGGAATTAGGATCCTTGAAAGTGAAAGGGGGCAATAAAATTAACTCAAATTATATTTGCGATGTTATACTGGTGAAATTATTGAAAGTGCATTTCAAAATTCATTTTGTTATTCAATTCTTTCTAAAAATAAGAATAACTATAGTCAAATAGAAACTTTAAAAACTGTCTTTAAAAATGAAAATTATTGGTGTTTGTTGATGCATTTCAATTACGTTTCCAGTCTTAATTGTCTACTAGAGGCCTGGTGCACAACATTCGTACACTGGGGGTGGGGGGTGGGGGGTGGGGGGCGGGTCGCTCAGCACAGCCTGTGCCCTCTCACAGTCTGGGACCCCTCGGGGGATATCCGCTGAGGGGTCCTAGGCACTGCCCCAGAGGCGAGAGAGGTTCCTGCCACTGCCGATGCACTTGCCAGCCATGAGCCAGGCTTCTCCGCCTGCATTGAGAACCTGCCCCCTGGTGGCCAGTGCACAATATAGCAAGCAGTCGTTCAGCTGTTTGGTCAATTTGCATATTAGCCTTTTATTATATAGGACTAGAGGCCTGGTGCACAAAAATTTGTGCACTGGGGGCGGGGGGTGTCCCTCAGCCCGGCCTGTGCCCTCTCGCAGTCTGGGACCCCTCAGGGGATGACCACTTGCTGGCTTAGGCCTGCTCCCCAGGGGATTGGGCCTAAGCTGGCAATCAGACATCCCTCTGGCAGCCCAGGAGCTCTCGGGGATGTGCACTTGCCAGCGGGGAGCAGGCCTAAGCTGCAGTCCGACATCCTTAGCGCTGCTGAGGAGGAAGGAGAGGCTCCTACCACTGCTGTACTGGCAGCCATCAGCCTGGCTGTGGCTGAGCAGAGCTCCCCCTGTGGAGCGCACTGACCACCAGGGGGCAGCTCCTGCATTGAGCATCTGCACCCTGGTGGTCAGTGTGTGTCATAGTAACCAGTCATTCCCAGTCGTTCTGCTGTTAGTGTGCTGGGCTGCATATCTGGCGCTTTGGCCAGACGGGTCATGCTGTGCTGTCTGTTCCTAGAACACACAGATAGGAAGGTACTGACATCAGGCCAGGCCTTGAGATATGGTCTCATGGCCCCTTCCCAGCATGCAGGCCTTCTTTCTCAGAAGGCCCGCAAGTCTCATTCCAAATTTGGGAGACAAAAGACTGGAAAAAGTATAAATAAAGAGAGTCTCCTCCATATTGGGGGGCCCAGAGTTTGAAAGACACATTTTTCTCTGGGCCTCCACAAAATTTAATAATAAAATATAACTCTTGCAGTCAGCGCTGCAGTTCAGCCTCTGCTTCGGCAGGGTGCTGTAACTGTAATCACCTGGCCAGCTTAATACAGGCTCTTAAATTTAAATTCTGAGTTGGTGGTCTAACTCGCTGAGTGAACCCATAACATTAGGGTCAATTTGCATATTACCCTTTTATTATATAGGATATATATAAAAGCCTAAGTGACCATTACAACCGGATACAGGCCAGTAGCTATGATGTGCACTGACCACCAGGGGGCAGATGCTCAATGCAGGAGCTGCCCCTTGGTGCTTAGTGCGCTCCTACAACCAACCTCCAGTGGCCGGCCAACCTCCCATGGTCCCTCTCTCGTTAGCCAGCTGGCCCCAATGGGCCCCAATGGGCCTCGATCACCAGCCAGGCCGAGGGACCCCATCCATGCACGAATTCAGTTATAATAGGAGCTACATAAAAAGAGTCTTCGCATGGGCTAATTGTTCAGAGGTACAATTATAAAATTTCAAAATTAACTATTATACATCATTCAAATGCCAGTTGAATTTCATTAGGTTATTTCTTGATTTTGTAGCAGTTAGTTTAAATGTTTTTCTATATTGCAAGCTTTTTTTTTCAATAACAGCAATCTGAAAAAGCTTCAAAATCAGAATTTTATGAGCACAATTTTCGAATTATTGGATTATAAATTTCTAAATGATTGTTCACACAATGCAATAATATTTTATGTTTTATTTATAAAAAGTTTAGTACCTTTGTAGACCTTTTCAATTTATTTACAAAATATTTTTAAAGAATCAAATATTTGTAAAGTCCTATTTAGAAGTAACAAAGAAGAAACATGTGCTATTATGTTTAAAGGTTGTTGTTTTTTTAGTACTCAAATCTCTAATTTTATCACAAACAGTTTTGTAATTTTATTCATCAAATTGTTATATATGACAATATTTGTGAATTTTGACAATTGTAGCTTATATGTCAATTGCAGTTTGGATGCATTTATAAATTACATTTACACCATAGCCAATACCAAGGATACAATTATTCCAAAGGTTTCCCAATAAGAATTTTTATTTTTTTACTATGAACTTGTGCTCTGCCCAATATAAATTTACACTGTGCTTGGAGTAATTTTATTTTAAATATTATCCTTTAACACAATCTACATTAATATTTAAAATAATAGCACATATTTTACTTTTAAATATTTAATTTTTAAGTTTTTATTTGATTTCATAAATTGAAAAGAAAAAAACTGATGGATATAGAAGTAACTCTGAAATATAGTGAAATGGATGGGATATAAAAGGGAATTTTTAGACATGTTCTTTGAGATTATATGTACACACCTCATGGTATTTCAGAAGTTCAAGTAAATGAATGAATTCACTTGATACTTGATTTTTTTTTATCGTTGTGCTATGTTTTTATGACTGTCACTGTAACTCTAATATTTCAATAGGATAAAAATAGTACAGCCAATGGAATTTAAAAGAAAGTGTTATAAAATATGTCTTGATGAAGAAAATTCTCAAGTATAAAATAATTAGCTATACTAGCACTTATAAGATATGTTTACTTTATGATACCAAGCTACACATCTTACAGCCTGACCATACACATGATTTTATGACAGGCTCTACTTCAGGATTCCCAGTAACCTTTTTGGTTTTTTATTAGCCTTTAAGCTGATAGTTTTTAGGTTATTTGACAGAACTGACATCTCCATTTATTTAGATCACTAGAGGCCCAGTGCATGAATTCGTGCATGGGTAAGGTCCCTAGGCATGGCCGGCAATCAGGGCTGATCTGTGGGGGACCGATGGGGTGATCGGGGAGCCCCCACTCACACCTGCCTTGGCCTGGTGCCACCCACTTACCATCCGCCTCCCCCCCCCCAAAGCTGCCAATTGGGGCCTGCGAGCTAGAGGCCACTCCTGCATTCAGCGTCTGCCCCCTGTTGGTCAGTGAGCATCATAGCAACTGGTCATTCTGCTGGTCGTTCCACTGTTCAGTCGATTTGCATATTAGGGTTTTATATAGATAAATTACTTGTTTCAAATTGCCACTTAATTGGCTCAATTGCCAGCCCACCATTAGGTATGAAGTTAATTAACTAAATAAAGGAGCAATTAGGGGATAGAGTAATATCAGCAGAAACATATGATATCCTCACTGTCACAATCCCAAAGCTCAGAGTCATTTTACTTAATTGTGCTGCTATTTTTAGCTAAGGTTGAAGAAGTCACTCTCTTCTGGTAATCCTTTGCCCAGGAACCTGAATGACCTTTAACTTTACACTTATGTGACCTGATATTGTCACAGTCTTCTTTCATGTGTTAAAAGTAAAAAGATGTGTATCCTCTATGGATTTTATTGAAGGAAAAATGGTTCTTCCTTGCTATCCTTTCTTCTTGATTGGTGTCAGAGGTGACAGGAAAATAATAGCTTGGGTTATTTTTCATGTGTACTGATTAGATAAAGCTAATTATTCAAAGACCATTTTTAAAAATATCTTAGTGTGGAGAGTTTAGGGCCAACATATTTAAATTCACAGAGGTTTTTTAGTGAATGTTAGCATTCACTAAGTAGGCCACCGAATGATGTTAATATATTAAAGATGACTATAATTCATTGACACTCCTAGTTGAGAAGTGAGGATTGTCCACACTTCTTGAACCTGAGAGGACTCTGTAACTACTTTGACCTATAAATTATGGCACAAGTGCCTTATTTGTACCAGTTTGAAGATGGGTATTAATTGACTTTCTGTTTCCACTTTCTATCTCTCAGAATGCTTGCTCTGGGGAAAGCTAGCTGCCCAGTAGATATGATTCATGAGATTCCCACGCTATGAGAAAGCACAAGGTAGCCACCTAAAGAGAGAAATTCTCAAATAACCACCATGGTTATAGCCCTTATGGTCCAGGTATCAGGCCTGTGAGTGTAAAAACATTGCTGTGACTCCAACCTCACCTGGCATTTTCCTGTAAGTGTAAATTGTTGTTTTAAGCCACTAAACTTTGGGAAAGTTTACTAAACAGAAATAGAAAACTGGGATAGCATCCAACATGTATTACACTCTTACCTATGTACCAGGTACTTCTCAAAACATGTTCACATGAATCAATTCATTTAAATATCAAAGCCACTCCTGAGATAATTAATTATCCCTATGTGACTGATGAGGAAACTGTGCAGCAGTGAGATGAAATAATATGCTTAAACTCACACACTATTAAGTGACATATGAATCTAGAGTCCCTGAGTCACCACTATGCTAACCTACCTCTAGGTAGTAAGTGGGGCATTATGCTGTCATTTTACATATCAGTTTATAATGCCTCATTTACAATATTATGCACGATTGCCTGACTAATAATTTTTGCCAACATGTATTAAACCATCAAAACTATTTTCAGCTTCATCACATCAGGTGGCAAGATGTATATACATAAACTATGATGGCAGTATAAAGAAAGACAAAATTTGAAAGTAAAATCAATACCATTAATAAAGCCTAAGCGACCGAATGACTGGTTGACTGGTTGCTATGATGCACACTGACCACCAGGGGGCAGATACTCCCACAGCCAACCTCCCATGGCTGGCCAACCTCCCGCGGTCCCTCCCCCTGGCCGGCTGGCCCCAATCAGCCTCGATTGGGACTGGGCGAGATGGCCCCAATTGGCCCCGATCACTGGCCAGACTGAGGGACCCCACCCATGCACGAATTTGTGCATCGGGCCTCTAGTATAAAAATAAATCTATAGCATGTACATTTAGTTAGTTATATAGTACCAGACAATCTTCTTCCTTCAAAAGAACTACTAACTCTTGAATGAGAGGCACTTGTATATAATCTTCTATCCATACAATATTACTAACATACATCATGTAGTCATAAGAGTAACATTGAAACATTGTAAGAAAAATAAAATACTAGAGATCAAATGTAGTGTGTTCTTAAAGTGTTTATAGCCAGGAGTAGTAAGGAATTCTCAAAGAGGAAGGCATGTTAATGCAAGTGATATAACAAATCACTTTTTAAATTAAAAGTGTTATTTTTCCCTTTATACACCTTATATCTTCAGAGTATTTCTGCCCTCCATTTTTATTTTACAGCTTCCTCTCTATCTTTAAATTATTCTTACATTACAATTTAAAGATCAATTTATATCCTAAAGAAGTCATTTCTTGCCAACTAAGTAGGAGAAATGGCTGATTTAGTTAGTTTTGTTTTATAGCCACGAAACCAACACCATTCAATACAAGTAGCTAAATCAGCAACAATTTGATTGTGTCCACAGCAGAATGATACTAAACAGCTATGTTTCTATGCAAACAAGTCAGAAATAAGAACAACAACAAGCTTAGATATACATCACATTATACTGATTGAAAAAGACTCTTACTATTTTTCTCTTCATTATCTAAACTTATGTTCTGTAGCCCAAGGTTAACTTTTAATTGTACATGATTTGAAAATTGATCTAGAAATAGTAGAATGGCATCCCTGCTCTTTAAAGTATTTCATTTCATTCTACTCCTGGCCAACTTTAAAAACCGTTGTGGAACTTCTCTCAAAGTATTCCTTACCATTGTTACTAATTTTTCTCACCCTTTTACTTCTTTTTCTTCCTACTCACACTACAGGAAGGAGTTTGGTACGTGTTAGCATGCCATAGACAATGTACTAATATACTATTACTAAAATAAGGTTTTCATCGAACAACAATGGGATGGAAATGCTCTACTTTTGAAATCAGTGGAACTAGAACAAATTCTATTCTATAATTACTCATGAGAACATTTATTTCAAAACAATTTATATTGTCTGAATAAGGTACATTTTGTAATTCAAAGCATGATTCTTTTCAAAGACACATAAATTTATTTGAATGCTTAAATGACAAAAATTCTCTGGGGATATAAAGAGAAAATGAGTTTTCAACCATGATATGAGTATTAAGCTGATCCTTTTAATTCTCTCTATATATTTTCTCACCAAGTGGCAGGTAAGGAAGAAATAAATAAGAACAGTAAAATTATATTTATTATTCACCAAAAAATACAATTTTAAGATAACTTTGAAATATATACATTTGAATCCCCCTCCAATTGATATCAAATAACTGTCAGAATTATTATTATAGATCCATGGTAATACCTTCATTTGGAAGCATTAAAAATGGTTGTTTTGGTCATAGTACCCAATCTTAAATTTGAATTGTATAAAGTAGTTTGTTTTGCCTACTTCTGTTAAATAATGTTATTTTAAGAAAATCTTATACAATAATAAAAGCGTAATCTGCTAATTAGACCAGTGACCTTCTGGATGAAGCCAGGGCTGCAAGGGCCAAGGCAAGCCACCATGGGTGCGAGGGCCGAGCCCCTTGCATGGATTTTGTGCATCGGGCCTCTAGTATATAAATAATGTGAAGGATGTTGGCATGCTATCCTCTTTGGCAATCAGCTAACTTCAAATCCTATATAATAAAGAGCTAATATGCATATGGTCATCACACCCTTGCACCCCCGCGCCCTCACGCCCTCGCACCGGAACTACTCAGACATTCAACACTGGGGAGAGAGGTATGGGGACCAGCCAGGCACAAACAAGCTTGTGAGAGAGGAATAGGGACCAGCCAGGCACAAATGAACTCGCAAGAGAGGAATGGGGACCAGCCAGGCTGTGACCTGGGAGAGGGACAAGCCGCCCACCCTGCAGCCCCCGGTGCCAGCGGCTGTGCCTGCACCTGTGGCCCGGGAAAGGGACAAGCCACCTGCCCCATGGTCCTGGGCACCAGTGCCTGTGCCTACGGCCCGGGAGAGGGACAAGCTGCCCGTCCCGTGGTCCCAGACGCCAGTGCCTGTGGCTGCAGCCCAGGCGAAGCCGCCCACCCACGGTCCTCTGCTGCTGCAGTGGGCCTGGGCGAAGCCAACCTGGGTCCTGTGTGCCTGCGATCCAACCTGCTGGAGGAGGGAATCCTGGGTCCCAGGTGTGGGGCAAGGCAGAGGCAGTTAGGGGTGATCAGGCCAGCAGGAGAGCAGTTAAGGGTAATCAGGCCAGTAGGGGAGCAGTTAGGGGTTATCAGGCAGGCAGGCAGAGGTGGTTAGGGGGTGATCAGGCAGGCAGACAGAGGGGTTAGGGGCCATCAGGCAGGCAGGCAGGCGAGCAGTTAGGAGTCAGCGGTGCCGGATTACAAGAGGCAGTTGGACATCCCCCAAGGGGTTCCAGATTGGAGAGGGTGCAGGCCAGGCTGAGGGCTTCCCTTCGTGCAAGAACTTCATGCACCAGGCCTCTAGTTATCTAATAAACTAAACCTACAGATGGCCAAACACTATGTAAGACTCCTCAGTTTATCATCAGACAATGGGCATATTGATTTTATTTATTTACTAGAGGCCTGGTGCACAAAAATTTGTGCACTCGGGGGGGAGGGGGCTCCCTCAACCTGGCCTGTGCCCTCTCGCAGTCTGGGACCCCTCGGGAGATAATGACCTGCTGGCTTAGGCCTGCTCCCGGGTGGCAGAAGGCAGGCCCAATCCCTAGGTGCAGCCCCTGGTCGGGCTCAGAGCAGCGCTGATTGGGGAGTTGGGGCGCCACCCCCTGTCATGCATAGAGCACAGTGGATCAGGAGGTTGTGATGCCACCCTCAGTCACGCTCAGGGTAGGGCCGATTGGGGGGTTGGGGCACTGCCCCCTGTCATACTCAAGGCTGGGTCGATGGGGAGGTTGCGGCGCCACCCCCTGTCACGCACAGAGCAGGGCCCATCAGGGGGGCACCGCCACTGTCACACTCAGGGCAGGGCCGATGGGGAGGTTATGGCTCTACCTTGTCACACACAGAACAGGGCTGAAAGCAGGTTTCTGGGGTTTTGTTTAGCTTCTATATTTGTAACTATGTTTCAAACTGCAATCTCAGAGGCCGGCAAGGCAGGCGGGGAATGTTGGAGTCCTCCGTCACTGAAGCAAGCAAGCTTCATGTTAACTTCAAGCTGCCTGGCTGCTGGCAGCTATCTTGGCTGGCAGTTAATTTGCATAACGCCCTGATTAGCCAATGGGAAGGGTAGCGGACGTATGGCTAATTACCATGTTTCTCTTTTATTAGATAGGATTTTTATCTTTTTTAATATAATTTATTGATTTTTTACAGAGAGGAAGGGAGAGGGATAGAGAGTTAGAAACATCGATGGGAGAGAAACGTCGATCAGCTGCCTCCTGGGTACATGCCCTTGACCGGAATCAAACCTGGGACCCTTCAGTCCATAGGCCGATGCTGTATCCACTAGCCAAACTGGTCAGGGTGATTTGATTTATTTTTTAAATTTATCATTATTGTTGGAAGTATTTTAGATGTCCCCTTCCCCCCCCCCCCCCATTGACCCTCTCCACCCAACTCCCCAGGCCTTCACTGGACTATTGTCTGTGTCCATGCAGTATGCATATATGCATAAAGTTCTTTGGTTAATCTCTCCCCTCCTCCCCCACTCCCTCTGAGATTCCTCAGTTTGTTGCATGCGTCCATGTCTCTGGATCTGTTTTGTTCATCAGTTTATTTTGTTCATTAGATTCCACATATAAGTGAGGCATATTGATTTTAGTCTTGTTAAACTTACAAGATAAAACTGAACTTGTGATCAGAGAGCATAGTTTATTCATCCTTTATCCAAACATAATAATTTTACAAATAAAAACAGATATGTTACCAAATGATCATAATATATGTGACAGACACTACAAAAGAGATGTTGAAACCATGAGAAAATGCCATGAATTAATTCAATGAAAGAGAATCATATATGGCATCAGTGAATGGGGACATTGGTGCTGTAATTTACAGGATATCATCAACAAGACCAGAGCAGGAGAAAGGAAATTGAGGCAAAGGATTAGCTTGAAAAGTCTTCTAAGGTATGGTCATGCAGATTATCTTTTAGAGAATTTCATCTTGTCCTGGGTGAATAGATCATAGAATAGGTGGAAGGAGGGAATGAAGGTGATATGAGAGTTGGGTTGTGTTGGACCATGAATGTCAGAGGAAGGAATTCACATTTTATCCCAAAGGTGATAGAGATTCAGTAGAGACTCTAAGGCAAGTGTGAAATGGACAGAAATAGTCTGACATCAGCATGTAAAATGGGCAAGACAGGAGAGATGAGACCAAGGAGCCAGAAATTAGACCACCACTTGAGCAGAAATGCAAGGAGTAATTATGTAATGGACAATGATTACATTTCACTCAAAGTATACAATGAATGCCAGCCTTTTAGATCTGCTCTTTAAGGAGTGTATTTGAATAGTTCACTTGGCACAATCTCTACAGGGCATTTTCATTTCTAGCTATAGTTTATTCTTAGAGTAGCCAGAAGGTTTTAGTTTATTCACAATGCAACCTTTTCTAAAATAAAGAGCAGTAGCTTTCCCCCTCACATTTGCTTTTCTGCTAAAAGAAGCAATTAACCTAGTTTTGCTTATGAGTGAAGAATATATTGTTCTCATTTATCAGGGACTATTATCAGTATATAATGTATCAGAAAATTATGCACTTGAATATACACAAAAATAGAACAATGTCTTTAACCCTTTCATTTTGCATGTAGAAGAGAAAGGAATTTTTGTTCTCTTCTCTCTGTGGCAGGAATACCACAAACACTGGAGGAAAGTAGTTTTGCCATAATACTACATTTTTTTACTCTAAGGAGAGAGTAGGCTAAATGCAGTAAAGAAGAAATGAAAATGTTATCAGAATGTTAGAATAAGCATGCCAACTGAGATATCACCCTCTGTTAAGAGTACCCATGTATCCATCTGTTTACTTTTCAATTGATGAAAGAACATGGGGCATTGTGACAATATTATTCTACAAGTAGACATATGGGCCTTACTTAATAAATTATTTTAGCAATTAGCATTTATCTTAATGCTAATGATACAGATTCATGAATCTGTTTGCCTGGAATACCAAGTTGATGAATATTACCCTGAAGAGCTTTCAAATGAGAACATAATCCAAATCCAAAGCAATGTTATTATTTTACATTCTCCAGAATAAAAGGAGAGGGATAGCACTGAAGAACTCAGATTATGGGTGCATATTTGACATCAGGTAAACGTACTAGAATATAACAACAAGACTTCTATGTAATTTCTTATGAGAGAAATTAATTCTCAGGATGCACAGAGGATGACAATACAGATTAGGTACCATTGTAAACAAGTTCACAATTTTGAACTGCACCAGGGTGTATTTTCATAACCAAGCAGCCAGCATTGAGCTTCTGCTTCCAATTAGTCAGAAAAAAAATTAACCTTTAACTATTATATTCCAAAAATGAGCTTTGTAGAAATTATTCATAGATTAAAACAAGTGAATGTAGCATAATCAGTTGATGTAATCCAGTTAGAAAAGTCATAATACCCTGACTAGTACATGTTCCATTACTTTATTTTTCCTACCTCTCTAAGCTTATATTTGAGAATAGTTTTGGTTTTGATTTTCCCCCCTTTTTTACATTAGCTGTGCTTTTCTATTATCACTATTGAAAATAAAAGGCAGGCACTTTGGAACTAGTATTCAGTTTAGTTGGGACCAAGTTCTGGTGATCAGTGAGACCTTCAGAATTCCTTAAAGGCATAACACCATTAGTGTTCAAAGTGCTTCATTTCTCAAAATAATTATAGCTAATATTCTGAGCTAGATATTAAAAGGCATAAGCTCACATATTTTTATAAGTTAGCCTCATTCAGTTTCTCAGAAATTTATTTTGGTCTCACAGGTTGGAATTAAGTTACAGATTGCTATTCTGTATTACTTTTGACTGATCAGAAATACACACACACACACACACACACACACATATATACACACACATATATGATTCCCCTGCAGTTAATCAAAACCATATAGTTAAAGGTTTTCATTGTGCCAAATCATATTTCATGGGTCCTATAACTTTTGTTTATCCATTTCACCCACAAAAATTTTTTTCCAGCCATAAAAAGCTGGCAAAACTATACTCTAGTGATATTGGTTATTCAGGAAATTAGAGATGAGTGAAAACTAGGGATATTCATGATAGGAGCTGGGCTTCTAGGTGAAATATCATGTCTCAAATGATACTATGACCAATTTAAAGGAAGGATACTTATTAAAAAATTCATAAACATAAAATATTCCAAATAAGTTTGTTTATTGTTTTAAATTTAAATAGAAAAAAATATTAGCTATGTTTAATTTTAATGATTCCAGAGTTTAGCTCCAACACATCTTAAAATATAAGTATCTATGAGCAAATTTTATGTCAATTTAAATCCTTATTATTTTAAATACTCATTCTCCAGTGAGAAATTGAACACTGAATTATTCCACAGTGCTATGCTCAGGTATGCATTTTATTTTAAGAAGCAAAGACAGTTTATTACTATGAGTAATAAGCTAGCTTATTACTTATAGTAAGCTTGTCTTGAGAACCAAGCTTCTCTTGAGAACCAAGAGAAGTTTGCTTAAAGAGACATTAAAAAATGATTTACTGAAGAATTATTTTAAAATATTAAAATGACATTTGATAATATTCCTCTTTTAAAAACAAATTTGCAAAAGCAAAATTATAATGACTATGTTGTCTTCACTATAATGTAGCAAGGTAATACTCTTACACAGAATAAAGTCATAAATTTCAGGGGCTTAAATGTGATTGCTATAAAATTAAGGAATGTGTATTTTATAAAAAGAAACAACACAAAACGGTATTTCTATAAAATAAAATATCTTGATTACCAAAATTTTTACTGTTTTAAATTCCACACTTTATTATTTGCTATTCTGATTGAGCAAGAATAATACAGCTCAAAATATAACAAGCTTAGCTTTCATGATATGACAAAATAAGCATTGTTATGGTTCTCTACTTTTGTAATAAAGAACATTTTCAATTAAACAATTTAAAATTATTCAGAGGGTAGGCATATATCCTTTTATTTCTCAGTATGTGCAACACTCCAAATGAAAACCCAAACAGAATGCTTTCTTTTTATTCCTTCTTCAGTTCTCAATATTATTAGTGTAAATTCTTCAGAAAATTTTATTGTTGAGGATAAACCAGTTGAAAGTTTAACCTCTTGTTTACTATGGCCATTCATTGTCTTATAGCATACAGCATATGACTTTTCATGAAAATTGGATTTTGATTTATTTTCCAGTGAAACTCCCTTAAAATAATAAAAACTAACCTCAAGAATAATTTGTACGTATCTTAAAGATTGAAGCTCTGATTTATTGTATATTTGAATAGGAAACAGTATATATAATCAATAAAATGACAACAAACATGCTCCACTATATTAGCAAACATCTGCAAAGATGAAATGCAGACTATTATTCACAAATACAAAAGACTGAAAAGAATATGTCAGTGAAAGGTTAACTAAAATAATATATATTTTCTATAAATATTATTTATTTTCTTTCCCCCCAAAGGGAAGTGTTTCTTATTGACTATGTTTTCACTTATTTAATCCCGCTTTAATACTGGATTCCAATGACACCTGATATACAGAAGGGAAAATCATGTAGCTCTGGTTGTCAATAAAGGATACCAGTAAAAGATACTCTAGTCAACCCCTGATCCAAATGAAATACAAATGATAGATGGTGATTTAGTTTAAAATGGTGAAATGAACGCATTTATAATTCTCTCATCTCCTATGAAATCCCTCCAACAATATAATGAAAACTTGGGGAAAACAAAATGAAAACCATGCCTGAAATTATAAGTAACTGACAACAAACTATGATAAATAGCTTTCAAATAAGGAGCCATTTGCACTAATAGGAAAAAGGAACTTGGCTGGCACCTAACTTGGATAAGATACAGATTTCAGTAAGTGTCATTGTCTTCGACATCCTCCAAAGACTGTTTGAAATCATGAGATGAAGCATGAACAGTCAGGAGAAGAACAGAATCTCTCTTCATAGAATTGCAGTTATGTATTCCCACTGGTAGAATATGGGGTAGAGAAAAAAATTGCTAATAAACTATTTTTGGTAGTTGTGAAGAGCCTGCTGCATCACAAGCATTACAGTGAGAAAATGGAAGAAAAGGCAATAATCACTAGACCACTAACAACACTGA
Organism: Myotis daubentonii; assembly: GCF_963259705.1. Taxonomy (NCBI): domain Eukaryota; kingdom Metazoa; phylum Chordata; class Mammalia; order Chiroptera; family Vespertilionidae; genus Myotis; species Myotis daubentonii. The sequence goes on along the minus strand of NC_081840.1, from coordinate 204,556,781 downwards.
GAAAGTAAAACTGAGAGAGTGTTACCCTGTGAGCAACATAGACCACCTGAATGTCAAAAATAGATAAAACAGATCTGAGGAGGTGGGCTTAAATCCTGAAATTTAAGTTGCTGTTGTGGGCTGATCTAATTCATTTTCCCACACCATAGTTCATTCAGTAAATAGCTGGCTTCATTCAGTGATTAATAGAAAGAAACCAGACCAGAATATAGGCAAAGGAGACAAAAACACAATGAAAAAAAAGATAAAGTTCATACCAAAGAAAATTTTTCATCAGAGGAATATGTATATAAATAGTTCACTATAGTCTCAAATAAATTATAGACATATCTCATTAATGGCGAGAAACAAAAATATATAATTTCAATAAAGAGGTTATAAAAACAGCAGAAATAAATGGAAAAAATGAAATAGCACAGACCAAGAAAGCAATGGGCGGAAAAATGAAACCATAATGAAGTTGAAAATTACGTTAGAGGTTGCAACAGAGCATAAACACAACTGAAAACTCACTTGGGTTATGGTTGACACAAGTGAACTACAAATCTAAAAATACAAATATGGCTATTATAAATAGCTATAGAGACAAAAGGGATTTAACATAATTAGCATTCCGAAAGAAAAAAATTATTTAGACACATAATAGGATAAAACTTGCTTGAAATAAAGATTGAAATCTGGGATAAAAAGAGTCCCCAAAATGACTTGCTTTGATTAAACACTAAATTTCAACAATCTCTTCAGTTTACTCCAGTATTTTTTAAAATATATTTTTATTGACTTCAGAGAAGAAGGGAGAGGAAGAGAGAAAGAAACATCAATGATGAGAGGGAATCATTGATTGGCTGCTTCCTGCACACCCCCTACTGGGGACTGAGCCCGAAACCCTGGCATGTGCCCTTGACCAGAATCGAACCCTGGACCCTTCAGTCCGCAGGCCGACGCTCTATACACTAAGCCAGTGGTTCTCAACCTTGGCTGCACATTAGAATCACCTGGGAATCTTTTTAAAATCCTGATTTCTGGGCCTCATCCTCCGGAAATTCTATTTCTTTGTTACTAATGCTGTGGCCCCACCCCATAACAAAGAAACAGAATTTCCGGAGGGTGGGGCCCAGAAATCAGGATTTTAAAAAGATTCTCAGGTGATTCTAATGTGCAGCCAAGGTTGAGAACCACTGCTCTAAGCCAAACCGGCTAGGGCTACTCCAGTATTTTTATCTTAAATTGAGGTAAAGGTAAATTTAAGTTTTTAATTATTTAGCAACAACTTTCATATATGGGATATTGGGCTCCTAAATTATAAAATTCTGCCTTTTATTCAATGTACCATTCTAATATTCTATACAAATAAATCTATACAAAAAAATATCTGGAGAGAGATTTATAAAATAGTAAATTTTTGGTGGTGAGATTTGAGATTGTCTTTTAATTTCTGCAATACATATATTATTTTTAACAATCATGTATCATTTTTACAAATAACAATGAAGTCATTGATATTTTAAATAAAACAAATGGAAGGCAAATAATAATTGAGAGAGAAAAGAAGAATGAAACATCTCAACTCTTGCAATACCTCTAGACTCATGGCCCATCATTCCATAGTTCATACAGCAACCAGGTGATTTATCTAAAACTGAAGCATAGTATGTTCATTGTCATCTTATTATCCAGCAAGAATTTCAATAGATTGCCATTAAACTGAAATCAAATCCAAACGTTTTAGTAATTTACACAAAACTATATCTAATCCGGCCCCACAGGTACTTCCAACATCAACAACTATCACTTCCCTGCATTCACTTCCCTACCCCCCCCCCCATTACCCTGAACTATTTATAGTTGGAGTTCCCCTCTAAGTTCCAAATCTATACATCTCTTTTCATGCCTCAGGTGGTGCTAAAATGGTGCATTTGTTGTTTGTCTATTTGTAGGAGTACACAGAGGGGCTAGGATCCCAAATTATTCTATAAATATCAGTAATATCTCTGTGAAGGCTTCCCTGCCATCCCTATCAATTAAGTTATAAAATTGCATGTATCTTTTTTCTACCCTGTATATCAGTGCCATGCCAAGTAATATTAGAGTCCGTTGCAAAAGAAAATATAATTAATACTGATCTCATTTCTATATAAAATTTAGGTATTTGATTCACCCATGAATTTTGATTTTTTTAAATACTATTTTTTTAAATATGTTTTTGATTTTTTTAGAGAGAGAGGAAAGGAAAGGGAGAAAGAGAGAAACATCGATAGGCTGTCTCCTGCATGGCCCCTACTGGGAATCGAGCCCACAACCAGGGCATGTGCCCTGACCAGGAATGAGCTGGTGACATTTTGGTGCATGGGACAACGCTCAACCAACTGAGCCACATTGGCCAGGGCTAAATATTCTTTCAAAATATTGTTTATCTGCTTATTGGGGTTTTGGCACCCTCATATTGATAGGGGAGGGGCACATAATAGAAATAGAATCACAGTTGTTTAATAGCTACTCAGTACGAAGAGATTTTCTTACAGACTCTTGGGAAACTGGAGGGTGTATTGCAAGCAGAACAGGCCCTGGAGATAAGGCAGCCACGGAGCCCAGATGAGCCTGTCACTCAAAAGAAAATCCCGATCAAGGACAGGACCTATCTGAAGGGAGACAGTGTTCCGGGCTAATCTTTTCCAGGGCGAGTCTTCGCAAGGAAAATGAAAGAGGACAGACCCTGGGAACTAACTTTAGAAATTTTCCCTCCAACTACCCATATATAAGGGCTGACTTGAGATGAAATGTCAGAGTGGTCTTTTCAGGCTGTACACCTGCCACTCTCTCAGATTGCTGGCTATCTGATTAGTAAACGCGCCGCAAAAATTCAGCCTTGTCTCTACTTATTTGATGGGCAACAGGAACCCTTTGTCTGGTTTCAAATTTATTTTTGTGCCCAAGGTGAGTGCTCACTCATATTACCCGAGTCTCAGCTCTATTCTATACTACTGTAGCACTTATGGTTCTTTGTCTACACATATGTCATTGCTACCAGACTGGGACCACCTGTAAGGAAAGGAACCAGTTTTGTTTATCCGTGTACATCTAAAAATCAGCACAGTATCCAACATTACATACAGTTGGAAATCATTTAATTCAGATGAATAAAAACCCAGACAAGAGAAATAACCAAAATTCTTCAGTCTTTATAGAATATAATCTTCCACAGGGAAGAAAATATATAATCTAAATGGGGAGATTTATTTCTTTTAAGATAAGGAAATGATGCCCTGACCGGTTTGGCTCAGTGGATAGAGCGTCAGCCTGCGGACTGAGGGGTCCCGGGTTCAATTCCGGTCAAGGGCATGTACCTTGGTTGCGGGCACATCCCCAGTGGGATGTGTGCAGGAGGCAGCTGATCGATGTTTCTCTCTCATCGATGTTTCAAACTCCCTATCTCTCTCCCTTCCTGTTTGTAAAAAATCAATAAAATATATTTTTAAAAGGATAAAGAAATGTTAATATTAAGATAAGGCCCAAGTCATGAGCTAAAAGTAATTAAGCAATGAACTAAAATCAATTCCTTCTCCCCCATAAATATATATTTATGGCACAAAGTATTGAGTGTATCTATTCCAAAACTATGCTTGTATTTAGTCTATCTGAGAACCAGAGAATATTAAAATGGAAAGAAACCTTAGCATATTTTTTAATTTCACCTTCTTTTTGTAAATAGAAAATAAACTTAGAGAGTTTAAATGACATATCTAAAAGCACAATAGAGTAGGCAGAGCCAGAACTTGGAGTCAAGTCGTCCGTTTCTCTGCTTGGTACTTTTCCACTAGAGGTTATTCACAAATCTAGAAGAGGGGACACTGGGAAACAGGGGAGTGGAGGGTAGGAACTTTTTCCTAGGTCAGACAGAATTGCCAATTCATTGATAAAATAAACCACAAGTTTTATGTATTGCTTGAAACACAGTCACTGCTAAGGAGAGGTGATTGAAAAATGACCTTTTAAAGTTCATTCCAGCCTTATGCTTTTTATCTTTGTCACCAAATTCTCTATGATTCATTCCCTTCTGTAAAAGAAGGCGCATCTACTCTCTGCCTACTCTAATTTAAGATCGGTGAGGTCCAATTTTAAATACACATTATTCATATATTCTGTATTTGAACAAATGCAAGTCATTTTTAACTGTGGATTGATCATGTAAATCAATACTTGATCATGCTTGGAGGAAATTGGAAGTAATTATGTAGCATTTATTGTCCAATTTGGTGTTGAAAGCTAGGATATAGGTATTGGTACTGAATAAAACAATTCTGAATTTTATATAAAAAATAGAGACATACAAGGGCACTATTCTCAGCCAGAATTATTATTCTTCACAAATTGCCAGGACGTTGGGTCTCATATGACTAATGAGATTTTCTAATGGTGAAAAGTGACTGGTTCTTCACAAGTGTTACATTTAATGTAGCTCTGAGTTATTAGAAAGATAGAAACGATGACCCCCTTGCCCCCCCCCCCCCAAAAAAAAAATTAGCCTTGCCCTAGCCATTGTGTCAGTGGTTAGAGTGTCGGCCTGCACAATGAAGTGTCTCCTATTCGATTCCTGGTCAAGGGCACTTACCTTGGTTTCCAGTTCACTCCCCACCCTCCACCACCCCCCACCTCCCCAGCCCCCATCCGGGCACTTTCAGAGGCAACCAGTCCATGTGTCTCTCTCATGTCGAAATTTCTCTTTCTCTCTCTCCCTCTTCCTCTATCCCTTCCATTCTCTCTCAAAAAGGAATGGAAAAAATATCCTCAGGTGGGGATTAACAACAACAACAAATTAGCCTTGAATTAATTTGATGGAATTCAGTTAGGGAAAAGCAAATTATGCATTATTATTATTAACATTGTTTGCATATGAAATAATTCCTTTTTGTACTAATAATTAGACTTTCTGATCGATATATTATTCAAATTAACAATTAAGAATTCTTGGTTAATTTTGCCCTTTCTCTTTATATGGCCACTTTATTTAAAATGTTCTTTATGTGCAAAAGTAAGAAAAATACTATGAGTTCACTTGGATCTCTGCTCTAGAAATCTAAAATCATTTATTTTTATCCATTAACCATCTATAAAATTTATAGGAGAAGAATTTATTCTTTAAAAGGGAGGCCAATTAAATACTTCTTAAGAAGAAACTAATAGATAAGCAAGGAGTAAGTTTCTCAGCAAAGAAATAAGGTCATTTCATTAGAAAAATGAACAATCATAGCTTCCTATAATTTCAAGCATTGTCCTCAAGGCTAGCAATCTATTTACATTCATGAAATAATGTTTGATAAGTTTTGTGTACAAGAACTCTTTATTAAGTATATACATTTATACAAATTTTACTGGGCCTCATATTACTGGCCTCAATTTGTAAATAAGGGATTTAGATTGGGTGATTTCTAAAGCATATTTCAGCCTTCAAACTGTTGATTATTTTAAATATCTAAAGAAATAACCAGTAAGGAATTCTCCAACACAACTCACAATTAATATTTGGCATTTGCACATGTTACAGGTCTCATACAAAGTTACTCGAAGGCAATGCAATAACTGAAAAACTAATACAAATTAATATAATTTCTTTTATAAAAAAAAATAAGAGATCCTGTTTTCAAAGTGGCCATTTCTTTTCAAATGTTCCCTCAAACATGCAGAACACATTCATTCACAAAAACTAGGTTAGGGAGACAGAGTAGTATAAAATAAAAATTTGGAAGCAATACAACACAAAAAATTGGACCTAGATTTAGCAGCATAAGACAGCTGCCAGAAATTCAATTAACTTGTTAAGCCTACCTAATGAAAAAGCAAAGTCAGTACATGAACATCCTGATAAAGTGCATAACAGAGTCAGTGGCATCCTACCCTTGGGCTAGAGTTTTTTCTGTACCCCATTCCTGTGCTATTGCTCTTTTAATTCTAAACATCTCACCGTAGTTATGAAACTATACAGAGCTTCCCCTCCAGATGAACATGAAATTGTCCTGAAATACAGAACTACGGACACAGAAACCTCCAAGAAGTTTAGCATTTCACCAGCTAATACATTTCACCAAATCTATGTTGGGAAAAACATCTAAAAAGCCCTTGTGTTGAGTTCCTAATTTTGATGATTCTGTGATTCTGATCAAATTCTATTATGTGATACTGATCAAATTTCAGACCGGTAATCCATAAGGTCTTACAGTGCCCAGATTGCTACTTTCAGGCGCACAGTGATTTTCAGGTACAGAAAAATCTGTACCACATTTTCATCATATTTTGATGTCAATTGCTGAAGTACTCATGTGTACTTATCTCCAAAGTGGCTATGTGAACAATATACCTGTTCTATCAGTGTAGGAGACAAATATTTTGAATATGTTTTCAGATTCTAGATCATGTATCTTCATTAAAGAATGCACTGGTTTCTGCTAGTTTATGGTGCATTAGCATGCGTTGACTATTCTATTTAAGTAATATTGTAGGCAAAGGTGAAGGAGCTTTCCTAGAGAGACAATGTCTAGCATAGTGCCTGGGACACAGTAGGCTCTGAATAAACACACATTGAAGGAGTACAGAACTGAATGAACTACTATCAAAAGAATTAATACAATGAGTTAAACTTTGGCTCAAAGCACAAATTTCCAAGTCAACTGTTAAGTCCTGTTTCGTCAACATATGACAGGGCATGTATTTTCCCTGGTCTCTGTATTTCTTTTTGATGCAGCAGAGGTTTCACTCCATTGGTCAGTATTTGTTTAGTTCCATTTTCCTTTTAAAAATGTTTAATTTAACAGGAAAACTCCTTTTCTTGCAGAAACTAGGTAAGAGGATCTCCAAAGGTCACGGCATATAATATCTGATAAACAATTCTGATTAAGGGCAGTGCCACTGGGAAATTTAGGGTGGTTGGTTGATATTCATAGTGTATATTAAAAAAATGTCATAGTCCGTTTTCAAATTTCAATGCATAAATATGCACCACATATTTCTAAGAGCCCTATTTCTCTCGTCCCAACTTTCCAAGATAGTCTGTATTCTGTCTAATTTGAATGCTGAATTGATTCTATTTAAATCATTTTTCTGAAATGAAAATTGGCTCACTTTCTTTTCACTGAGGAATTAATTAACTCTCCCAATAACTGGCTTGAATTTTTTTAAGTGGGAAAATTACATAGGATTTTTATTTTAGTAAAGAACAATTGTTTATCTTTAAAAACATTTAAAAAGACATTCTGCATTCAAGTTCATCATATTTTAGGAAACTTCTATAGCAAAAAAAAAAAAATTACAGTAGACTTTCTGACTTCTCCATAGTGTCCTTGGATAAATAAACAACCCAATAGACCATGTTAAATGCCCCAAATGTTACTGGAAAGAGAATGCGGGCATACTTGTCTATTTTACTTGTGCCAGATCCAGGAGGTGGTGGGGCAGAAGGAGGAGGAGTGGCTGACAACTTCCCAGAAGCCCCTATGGTATTAACTGTTGTCTTAATTCGCCCCAGTCTTGATCCAAACACATGGTGGGTAAAAGCAGGTCCTGCTGAAGCTTGAGGGGGCACATACCCAGTTCTGCTAGGAGTAGAGGAAGCAGATGGTAGTGCTCTTGCAGCAGATATAGTTTCAGCGGCATTTGCATGGCTGAATGGGTTTGGACTGGAAGCTAAGTAAGTCTGAGATGTGGCCTCAGAAGCTGCTTGAACAATCATGGAAGATCTGCTCGAATGGTTTCCTACCTCGGTTCTGATGCCAACGTCAGATTCAGACTGAACCAAAACATTTGTTCTTTTCCTCATGTTCAGATTGGCATTTGTGTTCTGAAAAGATATAATCAAAATTACATTGGTATGTCATTTTATATAGATTTATACAAAATTTAAATGGATCAAATCATTAGAACTAGTTGTTTCCATAAAATAGACCTTTATTAATATGCTATAATCAGCTTGATATAAAGGCTTACCAAAAAGAATGTGTACATATCTGAAACTGAATCAAAAATTTTCTTTTTTGAAATTGTTATCCATTCCTGCCGAAACCGGTTTGGCTCAGTGGATAGAGCGTCGGCCTGCAGACTAAAAGGTCCCAGGTTCGATTCCAGTCAAGGGCATGTACCTGGGTTGCGGGCACATCCCCAGTAGGAGATGTGCAGGATGCAGCTGATCGATGTTTCTCTCTCATCGATATTTCTAACTCTCTATCTCTCTCCCTTCCTCTCTGTAAAAAATCAATAAGATATATTAAAAAAAAATTGTTATCCATTCCTATAAATAATTAGGATTTAAATCTATAAAAAGAAGATTAGGCTTTTATGAGCATAAACTAGAGTTATATTTGACTTTAAGGATTCAGGATGATGGCAGTACAACTTATTTGTTCAGTTTTATTGTAAATAATATTCTGGGATATGTTGTGTACATTTCAGTGAGTTTTGTGTAGTTTGCTTTATAAACAGGAAGAACTTTACTTATTCTTGTGCATAGAATCACAATAATAATAACCATCCACATGTGCATGCCATTCTTTAAAAAAATCTAAAAGCTTTCATTTCTAAGTCCCTGGAATTTATTTTCATACTAGTAGTCTTCTATAAGCAATCATACACAACATTATAAATCCAGAAATCCTAATGCATTTTAGTTTTTACTATAATCAATAATGCAAAAACAAAAGAAAACCAGATTTTTAAATAAAATGTTGTATTAGACATATAAACAGGATCACCATTGCATAAATATCTAAGTTCAAATTATTTATGTGTAAAAATGTTTCAATAAACATGAAATTCAGTATTTTCCATCAAATTATATTCTGTGTAAAACAAAACTACACTTGAATGAAGATGCATGAAAAATATTCAAAATAATGCTCCTTGTATTTTGACAGACATGATAAATAACTGTATAGCCAACTATAGATTGTCCACACTAGTGAAGGAAAGCAATTGCTCAAACTATTCAAATATCTGTCCTTAGCTATAGTTTGATTGTTTTGCAAAGATGTTTGTTTCTTCATTACATTTATTCTAAGTTATATTAAGGGTAAATAGTAATTGCTTTCTATATACTCTTCCCCTACCATTTCATGAAATAAATGATGGGTGAGAAGATGGAGAAGTAGAAGAGAGACAGAGGAAGAACAGCTCACAAGTGTACGTTTCAGAAGCCAGCCTACAAGAAATTTCACAGATATTACATACAATTAATTAATAATCCACTTTACAGAAAAATGCTTGGTCTACAAATATAATCTCTTTTCAATACCACACTCATCAAGCAGGTTAAACGTGTTCAACCCATATTTCATATATTTGTGAATTATGACTTCAACTTTTCTGAGAAAGAAAATAAGCCTCACAAGGTGAGAGCCATAACAGGATCTGAGAGGCTTGGAGAGCGTTCTTCCTGTCAGCCTGGAGGATTCTTCTAAGTAGATTGCAGTTGAACTCTTGAGAACTTGTCTAACATATGGCATCTAATTTCAGTGGAGACAATTTAAACCAAAATTGACATCAACCTAAAAGGTGAATTATCATAATTTACCCAGAACATTGACTCTACAAAGCACACTGTACACATCACTTAATTAACCCTCAGATTTTGAGTCCCTTTTTTTTACAGAAAAGGATAACCATTCATTGATTACCTTTAATTCTAAAATGTAATACACATGGTGAAGAATATAAAGAAGTGTAAAGTATATCCACAACATTTAAAAAGCTTACACTATTATTGGTAAGGTAAAATGAACACCCATGCACATGATACAATAAAATATATAACAAATATACTAAGAAGAGAAGGAAGAGAGTAATAAAAGGACCAATTGGACGAGCAAGAGAGAAATATGTAGTTTCAAATACCGTGTAATCTGGTATTTTCTTATTGCCTTTTCCACCTAAAGTTAGGTCATACATAATCTTTAGAAACCCATCTTCTTCCTAAAAATAAACTCTAAGAATTGGATACAGTGGGGCCTTGACTTACGGGTTTAATTCGTTCCAAGACCGAGCTCGTTAAGGAGCTCGTTAACTCAAATTACTCTATCAACTCAAAACAAAAAATCGGCCGAGAGACAGCTGGTATCTCAAAAAACTCGTTAGTCGGGACACTCGTAAGTCAAGGCCCCACTGTACTTCCATTTCTGGCCAAAATGGAGCCACAGAGACAGAATTTACTCTCCTGCATGAAGTGACTGGACAAAGCCCCACCCGGGTTGCTCAGTTGGTTGGAGAGTCACTCCCTACCCAAAAAGGTTGTGATTGGATTCCAGGCCAGGCACATACCTAGGAGGCAGGTTTGATCTCCAGATGGGGCAAGTATAGGAGACAACTGGTCAATGTTTATCTCTCCCATCAATGTAATTCTCTCTCTCCACCCCCTCCCCCTTCCTCTCTCTCAAATCAATGAACATATCCTTGGGTAAGGATTTAAAAAAGAAAAAAAGGATTTAAACTTAACATAAAGGAAATATGTGAAATAAAAATTGTTTTTTGAAGAGACTGGGCACTAGACAACATAGAACCATAATCACTGGGAAAAAAAAAAAAAGGAAAGAAACAACCTTGAGAGAGTCCTATGCTTTGGTGCAGAAAGGGAGAATATGGGCAAAAGCTGGCAGACTCCCTGAATTGAGGAGATGGAGCTGAGAATCTAGGGAAATCAAGGTGGTTAGCGTTCACAGGAAAAAGTAACAGAGAAGTGTATGCTGAAAAAAGGAGAGAACTCCAAATGTCTGAAGAGTCCCATTGAGTATTTTGCTAAGCACAGATCAGATTAAGGGGGTGGGGAGAATTAACTACCAAAGGCTGCAAGAAGAACCACCTGAAAGGATTAGAAGCAGTACCTGGCATATACTAAACCAGGGGATATGCCTGTTCCCACCAGCCAGACTGGAATATCTCAACATTCAAATAAAATTTGGCAGAGTACTCAGAAGGCATTTGCCTCAGTAATATGAATAACCAACTCCATACACTGATCTAGTCTTGCATAATGAATCTTAAAAGTAAGACCTAAAAAGATGAAAGTAATTCTAAGTAACCTAAGTGCACCCCACAAGAAATCACAAGCACATTTATCTGATCTTATCTTCTTTTCCTCCAAATCAATATCCTTCTGGAACTTCCTGAAATCCCAACTGTGAATTATGTTCTAATGGTTGCTTGAATAATTCATCCTCCCTCTTCATATCCCACGCCTCACCTTCAGGATCTGGAGCCTATTTTCCTACAGGCTTCCTTATGACTTTCTCTGGCCAACAGTGTGGTGGAAGTGATAGTGTGCACTTCCAAGTCTTCGCCTTAAGAGCCCTGGCTTGCCTCTACTCTCAGAACACTGCCACCATCATAAGAACAGAGGTGGGCTAGCCTGATGGAGAAATCTTTTAGAGCAGAATCAGTCATCCTAGGGAGGTTTATCCTAGAAGCCAATAGCTAACTGATCACTAGATATGTGAGTTTGCTCCAGCTAAGAGACAATGGACTGCCCAGCCAATCCTAATCCAGATCAACAGAACTTTCTAATTCACTCACAGTATTAAAAGCAAAAATAAATTGTTGTATGCTAATTAAGTTTTGTAGTTGTTTGTTATGCAGCATGGTTGTGGCACTAGATAACATATGTAGACCAACTAAACCAAGGGCCCTAAAGGAGGTATTCCCAAAACCCTGGAGAGGAGAAGTTCCCCAGACATTCTGGGATAATTAGAAGGTGGTCCTGCCCAGAATGCATCAAAGACCATTTGTAGACCCTATTGCCCAACTCCACACACTAGTTAAAGGACCTAGTTTTTTGCCCTCGATAACCCCATTCGTAAAGAATAACAACATTTTAAAACTGCAAGAGTTTTTTCGTGATCAACTTATTCCAGTTCCTCATTTACAGTAGGGAAAAATCCAAGCAGAAAGGTCATGACTGAATGGAAGGCATACACTGAGTTACTTAACTAAGTGTTCTGCCATATTGTACAGCCTCTTCGTGCACAGATGTGGAGGAGGCATTAAAATACTTAATAAACTACTCCTTTTGAGTCATTCGAGTCAGTCAAGTATATGTAAGTCAATTATATTGTTAAAAATTATTTGAGACTTGGAAGTCAGAAATGAGTACAGCTTGTTCTTTCCATGTCATAATGGAGCATTAATTAACAATTCCATGCAAGGATTATTAAGTTTCTAGGAGAATTTACTTGAGTTTGATTTTGCTATTTAATATTGGATTTGAGGCAAATACTATGAAGTTATATATTAACTTGAAGGCTCTTGTCCAGTAAAAAGACCACTAAAAGTAATGATTTTGTTGCCCTGTAGGATGTTAACCACTTCTGTATCTGACATAGCAACCTCATCCTAACATTTACTTTTTTATTTTTTAAAAAACATATTTTATGGATTTTTTACAGAGAAGAAGGGAAAGGGATAGAGAGTTAGAAACATCGATGAGAGAGATTCATCAGCTGCCTCCCGCAACCAAGGTACATGCCCTTGACTGGAATCGAACCCAGGACCCCTCAGTCCACAGGCTGATGCTCTATCCACTGAGCCAAACCAGTTAGGCAACATTTATTTTTTTTAAAGTTACTTGTAGTTATTACTCATAAAGATTTTGAACCCATTTTATCGTTTAAGTGGTTCTCTCATTAATTAATGAGTTGAACATTACTTTGACTTAATGTCCATTCAATATTTGTTTGCAATGTTTTTGAAAATTTGAAAATTATATTCTGACAACATCTGTAATTAGACAAATTATAATCTATACTAATAATAGAGGAATATGCAAATTGACCAGGACACCGTCACAGTAACAGTAACAACTGAACAGCAGGCTGTGTGGGGCGACCAGGCCGGCAGGGGGGTTAGTGAGGGATGACCAAAAGACTAAACAAGCAGGCTGCATGGGGTGACCAAGCTGGCAGGGGGGGCAGTTAGGGGCAATCAGGCCAGCAGGCAGAGATGGTTAGGGGTGATCAGGAAGGTGGGGGGGCAGTTAGGGGTGATCAGGCAGGCAAGCTGGTGAGCAGTTAGGAGCCAGCAGTCCCAGATTGTGAGAGGGATGTCCCAGATTGGAGAGGGTGCAGGCTGGGCTAAGGGGACCCCCCTCACCCCCATGCACGAATTTCATGCACTGGGCCTCTAGTTATCAAATATGTGTAAAGAAAATGTCTGAAGAGAAAAGTGATCCCAAGTCAAAGAGATGAGCTCAATCTATGGTGATTGAAAAAAATAATCGACAAAGTGAGAGATTTGATGAAAATGGAGGGAGCAGTATGAAGTGTGCCACTTAGGATTATCACCTGAAAAGAAAGGTTGAATCTTTAAGATTACCAGTGAACTTCTAGAGCAGGGGTCCTCAAACTACGGCCCACAGGCCACATGCAAATACAAATATTGTATTTGTTCCCGTTTTGTTTTTTTACTTCAAAATAAGATATGTGCAGTGTGCATAGAAATTTGTTCATAGTTTTTTTTAAACTATAGTCCAACGGTCTGAGGGACAGTGAACTGCCCCCCTGTTTAAAAAGTTTGAGGACCCCTGTTCTAGAGTATAAAGACCATCTTACTAATCATTGTAAGCTAATGAACAGAGCAGGCACCTACTTCATTTTAAAATAAATTTTAATGGAATGGATATAAAACAGAATCAAGATTATTTTTCAAATTAAGAAAATTAAAGAAAAACTGTACAAATATTTTCTACCTGACCTTCAGATTACTATTTCTTTGTTTATGGGTCAGATTTCTAGAATATTGCGGACAGTCCTAGAGCACGGAAATTATTTTGACTCAATCCCAAGGGTGACTGAGAATACCTAAAAAGTCTCTCAATACTCTATTATCAGGACATATAAAGGAAAGAAAATTAGACTGGTTTGAGGCTTAAATATTTGCTCTCTGCCAAACAGCCAAAGAATACTCAAGTTATTTGGGACTAATGTCTCAAGGTCTACTACGTAAAAAGTGTGTCATTTTCCATGGTGACAAACCACAAAAGGATTGAGAATTCTGATGATCTACCTGGCACAGGACTCACTAGGAATAATATTCACACAGTTTTCAAGTTTTGAAACAAACTAATGTGTCAGAGTGATGTTATGTTTCATACAGTGTTCGGAGACTTGAGTGGCTCCATCAGTATTCAGCAGACACAGTGGTTACAAACAAGAAAAGTACCTCAGTTTCATTTGAATTTTAAAAAATGATTTAGTTTGAAATCATTTTGTCATTAGTCACAACAGCCCGAAGCAGGGAAACTGGTGGGATAGAGAAGGGAGGTGGCAGATTCAAACATCACCAACAAATTAAAGCAGCAACAGGCAAACAGGAGCAAATCCAAGCAATTTGTCAATCATGACTGTGATCTGACACAGTTTCTAAAGAAGTATTATCAACTGCGAAAATGAAAATTCATCTAAACTTATTACTCTAGCCACAATGAGATAAAGTGACTAATACGAAGTTTGTAGAACACAAGCTACATTCATATTGCCTGCTTGAGAAGCTAAGGAAGTTTAATAAAATGTAATTTAACTCTCTAAATTAAAAACAAACAAGGCTAATAATGAACAGGTTTATCTTCTAGAATATCAATGAGTCACATACAAAAAAAAAATCCAATAATGTAAAGCTATGTATTCAGGGCCATTTCGACAGGGCTTCAGGGGCTAGCCACACATCCTATTTAATAAGGAAATAAACAAGTAGGGGGGAGCAGCTGAAACCAGGCTCCAAGGTAGAGATTTACTGAGGGCTATCAGTAGTGTTTTAAGAAAATGGAAATGAAAAACACCCCCTTCAAATAAACATGTTAAATATTTCACACACAGTTACCAGGGGACTCTGTCAGACACTGAACAACAAAATGTAGTAATGAAAACGCTGAGTTTCCTATTTATTGTATTTCATTTCCTCCCAATGTTAGCATTTAATTGAATGTTTGTATTTCCATAAGCTATAGAAATATTACTTTCAATATCAGGAACTGGGATAAGAAATTTATGTCTTCAGTTGGGGGACTACCAGAGAACAAGGTCTTAAAGAGTTCATTCATTTCCTATTTACATATTTAGAAGTTAAAAATGTAAAATATTAGGATTTCTTGAAGATCTGTGATTTTTGTGGTTAGTTTTGTTATAGGGATTCTTAGTACTTCTTCTCCGCACCCCCCCGCCCCCGCCATGCTTTGTATATTAAATATGTGTCTCCAGTAAAAGAAATCTCTTTGTCAGAGACTTCAGTAGTCAGAGCACAGGTCCTAAGTTTGATCAAGCGATCTTGACCTGGATTTGCTCCAGGAGATACATTCACTATTGCGGCCAGCATAACCCTAGAGATGGTAGAGGGCAAAGGACACGCCACTCACTTTCTCCAAATGCAAACACTAAGCTGGATGATTCTTCTCTTGCTCAATAATGAAAAGCAGCATTGTAGTCACTCTAAATGTTTATAAGAATGAACACTGGGCTCTAGCCAGGTGGTTCAGTTGGTTGGAGTGTCATCCCATACACCAAAAAAAAAAAAGGTTGTCGGTTTGTATCCCAGTCAGGGCTCATATCTAGGTTGAGGGTTCAATCCTCAATAGGGGTGTGTAAGGGAGGCAACCAATCAATGTTTCTCACATTGTTGTTTCTCTCTCTCTCTTTCTCTCACACACATACATACACACATCCCTAAAAATCAATAGAAACATATCCTCTGGTGAGGATTTAAAAAGAAAAGAATAAACATTGGGAGTTAGTTAAAAACAATTCTATCAGATCACTGGTCTCTCTCTGTGACTTTTCCAATTATCAGTGAAGTCCAGATACTGGAACTCAGGGAAACAACAAAGACTGGAAGAACTGTTGCCATCCAAAGTACAGGACTATAGTCACACCTCATTCTACTAATAAAAAGACACACCTAGAACATTGGCTCATAGTTAGAACTTTGGCAACCCAGTTTGACCGGCACACTTTCTAAATATAACAGAATATTTTTAAAATTTGTATCAGTGAATATATTGGCCATTATAGTGTCACTCTTCTTTTTTATCTATTTAATTACAGTAATCAAAACGACTTTCTTCCACATATAAATTGGAAGCAAGAAATGAGTCCATGAAGGGCATCAAATGGGATGTAGAAAGAAACAAATGTCCAAGAAGGCTTTAAAAAAAAAGAAAGAAAGAAAAAGAAATATTAAGAAGTTTTAATCACTGCTATAGACTGAATTGTGTCCCTTCAAAATTCATATGTTGACATCCTGATACTCCCCCACTCCCAATAAGATCTTGGAGGAAGTGATTAGGTTAAATGAGGTCATGAGGTCATAAGGATGGAGCCCTGCTGAGACAGAGCTGCTGCGCTCCTGAAAGAGGAAGAGACATCCAAGAGCACTTCTCAGAGTCACATAGGGACACAGCAAGAAGACAGCCATCTGCAAGCCAGGAAAAGAGCCCTCACCAGAATCCAAAACCTGCTGGAACCTTGGTCTTGAACTTCCTATCCTCTAACCAATGGGAAAATAAATTTTGGCTGTTTAAGCCACCCAACCTATGTTATTTTGCTATGGTCGCCTGAGCAGACTAAGACAATCAATCACCCAACTTTAGTAAAAATAAATTCAGAACACACACAATTTTAAGATTTTTAAATATTGTATATTAACTAACCTTTTCACAGGGAAAAAAATAAAAGCTAAACAAACTTGCAGCTTTCTCCTTTCAGATAATCTCTTCGTTTCTGGTCTGCTCTGCCCTCTCTTCCTCATTGAGTGAGTATACTTTTCTTATAACCCAAATCCTAGGTAGAGTCAAGATAAAAGGCAGAGAAACTGAGATGCATTTGGCAAGAATTAAGCATTGATCTGTTTGCAGTATTTTTAGTCGTCCTTTATTAATAAAAATGGTAGGGGCTTCTACAGCCTCTGCCTAAATTGTCCCAGCTGCCTGGATACCTTGAGTCACTTTCAGTTTCTCTTCACCCAAATCAGAGGATTTCAGTTAACTGGGGCTTTTTTTTTTTTTAAGATGTTTTTAAAATTGATTTTGAGAGAGAGGGAGTGGGAGAGAGAGAAACATTGACTGGCTCCCTCCTGCACACCCCCTACCTGGGATTAGGGATCTAGCCCAAAACCAGGGCATATGCCCTGACTGGGAATCAGACCAGCAACCTTTCAGTTCATGGGAGGATGACCAACCAATTGAGCCACACCTGCCAGTGTTAACTGGGGCTTTATTTGACCTTCAGTTTGAATTTAGCTCCAGATTTCACTTCAACTGCCCACTATTTTTCCCTAAATATTTTTGCCTCTCTTCAGATTATGACTTTTTTTAATCCTCACCTTAGGATATGTTCATTGCTTTTAGAAAAAGAGGGAGAGAAAGAGAAACATTGATGGGTTGCCTTCCTTATGCACCCCATCCAGGTATCGAACCCACAACCTTTTGGTGTAGGGACAACACTCCTACCAACTGAACCACCAGACCAGGGCCAGATTATGACTTTTATGTGTGACTGTGTATGTTTATGTGTGAATGTGTGTACATTTATTATGGATTTCAGAGCATGTATTTATTTAAATATTGGAAAGGTGTAATTAACATAACTTATAACCTTTTCACACTTTATATTAAAATATTTTTTAATTCTTAAAAGTAGATTAATATATGTAATGATATCTGATAAAACATTGTAAAAAGAATCTTGCTAGGTTTTTCAATTCCTAACTTGGGTGGCCAAATAAATTCATTTTTTAAAGCATCCACATCATATGGAAATGAGTTATTTCAGTTTCAAAATATTCATAAAATCTCATTTAAACTTAGAAAATGCTTGTACAATGCCTTTTCCTTAATATAGACTTGATATGATTTGTTCATAATGAAATTGTGCTACGACAAATAGCCATCCAGAAAGATGTAGATTCATGCCAACACTATAGGAGGCTGGCATAGCAAGTAATCCAAGTCACAGTTTTATCTGCATCAGCAAAGGCAACAGGGGTACTATCCAAAAAGCAATAATTTATCAATACCAAATCCTCAGTATATACTTCTGCTGGGGGAGGGATAGGAGGAATTCCACAGCCCAAGCATTATCAGCCACAGCCCTTTGTGAATTCATAACTATGCAGCAGAGGAAGTCTGTGATGAGCCAAGGACCTTACCTAAAGTAGCCTGAGTTTGGAATATTGGACAATGTTTGCCTACTGAATCTAAACATTTATAATAGCTTTAGTAGATTTTTTGGAGAAAAAAGCTCAAGTCCTTTGCTTCACCTTTTGTTGGAAGTAACAGAAGGTCCACAATTAATCTCATAAGCAATAAAGGACCCATTAAATACATTGATTCACTCAACTAAATCATTTATTTACAAATATGTATGAAGTGCTCAACTTTTAAAATTATTTTGCTTGGGATTGGGAGTACAGAGATGAAAAATAGTCCTTGAAATTTTTCATAGGAATTATAAAAAATTATAATACTAAATGGTATAAAGGAAAATTAGAGGAATTAAGGAATACATTACCTAGCCTGAATGCTGGGAAAATCTGTTTGTGAAAGTGACACAAGAGCTGGAACATTAGGAATGAGCAAGAAGGTGAAACTAGGGGAAAGGTGAACTAGGGGAAAGAACTATGGGGAAAGGGAAGAAAAGTTTTGTGGTGGTAGGCACAATTTTCAAAGATTTTTCTCAGTGGGATAAAATAAGGAAAGCCAATAATCTTCCTTGTCAATTAAAATTTGAGATCTCTTAAGGATGTTCTAAAATTCGCCTTTTCTCAATTTACTCTTATTGGCTTTTGAAGTGGGCAATTAAAGCAATGTTTTCCATTCAGGGACCACTCTAACATAACTAAGGTCTGATATTGGCATTTCCTGACAGGCATCTTGAATCTATAGCAACCGCTCTACCATTTATTGAACACTTACTATAAATCAAGTACTACACTAAATGGTTTCCACAAATAACCTCCCATATTTATTACAACCACCAAGAAGATAGTATTAATATTCTATTTTTTCCAATGAGGACACTGAAGCTTAGAAAAGTTGGTATTTCTCCTAAGGTAAGATAATTATGGGTTAGTCATAATTTGAATCCCAAACCCACATGTCTAACCACTTCAGGAAGCTGCCTACAATCGCAAATATGTATGTTAATGGGACTGAAAGAAAGCAGAAAAGAATTTACCATAAATATGTCCACAGTAACATAAACTAGGTAAGTGACATTTATGAACAATTTGATTTTTCAGACTTTGATTTGATTTAAATTTACTTAGTTTTATTATAAGCTAAAAACTGTAATACTCTTATAGCTACATTATCTCACAAAAGCAAAACAAATAAAAAAAACACCTTCCTCTGGTTAATTCTATCTTTCTAATGTGAGTGAAAATTGCTCTAGAGTTTTTATGAATTACTAGAGGCCCGGTGCATGAATTCATGCACAGGTAGGGTCCCTCGGGGTGGCCTGCGGGGATAGGCCCCCAGCTTATGCACCCAGCTCACAGCCCCACAGCCCCACCTGGCACCCCGCCTTGGCTTAGCACCGGCCCCCTCACCTGCTCCACCATCCTGTCTGTGTGGGGCAATAGGTTGGGGCCTGAACCCCCCTCCCCCCAGCTCCCTCAGTGCCTGGGAGCCAGGTGGCAGCCCAGTCCCCCGCTGCCGCTGGTCACTGTCTGTGGGGCAATCGGCCCCCCACTCACACCTGCCTTGGTTTGGTGCTGCCCGCTCACCTGCTCCACCATCGCACCATGGTCCCGCTCTTGTTGGGGCCCATCGGGGCCAGCAGTGTCTCCACTGCCAGCGCCGAGTTGCCGACACCCGCCATGCTCCACGCTGCCCCCTCATGGTCAGTGCACGTCATAGTGAGCAGTCAAACTCCCAGTTGAACGACTGCCCAAGGGGACAATTTGCATGTTAGGCTTTTATTATATAGGATTTTTGCTTCCATTCTTCCTAATATTCTCCCTATTTCTTTGGTGATTGGTTGTCATAATGTACTTATAGAAATTACTTTGTATCCTAGATATTTTATACATTTAGGCCTAAAAAATAGTTATAAATAGGTCTACATTAGATGATTTACTCTACAGAAAATTTTATCTTAACAACAAATACAATCCACTTGAGCAAATATTTTTAATTGAATAAAAGAAAACCTATTCAAGTTGTTTTAGAAATTAATCAACATCACCACCTAAAATCTGCATCTCCTATGTGATAAAATATATATATATATTTCCATCATGTTCTTCTGCAAGAGGGAAACTGTGCTCCAACTTTCTTTGATAAATTTTCCCTTAAGTTGCAATACAGCACTTTCAAAGATGTGTAAAAATTGACTTCAAATAGATGGTGAACCTGAAACATTTTTTCCCCTGGTGCAGAGGACCCTGCAATTTCAACTTCAACTGTAACCCAGGGAAGGTATCAACATAAGCCCTATCTCTAGTTGCTGACTTGAGAATGATTCTTAAACATGTAGTTATCTACAAATAATTAAATTTAACGAAGTTCAATAATGCATGTGCCAAGTTAGGTATAATGTAAATGTGTGTACACATGTGTATGTAGCAGAACAGGACTCCTGAAGCCACCTATTTTTCAATGCTCTGATATTTTCAAAATCAATCTCCTGCTATACTCTTTACAAATGGAAGCACAGTCAATTGGTATAAAGCCTACGTTGAATTATCCTGTTAACACAATTCATTATAAATCTACTCCATCTACTGTAAAACAGTACAGCAGAATAAACTGATATTCTACCATGACATGGATTGGTAGCTCTTATATTGTCAAATAGATAAGTCCCCCAGTAGTGGAAGCCACTTTGGTTTCCCTCCAGGAAATAATTTGGCTTGTCCCGAGGAGGAGTACCATGCGGTAAGCTACAGTTTCCAACGGGGCATTATCAAAACCACCCAACATTTAACAAGGCTCTCATCCTGAAACAGCTCGCTCATCCAAAGTGAAAATGTTAAACCTTCCTCTGAGCCTAGATTATCTTACTTGAGCAAGAAAATAAGGTATTAGACTATTTGGCATGTTGTACCACTTTAAAACAAGAAAAGCCAATTTTGCACTTCAGTAAAGGCAGATTGCAAATGTAGCATGAATTGAACCAGTAGCTGAGTTGCAATTTACAGCAAGTGGCTCATCAGCACATTAATGTATATCACCAAGATAACTGCTTCGGCCAAGCAGACCTGAAACTAGGAGACTCACATATCTGGTTGGAAGCAAGGGAAATGTGCCTTCTATAAAAATCTATAACACAAATCTTAAAACCCACAGCTACCAAACACCTATCTTCATTATCATTCTTGTATAGCAGTATACTAATAGTTAGAAAAAAATTATCAGAACCATAGGTTCTGAAATTGGGTTGATTCAAGATTTAGCCTCTCTGCTTCAGATTTGTCTTGGGTAAAATGAAGATAATAAGGACAACTACTTCTTAGAGTTATTGATGGAGCAGTGTCTGTAAAGTGCTTAACAGACTGCCTACCGTGGTTGGCAAACTGCGGCTCGAGAGCCACATGCGGCTCGTTGGCCCCTTGAGTGCGGCTCTTCCTAAGCCTTAGGAGTACCCTAATTAAGTTAATAACAATGTACCTACCTATATAGCTTAAGTTTAAAAAATTTGGCTCTCAAAAGAAATTTTAATCGTTGTACTGTTGATATTTGGCTCTGTTGACTGAGTTTGCCGACCACTGGCCTAGAATACAGTAACTGATCCACACTTGAATATTATTATTATACTAGGGGCCCGGTGCACGAAATTCATGCACTGGGTACGTGTGGGGGGGAGTGTCCCTCAGCCCAGCCTGCCCCCTCTCAATACTGGGAGCCCTCAGGCGTTGACCCCCATCATCCTCCAATCGCAGGATGGGCCCCTTGCCCAGGCCTGATGCCTCTGGCCTAGGTGTCCGGCCCGGGCAGTGGGGACCCACAGCTGCAGCAGCCCCGTGATCGTGGGCTTCGCTTTAGGCCCAGGCAAGGGACCCTTAGCTCCTGGGACTGCCAGCTTCAACCGTGCCCAGCTCCCATCGCTGGCTCCACCCCTACTTCCTACTATCACTGGCCAGGGAGGAAAAGGCACCTGATTCTCTGATCATGGCTGGGGGGCAGGGCCAAGGCGGCCCCAGGGCTGCCTTGGCCCTGCCCCCCAGCTCTTAGCTCCCCCCTGGGTTTCCAATCACTGTCAGTGGCAGGGGGCTTCTTCCTGCTTTCCCTTTCGCCTCCCTGCATTGTGCCTATGTATGCAAATTAACCGCCATCTTGTTGGCAGTTAACTGCCAATCTTAGTTGGCAGTTAATTTGCATATAGCCCTGATTAGCCAATGAAAAGGGTAGCTCGTACGCCAATTACCATTTTTCTCTTTTATTAGTGTTGATTGTTGTCATTTCATATCCAAAGACAAGCAGGTAAGTAGGTAAGTCCCATAAGGTAAAATAGTGCTATGTAAGTTTCCATGAATTCTGTACTCAGATATTCACTGTATTTTCTCAACAGAACTAAATGTTAAATGAATACTGTAACTACCCATCTCAGGAAATGTTGGAGATATATGGGAATGTTACATTTTGTGCTCTGTTCAAAATTCATCTCCTTTCCTAATCCCTAGGTGAAGATAATCAGCTCCATTCCTTGGAGCAATGCTAAGAACTAGCAAAAACCTAACTTGCCTAGATCTGCCAACTGTAGGAAGAGATAATTAAGGGCTCCAATTTAAAAGGTTTCCTTCTGGGCTGATGGATGCTTAAAGATAGGAATAAAATCAAGAATCCTGTAGATATTGTTCTACTTAATTATATTAGCAATTTAATGAATGTTTGCACTCTCACAACGTAGTACAGACTTAAATTTCTCTCAGGTTATAAAGAAGCAAATGCAGCCCAGCCGGCATGGCTCGGTGGTTGAGCATCCACCTATGAACCAGAAGGTCATGATTCGATTCCTGGTCAGAGCACATGCCCAGCTTGTGGGCTCCATCCCCAGCATGGGACTTGCAGGAGGCAACTGATCAATGATTCTTTCTCATCATTGATGTCTCTCTCTCTCTCTCTCTCTCTCTCTCTCTCTCTTTTGTTCTCTCTCTCTCCCTTCCTCTCTGAAATCAATAAAAATATATTTACAAATAAAAAATAAAGAAGCAAATGCAAACATCATCTCCAGCAATTTCTTGAACCTTTGACCCTTTCTAGTTGCTACTTTATCACTGCCAATTTGGGGGGAAATTGTCTACACATACTGTTTCCACTTCTTCATTTGTCATTTATTCTTTAGCCCACGGTTATTTTATTACCTTCCCCTCACCATCTTTTTCTTGAAACTCTTTGTAGATTATCCCAATGGTCTCTTTTTGAAATCTGTGTCTTATTGTCAGCGCAGCATCTAACACTACTGATCACTTCTTCCTTCTTTAAATGTTCCCCATAAAATCCATAATCTAGTGCTGCTCATCTTATTTCAGTCTCCAGTGTGGGATTCCCTTCCTCTACTTAATCGTAAATGTTATCTTTCCATAGGGTTGAACTCTGGGACATCTTGCTATTCTGATACTTCAGGTGAGTAAACCTATCCCGTGGCTTGAATTACTATCTTTACAACAATAGCATAAATTCAATGTCTACTTCCCAAATTTTTTCTAACCTGTAGACCTATATGTCCAGCAGGACACCATTCAGATGAATACCATTTATTCATTCACCTATGGACGCATTTATTCATTCAATTATTTCACACATATTTATTAAGTGCCTATTTATGTTAGGCACTGATCTTGGCTCTGTTGATGCAAAGTGGGGAAAAGTCCCAAATTTCTACCCTATGACACATTCTTACCACTGTCCAAAGTCTAATTTTTGTACAAATATATTCATATTCAATGAACCCAATATATTTAGTCAAATAAATACATCCCTACTGTTGTATTTTAGATTTTAGATATCAGCACACTATCCAGCTATCTTTCCAAGCCACAAAACTTTAGTATTACTTACTCTTTTCCACTAATGTCAGTACTTTTCCAATCTATTTTTCTATCTCTCTCCCCGTCCCACCCAGTGGGAGAGTTTTGAGGCATGTTCCACACATACCCTGGGAGTCTCTCGCATGGTAAGCATGCACTAGTAATTCTACTCATTGATCATACTTTATTGGATTTTCTTCTTTCTCCTTTTTTTATCCCACTTCCCTCACAGAGCTTCTTGCCATCACCTCAAAATTAAATTGCTTGTGCACAAATCCTTGCAGTGGTGACAGTTTTGGGGGAAAGCCAATGACAATGCCTGGATTATAGCCAAGATGTCTTCACTTACTTCAAGTGTGAGCTGTACTGTCTTGCTTCTGGGTCTTTGCGCATTCTCTTCTAATTGCCTTCTTTCCTCCATCTTCTTTGCCGCCCCTTTATGTTCTCTAAAATAGTATTTAGCGATTTCTTCCTCTGAGAAGTTTAATCTGACACCCCCACTACCCTCATCAGAATCCCTCCACTCCCAACCCCCAACGGAGAGTCTAATCCGGGTGGTTTTATCTTCACACAGTTTCTTATGCTTTTTCCTAGCCCAGTATACAGCACACTGTGTGAGTTCCTCCCAAGAATATACATTTCTTTAGGGCTACTACAGAGGCTTACTGTTCTCCTTTCCTCACTGACTAGCACAGAACCAAGCTCTAAAAAGTGTTCAATAAAGTAAGTAGAATGAACAAATAATAAATCTATACAAAATCATTTTGAAATAAATCAACAGCAAAATCATTCCCTCCTATATGCTCAGCACAGCAAAAATGAGTCTCACACAATGTGTCTCAGGAGATAAGTAGTTGGCAAAGCTATATAGCCAAAAGCAGCACTTTTAAATCCACTTGAAAACCAGATGACTGTCATTTACTCTATCCAGATTATACTTCCTGGGCCACTATAGTAGTTAATGGACTGTTTAATGAGTTGATCCTAGAATATTAACTGATAACCAGAATTAAATGTGCTCCCTCTCCTAGTTCATACGCTGCCTGTTTAAAAAGTATGCCTAAAATTTTAAAAAGAAAAGAAAAATCACCTAAAAAAATTAAAATATGACTGAATGCTGCTGAGCACATGAGAGTCCCCTCCTGGATCAACCTCCCTGTTCCTCTTCCCCCTGCCTGCCACACAGGAAAAGCACGAGGCCCACAGGCACCAACCTGCCTCCCCAGGAACAAAGTGATGAGGAACATAGCTTCTCCTTCTTCCAGTTGCTGGAAACACATAGCCTGTGGCTGAAATAGCTGCTTTAGCAAGGGCTGGGTTTTTCCTCTCAATCATAGTTGTAAAGCTATCAGTTATTGAAAAGCTGATTTTCAAAGCACACACTAGAACAGCTTTTCTGTACAGCTGCAATGCTATTTAAATCTCCCATGACTCTATCCACAAACCCAAGAAAATTCTAAGCTGAAATACTGCTCTTAGAAAGGACATAGCAAAATAAGACCTGATGGGGGGGGAAACTCAGAAGTGAAACCTGGCCATTCAGTTTAGTACTGAAATTATAAAATCAGGCCTGTGGCTTCTATTCTCCCTCCTCCCCCCGCCCCCGCCACCACCACTCGCCCCCGGCTAGAACACCTGAAATCACTCTTTGGAAGGTCAGCCTAGAAGGCTCTTCTGTGAGACTCTGGCAGACATTCGCTTTCGCAGTCTGCCTTGGAGACATTCTTGAACAGACCTCCAAAATGTGGATGAATGCTGCACCTTCTGCTGTCATGAGGTTGGAAGTGGGAGTAGAATAAACATTAAAGACAATGCTTTGGAGACGGAGATCAATGGGAGGCACAGATCAGCCTTGGAAAGACCCAACTTTTTAACCCAAGTTTCTGCTCCACAGTACATCTCAAGTCCTATCTCCAGTACTATTGTGGGAGAATTCCCAGTAACCCTATTGGTGATCTGGCAACACTGATGCCACATCTCACATAACCAGCCATACCATTCCCCTGCTGTGGTAAGCAGTTCCACCGCGACTGTTCATACAGTGAAAACTTTTAGACGCCAGACAGCTACACTGCAATCGGAGTTTCCTTCATTTAAGACATTTGATTTCATCAAATTACCTACTAAATGGAATTATACTGAGCATAAGTCACTATTATAAATATTTCAGAGCCATTCACTTGGAAGCTGTTGATGAAAACAAGCTGACTATGCTTAAGAACGTTTACTGAAATCATTGACCAATGAAGAGCCATGATGAGAATTGTTCTGTGCCCTATCAAGTATTATGCAGCCCTGTGGTTCATTTCTACTATTTCTTAGCTCCCAGTAGAATGGACTTTCCAGCCTGGGGCTAAATGAACGCTTGCTAAATTATTGATTCATTTCAAGTAAAGAAATGCCAGGATATCCCATTTATATGACAGGATTATTGTAAGATGTAAGGCATGGGCTCTTACACAGCCTCAAAACCTTGGCACTCGACAAATATGTGTCACATGAATGAATAAGTGAATTTGCATAATTTTAGATCCTGGTGTTTATGAAAAAGTTACTAAATACCTGTGCATTGACAGTTCCACACAACAGTCTTGAGTCATTTGACCACAACGAATGAATAAAAAGCTCAGCAGGGCCAAAGAAAATTAGGATCTAATCCATATGCTAAAGCATTGCATAACTAATAAATGAAAATGTAATGCCATTTTGAGCTCTTGTTGAGCTGTGGAAGCCTGCTGGTCCCTGGGTTTTAAAATACTTTCCCAGCATACTAAAATTAGAACTCTTTCTCATGTTGTTCTTTCCTTTGTTTCCATAGGAAACAGTGACTTTCAGTCATCCAAGATGACACAACATAGACTGCTGAATTGAATGCCACACTGCAGTTGCCAAGGAGATAATGTATGTCATTCCTACAAATAACACGTTGTTCATGCCTTCATTTTCTTTATCTAGCTTTATAAGGTTTTTTTTTTCCTGCCTCAACTGAATTCAGATAATGTTCACTGTGAACTGACGGAAACATTGCTTTTTTAAAAATGTGTTTACCCCATTTCCCAAAGCACTTGATCGCATCACACATGCCGTCTGTGGAAGGTCTGAGCATATTTTATGCCGATTTTGGAACCAATGATTCAGCAGTTTTCACTGGGGGGAAAAAATGCATCCTGATTTCTGTCTGCTTGCGTTCTAAGTAAAGGTCCAATTAAATCCACACCTGGCACTAACATATTCCAGTTTAAAATGGTCCACCACAAATGCAGCTGCATTCAGTTGAATTTACATAGGAAGGAAAGGAGTAAGCAAGCCAGAAATAAAAAGATGGAAAGAAGGAAGGAAGGAGGGAAGGAAGGAAGGAAGGAAGGAAGGAAGGAAGGAAGGAAGGAAGGAAGGAAGGAAGGAAGGGGAAGGGAATGAACGAAGACAAGGAGAAAAGTAGGGAAACTCATCTTTATTGAGCACCTGCGGTATTCTAGATTAAACATCTGTAAGATAAACAAAGAGAATTTTAAAAATTTAAGATCTTGGCTGAAATCATCTAGCTGGCAAGAGTTTGAGTACATATTTGAACTTGAGCATGCCTCATTTACAAGTATGTGTTTTCCAGGTATTTAGTGCTGCATAACAACCCCCCTAAATGACCGTGGCTTTAAGCAATGGCAACCATTTTAACATTATCCTTCATGGGATTGGAGGGTAACTGGACTCAGCCAAGAGGCTCTCATTCAGGCTCTCTCATGTAGTTTCAGGCAGAAAGGCTGGGGCTGGCGTCACCTTGAAGGTGTCTTCATTCACATGCCTGGCAGCTGGTGCTGGGGCTGTCAGTGGAATACCTTACCTGAGGTCTCCTCATGTGGCCTGGGATTCAAGAATGGGGTCTCAGGTGGGCCAGCCTCAAAGTCATAGAGCCCCACTTCTACTGTGGTCACAAGCACAGCCCAAATCAAGGGTTAGAGAACATAGACACCACCTGACATTGTAAGAAATGCATGTAGACGGCCATTGTGTGTGGGGGAGAAGAGGGTGGGGAGTGGGAGGAGTGGGGGGCTGGAAGGGGTGTCTTACTCCAGCCATCTTCAGAATTGTTTTCTAGTACAACCTAGTTTTGGCAATACACAGGAATGCCTCAAAAGGCCCGAGATTCAGGTTTCACAAGATCTTTGTCTGCTTGGTAGAGCAGTTGGGAAGGAAACAGTTAAAATGACCAGTCTAAATGGAACAACTCTTATTGTCAACTTGATGAATTGTGAGAAACAGAACACTGAAATTAAACTTTGTAATGAGTTTTCAGATTAAATTTTGTGTGCATTGTCAATTTTCAAAGCATTTGGACATCATAAAAACCAACTTAGCACTACGACTGGATTGTAGCATATTAAGATAAGTTACACTATATAACATTACCCAAAAATTGCTCTTATCTAATTTAGCTTTCTGGTTCCTTGAGTACCTGGATAAATGGGAGTTTCTTACATTAATTACAGGTATACCTGCTCAGCATAGGGAATGCACATGTGGAAACCATAGCACCAAAGGAATTTCTGTTATACGGAGTAGCATAGCTCACTTGGAGCTATGCTCTTATCATCTTAATCTATTACCTGTGATCAATATATCAGGAGGCTTCTGGCTAATGTCTTATCTTATCAGCACTCTTTAATGTTGTTCTGATACTGAACCTAGCTGGCCAAGACCATGCACCCATCCAGCTGATCTGAAACAGCCTTAAGACCTCCACTGAACATTTGAACTTTCACCATTAAAATACTCACATTTGTTTATCCTTTGGAAATCTATCAAACTACTATCACAAATAAGAATACCTCAGCCAGAAAATAGGATATTAAAGACACAATGGGAAAACACCATCAAGAAAATACAATAATCAGATGGTGGGAAGCTTTCAAACTGGGGAAGAATATTATGGTGAGCTAGGGGAAAAGCAACAGCAAATTTCATCTCATTGCTTGCATTGCTGAGAGGGTATGATTGTGCTCACTCTACTGTGCTGGCAGATTGGCCTGGAATAAAGATATATAACGTTCATGTTTAATGTAGCTATTTTTGAGACGAACGGCTCTGTAATAAATCAGGCTGTGCTATGCGGTGCTAAATCGGGTCTATCGAGCAGAATACCAGCAATAATTCCAAACAACTGCAGTGGTCTATCCAGAATGTGACAATTGGATTTGTACCTCTTTCTTCCCATATGTGTCCAGCATCTATTCTCATTCAGGCCAACATATATGATGAAACTTTAGTGCTTCACAAAAAATACCCTAAAAATTGAAGTGCTCAGGAAACACACAAAGCAGATCTCAGGCAGTGACATGGAAGAAAGGACATCTTATTCAATACTTCTCGCTTTCATATTTCTGATTTCACCCTACATGTTTCAGCCTCAAATTTTACATCTTCCTGTATCTTGATTCCACCACCCCCCTCCCCATGAGAATCTGATAACAAAATTCCTGAGAGCAAAGCAAGAGTATCTATTTGTCTTAAATTGCATAACAATTGTGCCATGTAATAAACATTGCAGCACAATGAAGAGTTGAAATCCTTTTTACTTCTCAGTTTTCTTCAGTATTATGTGTCTTGGACCTTTATAATGCTATGATTTTTAATACTGAGTAGCAAGTCTCTCTTAATGGCTACAAAATGACTGCAGAGTAACCAGGAAGTTAATTTTAGCCAATAATTATCTCAAATTGTCTTATGAGATTCTGAAATCCCCTATTGGTTGTAATTTTAACCTTTAACTCTATTATAGCCTACCTATTACAGGCATATATATCTAGACTACTATTGGAAACATTTAATTTAAATACTTTGGCAAATGTTCAATGCTAGAAGACTGCTTATTTTATATTTGCTTCTTCATTAACTCAAGACAAGATACTTTTGTCCAGAACAAATGCTAAACTGCATAGGTACAAGGACAATAGGCATAAACTCGGCAGCTACAGTAAAACAAGGACAAGATCAACCTATCCATTATACATTAATTGAAAAAAAATACTAATTTACAATTTGCTAGGCATTTGAAGATGACAGGAAAGTTATGCATGTTTCAAGATAATTTTTAAATCTTTCCATATGTTATCTCAATGATGCTCCAAAATACATTGCTTTAAAGTATGTATATAGTATTGACTTTGATAAAATAAATTTGGCCTTGTACAAGGAGGTATTATCCATTGCGAATGTGCAAAATGAATAATTTATGGAGTTTTGAAAAATAAAATGCAATTCATAAAGAAACACCATGGAACAATATGTATAAGAGAAAAAACTTAAATAGCAAATGCTCCTGAAGGAGAGATTTGTGTGATTTTTTTAATTAACAAAAAACAAATAGGATTCACCATATCAAATCTCATTCTATTTTTATGAATTGCTCGGGGATACTCATACAACTTTCTGTCGGCAGATCAAGTCCCCATTGAACATAATCTATTTAAATCTTGTTCATGGATAATAGGTAACCTTACTGGTGCCATTTTTAGATCAGCCCGTTGGCAAACATTAAGCAGAAAGCGTGTTAACGTTTTTCAGGATCGGCTAAGGCTTTAGCAAAGTGGCTTTCTTGCTTGCAGAGAAGCAGTGGTGAGCTAGGCATAGGGGAGAGGGCCTGTTAAGCTCTGCATCTGTACACGCCTCCACTGCTTCAAGTCAAAATAAACTAAACTAACAAAGCTATCCTACTGGGATCATGAAGACGCCCACAGAGGACAGGCCCCAGCAGCCGCAGGCACATTGAATATAGCTCCAAGGCATTCTCAGCTCCAACCTAAGTCTTTACCTTGAAAACAAGTAAACTAACTAATGAATTTTAGAATGCTAGTCATCACTATAATACGAGGACAATTTTTTACTAATTACCTGTTTTGTTGTTAAAAAAAAAAAAAAGGCAGCTGATAAAGGCAATTGTAAGTCAAATCCAGGCCACATTTTTAGTTCAAAAGACCATTTTGCTCTGTAGTGTGATTTTTTTAACCAGTTTTGACCAGCAAAAATGGTGTTTTCAATAGTTTTTCACCTAATAAAACCGTGTTTTTCTCAAAACAAACACAGGCTCATTTCTTCATGGAAGGAGCAGCCAGTGAAGGTCAAGAGCCCAGCCCATGCTGCCCACTTATTACTGCTTCCACATTTTTAGAGTTTAGGATCTGCTCTAAGAATATAACTAGTCAGTTACTAAATGGCTGTACAGCTCTTGCTAATTTTCTGGGAAGCACCTTTCCAGCTCTAAGGAGGCCTCCTTTCCTCTTCTTGCAAGCAGGATGCCCTTGTTAGAGCTTCTCCATTCAAACCAGCTCTCAGAAGGGTAGCGATTAGATCCGTTTGTCCCCATATAAAACCAGAGGACATTTCCAGGTATAACCTGGACAGCAAATTGAGCATGACTCTCACATCTCATGAAGTAGCCCATCTTCATTAGGAGAAAGAGATACCCAAACAACAAAACTAAGAGTCCAAGGCACAGCCAATGAAAGAACTGGGAGAGTAGTTGCTTCATATGAAAGTCCACAGAAGCCAGGTGGCTTTGGGTCAAGAATAAAAGCTTTATAGATTTCCTTTAGTAACCCCAAAGCTATGTGTGGGCCTCAAAAATGAAAGTTTATGAAAGTTTTTCCTATTGTTGTTGTCATCTAGGACTTCTCTTTCCTGTCATTGTTAATATTGTTAATAATATTTTGCAGAGATTCATTCTTTCACTCATTGCATTCATTTATTGCTTCACTCATTGACTCAGTCAACAAATTGGATGGGCATTTTCTGGGCACCAGGCTCTGTGTTAAGCATTGGTCTTAAAGTTTGTAATATCCATACCCCAGATGTTCAGAAGTGCCCATAATTGGTTATGCTAGACACAACAGTATACTCATATTGTATAAGAAGAGTTGACTTTCTGCTCTTTGGATATAGACTCCTCACCACCTTTGGCCAAGTTCTCTTTGAAAATGTCAATTCTCAAGTGCCAAAGACCTTCCCAAGAGAAAGTAAAGGTGTGCTAAATGGTGGAGTCTTTCTTCCCTTACACCTCATCCCTTTATCTAATATTTTCATCATATAATATTTTATAATATTCACATTAAGGTGGTTGGACTTTGGAAAACATTTTAGAAAGGCAAAAATAGAAAGTGCTCACAGAGAAACTAAAGGCCACCTTCATCCTCACACTCCTATTCCTTTCTCTGAATCCCCTAATGACAGCCTCTTCTCTGACCGTGGAACCCACAATTGTTGCCAATTAGCCAAACAAAAGTAAGTAAAAGTAACTTGTTTTAGCCAACTTGTCTCCAAAAGAGAGAAGGAATTTGAGAGAAAGGAAAAATTCACTGGACTACATGAAACTTGAGAAAATTAAGAAATCCTCCTACTAGTCATCTATATAAAGGCATTAGAATTATAAGAACTGAAGCCAAGTTCAAGAAAGAGAAATTGAGAGAGGCAGAAGAGAATCCTACAGAATAACTGATAACAGAAATGTGAAAATCCAGGCCCACTAATAAAGGCAACAGTACAAGAGAGCTTGAAAAAGAATAGGGTTTGTTATTCAAGCAAAATGCTAGGCAGGGTAAGAAGCCTGTGGAATATCAAACACCAGAAAATATTGAGAAAAACATATTATGCCATATAATCTGAGTGCAAAGTGTACTCTTTTTAAAATGACCAAAATGTATAATAATTTCCTTCTACCAAAGACACTTTATACATAATGTTCTCGAATTCATTTAAGTAAAATAATAATACCCAAACTGATGTTTCTTGAAACTTTTACATCATCTGAGGCCAAGGGAAAAGCTGGAGATTAGGTGATGTATATTATAAAAATTAGCCTCTCAAAATAGCAAAAGCAACACTGGAAATTTAGCGAAATAAACCAGAAGAAATGAATAATCTTACTCAGTAGCTTAAGGAAAAGAACTTGCTGGAAACATTAAGAGAATTTGTTTCAGGGTGGCTGCATCTTTTTGAAGATGACTGAATTTTTATTTTTTTCACTCCAAAAAGAAGTAGTGGACCATTCACACTGCTAACATAGATGGAAAACACACCACAAAATTAATAAAAATGTGACACACCATACAAATATTTTGATAATAAAATTTCCCGAGGGAAAACGTATGGTTCTCCCACACACTGCTGTACTAGGCAATCGTGCCTCTATTTCAGTTGTATGAAGAATGAAATCAATCAGTGGGTGGTCCTTTGAGCATATGCTAGGCTCTTAGCAAATCTGTGCCAGATGTGCTGGAGAGGTAACAGAGTAAATGGAGAAGCAATAAAAATTCCAACAATATGATAATAGCTTAATCATTATGTGGCAATTCTAGAATAATCTTTAAGATAGTTCATAAATATCACAAAGGAATTAATGATATTAACAGTAACGAGCTGGCTCATTTCCTTGTTACTTTCCTTCAATTTGCTGATCATCAATAAAAGATGCCTCATAAACAGGCTGAGTTCTCCCAAAGACCCTCCCAGAGTTCAGCATTTTTCTTTACAGATCCCTTGTCCCTCCAGAATATTTGCTCCTCTTGATCATTTGCATCACTATACTCTGTCACATTGTATAAATTTGTTGAGGGCAAAAACTCTCTCATGAACTTCTTTAAAATTTTCCCCAAAATCTGTAAAACATTCTACTGGATATATGTTGTAAATAAATAGTATAAATTTAATATATTAATGCATGTAAGATAGATTTTTCAAACCAAAAAATAAGAATAATGCTTTGAATGTTCTTTGAATGCGTAAAAGGTGAAAAAATATAATTTGGAAAATTATGGGTTTGTCTTCAGTTTGTTGAAATGGCTATGCTAAATCAAATGGGGTGTTTGTTTTTTTTTAGCCTTGACAAAAATCCATATATATTTTATGCAAATTTGGAGGTAAGGAGCATGCTAACTAATTGTGACTTGGGCATCTATGTAAATGGAACTACTAGCTAAGGCAAGGGTGGGCAAACTTTTTGACTCCAGGGCCACAATGGGTTCTTAAACTGGACGGAAGGGCCGGAACAAAAGCATGTATGGAGTGTTTGTGTGAACTAATATAAATTCAAAGTAAACATCATTGCATAAAAGGGTACGGTCTCTTTTTTTCAATAGTTTTATTCATTTCAAACAGGCCGAATCCGGCCTGCGGGCCGTAGTTTGCCCATGGCTGATAAGGGATTGGGCTTATTTATAAATGGGATAAAGTTTCAAAGCATAGCTTATATTTTCTGCAATGGAGAAACAACACATTTTAGGAAAAACTAGGACTGTGTTAATTAGTGAGCATACAGTGATAGTCATAGTGAAGGGTTGGCAGTCGTGGTCATAGGTTATAACTGAGGGATAGTAATTTCTAGTGGATTTAAATCTTGGCTCAGTTGCTTAGCAGCTGTATGATTTTGGACAAATCACTTAAGTCTCTGTGTCTGAAAAAAATAGGACAGGATTGCTATAACAATTATATGAGTTAATGCATGTAAAATGTTTAAAATACTATCTGCAATGTGGTAGTACAGTATAGTTGATGCTTTTGTGGCTGTTGGAACAGTATGGACTTTTGCTGAATAGGTGAACATAAAATAAGCTGAATACTTAATTTGATCTAACTCAGTGAACCCAAAAGGAGCCATCCTCTCTCTAATAAGTTTTTATTAAATTAAGCACATGTTAAAGTATAAACAATCTTGCATTAGTTATAGATAGTGTATGAGTTTGTAATAACATAGATTTTTAAGTTAGAAGGAAATTTACATATAAACTTCCCTATTTTTATCTTCTAACAAATAGAAAAATAAAAACCCAAATATTGGGTTATATGATCAGAGCTATACTGGGGAACTGAGGACAGAGATGAAATCTCTTTATGCCCGCCTGTTTTCTCTAGGTGAGAAGCAACATCACACATCTGAAAGTGTCCAAAATACTTCACCAAGGCTCATTTTCATCAACCATGAAATTATATAGATAGCAACACAACAACTCATCCTGGATTGTATGTATATATAACTATATGTATATGCAACAACATATATGCAACAACATACACACACACACACACACATTATATACAAATGGCACATACTAGACAGTAATGATAGTGGTGGTGATAATAATGATGATGATGGCAACATGCTACCTCTTTAAATTCTATGTACTATATAAGTACACTTCATAGCTTATTCTTTTGTCATGATATTTGTAAACCGATAATACATGAAAATAAATGAACAAAGTTACTAATAATCTGTATCTATACCACACACACACACACACACACACACATACACACACACTACACTAAATTATATTAAGTTCACAAGATGCCTTACTTCTTCCCTGAACACTAGCTAATATATCTAGCCCTCTTAATGTAGCATTAAAATCATAGCACTTCCCTTTTGGAGGAGGAAATAGCCTAAATTGTCAATTATGATGCTAATGTTGGCATTTTACTTCCCAGGTGATGTTATTATCAATGATTATCAAAATGTGCACAATATTGTTTCACTAAGCTACTAAAATTGATTGCCTCTCCTCCTTTTGTCATTTTGAATGATATCCTTTATTTATTTATTTGCAATTCAAAGACTAAGTTGAAATCTCAGCTTAACTCTTTCTGATATAATTTGTCATTACTCTCTCTACCGCTCCTTCACAGTATTTTGCATATTTATCATTATTTAATTATTTGAAATTAATTATTGAATGTCTACCTCTCTATTACTCTCAGATCTACAAAGGAAGTGAGCACAGTATTCCAAGTGTATTGACATTTAATAGGTATTCTATAAATATAATAGGTTCCCAGTGTGTAGTTGGATATATAGATTAGTATTTCAACAGGGAGGTCTAAGGTAGCAGTGAAGGTTTGAGCATAAGTTTAAACTATTATAAGCGTGCTAGAATTACCCTAAAATAAAAACTCAGACCATATACTATAAACTAAATATAGTCACCCACACAATTAGTGGCCTGTTTCCTTCATGAGACTAAGTTCCTAGGTCTTGTCTTTGAATCCACAGTGCCTTGTATGGTGACTGGTGCACAGTAGTTGCTTGGTAAACTCTTGGTAAATGACTAGCTGAGATTCATCCTCATACATTAGCAACATGACATTTTCTCATGAATCAGCACATGACACATAACAAAACTAACAGATAACAAACACAGCTGGAGATAAAACCTAATCCGGATATTCTTGTCACTTAAATCATACAGTTTAATAATTGTGCAATTAAACAGTTACTCATTGCCTAAAGAGCATTACTACCTACAGAACATTCTGTACTGAAAAAGGTATGGGTTTGGGGAGGTACAGTTTATATAAGATTTAAAGAATGTCATTAAACTACTGTCAGAAGCACATCTAAATGTCAAGTGAATTGACAGTACTGCTTCAGGTCCTTGTTCAAACTGCCAAGGAAAGAGGTTTGAAACTAAGTCAAGATATGAACAAAATAAGGACAAATGGGAAAATGAAAGTTTTTTGCATACTAGCTTAAACTATTTTAAAAACGGCATTTCTAAGAGGAGCTTTGAGAATAACTGAAATGAAAATCTGAAACTGACCTAGTTTGTACACCCCCTTGGAATGGAATGAAGCTTGTACATTACTAACCACTGGGAAATAGTTGTATTTAACATCAATGTCACTCACAGTCACTGATATCTGTGCAAATGATATTACTAAAATGACCAAAAGACAGCCAACCATACTTT
Organism: Myotis daubentonii; assembly: GCF_963259705.1. Taxonomy (NCBI): domain Eukaryota; kingdom Metazoa; phylum Chordata; class Mammalia; order Chiroptera; family Vespertilionidae; genus Myotis; species Myotis daubentonii. The sequence continues at coordinate 204,520,068 of NC_081840.1, read as the reverse complement.
CCTCATAATGCACAGCTGCACTTGTAGGCTTACTTCAGCCTTTTGTTTTGCTTTATTTTCTTTTAAAACATCCTCCTCGGTTATCTCTTGCTGCCCACTAGCGAAGTCCGCCTGCTGACACGGGTGTCTCAGGACGGTAAGAAGATCATCTGCTGTTCCAGAGGCTCATAGTGACCCAGCTCAAGCTCACTTCTTCCATCTGCCTGATGTTCACATTTACTCCAGGAAGAAAGACTCTATCTATATATATAAAAGCCTAAGCAGGGAGAAACTAAGATGGCGGCATAGATAAACACCGGGAAATTCCTGCCTCCCACAACAATTGAAAATCACATCAAAAACACAAAATGGACATCATCCAGAACTTCAGGAAAGCTGGCTGAGTGTAAATTCTACAACTAGAAGGAAAGAAAAGCACACTGAGAGCCAGAGGAGCTGCGGAGGTGGAGTGCAGAGGTACGGGGCCCGCGCGCACGGAAAGGGTCTGGCACCTGAGGACACGGCTGTCTTTTTTAATCCCGAGGGAGACACAAGCTCCCGATGGCTCTGAAATCCGGTTCCGTGAAGTCTCTGGGGACCCAGAACTCATACGGGGAGAAACTGGTCTGTCCGGCAGCGGGCGATCTTGAGGGCGGCTTTCCCTCAGAGGTGCTTGCAGCCATTGCCGGGACACTGGGACTCGCGACTCCTTAGGGTGGGGCTGAGGCTCCGCCATAGCTGTTTGCTCCGCCCTTTGATTCCTTGAGACCCTGCCCCACCCAGGCTGCGGCAGACGCTTTTGCATATGAATGCCCCGGCCATTTGCAACCTGTAATTACCTAACTGCAACCTGGCCAGATAGACCCAGAGCTTCCAAGAGAAGGCCCAAGGCCCCACAGCAGCTTGCATTGCTACACAGCTGAGCATCATCAGGGCACTTCCAAACTCCAAAAAAAAGGAAGGGGAATCTGCAGTTCTCTTCATAGTTCCTGCTGTGTAACCTCAGGCAGAGGCTAAATTAGCACCTCCTTAGATCCAAGAGCCACTGTACCCAGTGGTCAGAGGGGGACCATCCAGATCACAACTCCTCAGATCCATAAGGGACACACTCAGGGTGCAGTCTCAGTGAGCACCAAAGCCCCACTGAAGCAAGTCTTGCCCCAGAAGGGTGTCTCCAGCACAGAAGTTCTCCCACTGCAGACACAGCTAATTCTCACTGCCAATTGGCCTGGAGGTCAATTCCTCCCAGTGATCCTACAACAACCAAGGCATAGCTACAACAAGACTGTGCACAAAGCCCACAAGGGGGTGCACCAAGAGTGTCCACCTCAGGTAACTGGGGAGGCTGAGCCACTGGGCCCTACAGGACACCTAGCACACAAAGCCACTCTATCAACACAGGGAAGCAGCCAAAATGTGGAGACAAAGAAACAGGTCACAGATGGCAGAAACGGAGGAAAGCAAACAACTGGATATAGAGTTCAAGGCCATGTTTATAAGGTTTTTCAAGAATTTTATGGAAACCGCCGATAAATTTAATGAGTCCCTCAATAAGTATACTGAGACTGTGGAGGACATGAAAAAGGACCAACTAGAAATTAAGCATACAGTGACTGAAATAAAGAATAATTTACAGAGATCCAACAGCAGACAAGAGGATCCCAAGAATCAAGTCAAAGATTTGAAATACAAAGAAACAAAAAATACCCAACCGAAAAAGAAAAAATAAAAGAGATTCCAAAAATATGAAGATAGTGTAAGGAGCCTCTGGGACAACTTCAAGCGTACCAACATCAGAATTATAGAGGTACCAGAAGAAGAGAGAGGGCAAGATATTGAAAACCTATTTGAAGAAATAATGACAGAAAACTTCCCCTACCTGGTGAAAGAAATAGACTTACAAGTCCAGGAAGCGCAGAGAACCCCAAACAAAAGAATCCAAAGAGGACCACACCAAGACACATCATAATTAAAATGCCAAGAGCAAAAGACAAAGAGAGAATCTTAAAAGCAGCAAGAGAGAGACAGTCAGTTACCTACAAGGGAGTACCCATACGACTGTCAGCTGATTTCTCAACAGAAACCATGCAGGCCAGAAGAGAGTGGCAAGAAATATTCAAAGTGATGAATAACAAGAACCTGCAACCAAGATTACTTTATCCAGCAAAGCTATCATTCAGAATAGAAGGTCAGATAAAGAGCTTCACGGATAAGAAAAAGCTAAAGGAGTTCATCACCACCAAACCAGCATTATATGAAATGCTGAAAGGGATTCTTTAAGAAGAGGAAGAAGAAAAAGGAACTCTTACCATTTGCCACAGCATGGATGGAACTAGAGAGCGGATAAATACCACATGATCTCACTCTTTGTGGAATATAATGAACAACATAAACTGATGAACAAGGACTGATCCAGAGACGGAGAGGCATTGATTGGACTGTCAGGCTTTGGAGGGAGGGTAGGGGAGGGTGGGGGTAAGGGGGAAAGATCAACCAAAGGACTTACATGCAGGCATATAGGCCTAACCAATGGACACGGACAACGTGGGGGGGAGAGGGGGGAGGGCATGAGCGGGGGGGGGGGGGTAGAGGGTAACGTGGGGACAAGGACACATATGTAATATCTTAATCAATAAAAAATATATTAAAAAAAAAGCCTAAGCAACTGTTTGACCATTCGACCGTTCAACCGGTCCCTATGATGACCACCAGGGGGCAGACGTTCAATGCAGGAGCTGCCCCCTGGTGGTCAGTGCACTCCCACAGTGGGAGCGCAGCTCAGCTGACCAACGGGCGCCAGATGCCAGGCTCATGGCTGGCAAATGCAGCTTCGGCAACATGAGCCTCTCCCGTGGACACTCCCCCTGTGCGCTCCACCCCCAGCCAGACCACAACCGGGATTGGGGCCAGCATTGGGACTGACTGGGCGCGAGCCTGTGGCCGCTTCTCGGTCATGGGCATGCCGGTATCGCCCTAGGACGGGTGCCGGAGACTGCAGCAGAGCGGCAGCAAGCCTACCGAGCAGAGCAGCAGTGGCGGCAGGCGCAGCAGGGCTGGGATGAGCAGGAGCAGTGCAGTGCCCAGCCTAGGCTTGGGCTCCTCCCTGGCTGCCTGCCGCTTCCAGCACTACTACATCCCTCGGGGGATGTTGGACTGATGGTTTCGCCGCAGGCCACGCCGAGAGACCCCACCGGTGCAAGGTGTACCGGGCCTCCAGTTTTGTTTAAAAGACCAATGTTTTTGGAAATTGGTGATAAATATATTAGTTTTGGAGTCACCAGACCTCCTATCATCTGATTTCTATAATTGGCTCATTATAATCCATCAATAAAAACAACTGTATCTATTACATACTATGTTATGTGCTATATGAAGCCATGAACAATTTTATTAAAGAGCTCACCTCCTAGCTAGGCAAATATAGCAATCATATGAAACAGTTCAAGCAAACTACTTCAGGATATTATAAATGATAAATTTTGTAAAGCATACCTTTAAACATTGAAGATGCTGAAAGAAATAAAAGATAATAATAATCATAGCCATACTTACTGGGTACCAAGCATTGTTCCCTGTACTTTATATGAATAATGTAGTTTAATTCACACTATAAGCTTTTCTGGTAGGTTTTATTATTAACCAATTTGTAGATGTGGATTCTTGAGACCCTATTCCGGAGATCCTTGAGATCAGCTTGAATGAGCCAAATATGAAAAATATGGCTAGAGTTTTACTTTGAAGGATGGGGAGTGAAAATGGAGCTTTTCCTCCATGCTCTTGAATTATGGAATCCAAGGTGTACCTTGAATTATTCAGATATTTTTATATTGTCTTTTTCTTAAAAACCCTAATTTTTATATTGTCTTTTTCTTAAAAAGAGCAAATAGCTCTTTAATTTTAGAAATATTCTTGTATCTATGAACACTTTAAAATGAAGAATCATTACAGTAAAAATAAAATAGGCAAAGCTATTAGGTAGATGGGGAAGGAAAGGTAAACAGTGGAAAAATATGCACTTGTAGTTTTAAAAAGTAGCCATTATTATCCTGGGATAGGAGAAAATATTTTACTGTGGAACTTTCTACCTAGCTAAACTTGAACTAATTCGCTACTTCATTAATTGTGCCTCCTTTCCTTCTTGTCCTAGTGAATGATGCTACCACCATCCATCTCATCCTCCATTTCCCTCACCTCACATTTCTAATTAGTCATTAAGGCTTGAGGCTTAAAAGTATAGGGTTTGCTGGCTTGGCCCTGCCACTTACCAGAGAGATGACCTTTGGCAAACTACCTCATCCCTACATATTAACATCTTCCCTGGCTAAAACATGGACAAAAATAGAACATATGTGATATGTTTTAAGAATTAAGTTATATATATAGTAAAAGATCTTATTATTGGAACATAAAAAGCATTCAAAGTATTTTACTATTATTATTGATTCATAGAAATATGAACAAAAGACTGTGTTAAGCTGATCATTTTATATGTATACTAGAGGCCCAGTGCACAAAATTCGTGCATGGAGGGGGGAGTTCCCTCAGCCAGCCTACACCCACTCCAATCGGGGACCCCTCTCACAATCTGGGACCGCTGGCTCCTAACCACTCACCTGCCTGCATGCCTGATCGCCCCTAACCTCTCTGCCTGCCTGCCTGATGGACCCTAATTGTCCTCCCCTGCCAGCCTGATTGAGCCCCCAACTGCTCTCCCCTGCCAGGCTGAACTCACCCCCAACTGCCTCTGCCTGCCTGATCACCCCTAACTGCCCTCCCTTGCCAGCCTGATCTCATCCCCAACTGCCCTCCCCTGCCATCCTGATCTCGCCCCCAATGGCCCTCCCCTGCTGGCCTGATCTCACCCCTAACTGCTCTCCCCTGCTGGCCTGATCACCCCTGCCTCTACCTGCCTGATTGCCCCTAACTGCCCTCCCCTGCCAGTCTGATTTTGCCCCCAACTGCCCTCCCCTGCTGGTCTGATCTTGCCCCCAGCTGCCCTCCTCTGCTGGTCTGATCTTGCCCCCAACTGCCCTCCTCTGCCAGTCTGATTTTGCCCCCAACTACCCTTCCCTGCCAGCCTGATTGCCTCTAACTGCCTCTGCCTGTCTGATCACCCCTAACTGCCCTCCCCAGCCGGCCTGATCTCGCTCCCAACTGCCCTCCCCTGCAGGCCTGATCTCACCCCCAACTGCCCTCCTCTGCCAGCCAATTTGGTTCTGATTGGTCAGTTTCTATGCCAGTCAGCATCAAAAGCTCTGCCTCCTAGGCAGCCATTGGCTTCTCACAGTTGACCCAGATTTGGTTCTGACTGGTCAGTTTCTATGCCAGTCAGTGTCTCTGGGCCTATCAACGGGGCCTGATCAGAAAGGCAGGGCTGAGCCCAGGTGGAGGCCTGGAGAGAAATGGAGGCGGGGCTGTTGGCCAGGCCGGGAGAGAAAGAGAAGCAAGTTCTGATCAACGACTGCCACAGAGGCTATGGATCAGACCCTGCCTCTCTCTCTGCAGGCCTGATCTGCAGCCCTGGAGGCAGTCAGTGCTGAGTCCAGGCGCCCACAGCAGCGCCCGCCATGGCAACCCAGCACTGACTTCCTGTCCAGTCGAGCCTTTGGTTGTAACGACCCTGGCTCTTTATTATGTAGATTAATATCTTCTTTATAGACATAAATAGTATAAAATGCAGTATCAGAGAACAAGCTCTGTACTCACACACAGCTGAATTAATTTAAATATTGGGTTTACTATCTCTGAATATGTCACTTAACAACTAACTGCAAGCCTCAGTTTCTTCATCTCTAAAATAGTTACTGTGAGCTTGAAATTATGCAATATACTGAAGCATATCACATAGTACCTAACACACTTTAAGAGCTCAAGTAATGTTAGTTATTATATCATTATTTTTTCCCCACAAGATTCAATACGTAGGTACACTAATGCATACTTTCCGACTGAATAAGGACCACAGGCTCTATTTTCAAGTGATTTTTTTTTAAAAAAATTATAATTTGATTAAGAAATCTTCCTTTTTATTTTATTGTTACTTATTTTTCAAAATACCCTATTAGTCCAAATCATCTGCATCAGTGAGACAGTAGACACTCTAAGAAGTAGCAAGGGTATGGAAGGATAGAACCACAAGAATGGACCTCAACTCAAACATTGAAAGGACACAGTCAAAGGCAGAATCAGAGTAATGCTGAGTCAAAACAGAACAGCTGCCTTTGCCTGTTGAGATGCTCAAAGACATATTCAAGCTGCCCATAGCTGCTATTAGATCCTGCCAATCGGCCTTTTTCCCTTGCTTCATGAATATTCCATAAACCATAAGCTTTTCAATTCCCAAAGAATAGAAATGGTCACTATAAACCTCTGCCAGGCCATTAACAGTTTGTAGATCCCATACAGTAACAACAGGTCAAACCACTACTGATGTAGCCTCCGAAGGCAATAAGGAGGAGGATTTTAAGCACATTTTAAACATCATTCAAATACGCCAACAGCCATACAAGTTGAAACACATCTCTGAATTAGCAAATTTCACCTATCTGATCAGAATCTCTACTGAAACGCCAAATCTTATAAGATTCCAGAATATTTATTTACACTAACACGTTTTAAAATTTTGCTCTTAACATACCTTTCCCCTTGATTTCCTCCTCCTTATTTATCCTTTTATTTTCTTCTCTCTCCCTCAATTTTAATATATCCTCAACCTTAAAAGTTGAACTTGATATTGAAGCCATTCAATGGCAACTGACACTCCAAAGCCAGCTGTGCTCTGGCAGCAATCTGGAGTCAGGAGGCTGGGTACGCCAACCCATTAATCACTGTCTTTAGAACACAGACATTCTCCAAGTAAACTGCTGAGGAGATCTAAGTCATCACACATATACAGTACACTTGTAGAGGACATAAAGCATACGATGGGTATTTTAACTACATTTATTATAAAATGTCTTTTCAACTTTTAAATGCTAAGACTCTATGCCCTTCACAAATTTCATCTTCTTGATCTTGAGTATGCCATTTGCACACAGCACGTGACCCAATGCTGTCAACAGGAGTTGCTGAAATCAGAGAAGACTTAGCCAATTGGATGTGCTCAGCCAAGCATTTACCAGCAGTGACAATTACTATAGTGAAGAGATACGTTTCAAGGAGCAAATAAAACATTATTGGTTTTGTTCCCACATTTGGAAATTCTGAGAATAGTTTTATTCTGATTAAGTGGCACTTTTAAGTATTTGTAATATTCTACTCTAATACTAATGCAAGGAGTCTCATTACTTTGCAAAAATGAAAAAAGAACTATAGCGATTCACTATAAACAGAAAAAATTATATATGTAAAATGTTTCTACATTTATATCTTTGGAAATGAGCAACTACTGGGTTAAGAAGGAGTTAATAGCTATATGGGAGAGTCAGTATACTTTATAATTTCACCATTACTAAAAATCATAAGTAGAAATATGTTGATCTAAAATTTAAAATTAACCACCAGTGATATAAAGCTATGACATATAGCTTCCAAAGTACATGAGAAACAAAAGAATATGAAAATTTTAGCAATAAAAATACATTACAAACCTTAATATTAAGAAATAATGTTTTAAAATATTATAACCAGACCAAATATAATTAGAAGCTAAAGGGATTATATGGGGGGGGGAAGTTATTTTATGATTAAATGCATAGACTAATATAGAAATGGAGCAGTTATAAATCTTTACATGTTGAGTGTCACGTATCAAAGTGTATAAAACAAGAATAGTTAAAATACAAAACAAACATAAATAATCATAATATTAGTTAAGAAGATTTTTCATAGCATTTTTGGTATTTGAATGATTAAGAAGAGGTGACTGATTAAGAGGGTGATATAATGATGTTTTAAGTAAAACTGATTTAATAACTAAAATTAACTCGTTTCAAATTGCCATTAAACATTTATAAGCTTTCAGCGTAGCTCAGGGGGTAACAAAAATATCAATAACATTCAAATCTACACAGGTAACATCTCTGAGCTAGACATAAACAGTGGAGCTAAATAAACAAAATCCCATTTGGAAACTTTAATATTTTCTTCCCAATAATTCTTAGCTTATAGAGAAAACCAGTAACATAATTGAAGAATATTTCACAAATAATTATGATAATATAGAAAGTTATGAGTATGGTCAAAACTATATGCAAAGGAAATCTCATTGTAATAAGAGAAACTTTATTATTAAATAAAAAGCCATGAAAATAAGTAAGAATTAAACTCAAGAAGCTAGGTAAAAGAGCTAACAGAATTAACCTGAAATTAAACAAATAAATATATCCAAGAATTGATATGTTTTAAAAAGGGTTATCTCACTCATATGTGGGATATACTGATCAACATAATTTGATGAACAAGAATAGATTCAGAGACAAGTGGCAGGGGGAGGGGAGGTTAGAGAGCAACCAGAGGGCTTGTATGCATGCATATTAGCATAACCAATGGACACAGACACTGGGGCAGTGGGAGCTTGTCCAGGGTGGGAATGGCTGGGGGGTGGGTCAATGGAGGGGGGGAGGGCAGAGACATATGTAGAACTTTAGACAATAAATAAATAAATAAATAAATAAATAAATAAATAAATAAGGAACAGTAAATAGAATTATTCTACCAAGATCTCAAATCAACAAAGGAAAGCAAATAAGAGTAAAAGGCAGAGAGGGCTACCTATGGGGAATGGGAAAGAGAATAATCAGGGTTTTTAACTGAAAATAGTATACAAAATCCATTCTAATAATTTTGAAAATCTTGATGAAATGAATTTCTTTAGAAGAAAATGTAAATAAGCTATCCAAACTTTCTCAATGGGATGGTAGTAATTTTCCTACCAGCTCATATGCCATTCTAGAAGAATCAGCACCCAGGGCCTTCTAGGGGCAGAGTTATAAACTGTAGGACCCAACAGTTAATCCCTGCCCGAGTGAACACCAAACCTAATTTGTTAAACTGCCGTCTTCTCTCGGAGGACTTACTTCCTGATCACCTGTATGCTGAACAAAATCCCCTCCTCCTCATACTACCCCAGTATTCTTTCAGAGTGTCTTAGCACTACTATCATCTAACACTCCGAGTGCTTTATTATTTATCATTTTAAAATATCATGTCTCCTTTTCTTTGTCTTACATACTTACATGCAAACTCCGTAGTGTAGGATATTCTATTGGGGGTGAGGAGTGTATATTTTTGATTCTCAGACCATAAACAGGGTCTGGTACATCATTGGTATTAAATGTCTATTTGTTAAATGAATAGGGGGTGGGGGGAGAAAGAATGAATGAGCAAGTAAGAGAATGAGTTATTACCTACAGAGAATAAAGTTGATGATTTATATACATTTGGATTTGGGCACATACAAACAAAAGGAGTTTTAGACTATTTAGACTTCCATTTGTGGCAACGACAATAAAGCTGTGTATAAATGACCACAGACATTGCTGATCCAAGAAAGAAGCTGAATGAGCGAGAGTGAAAGAAGGAGAGCAGAACATCCCAGGAGGAGGGGGAGGGGAGGGTGAAGAGGATGGGGAAGGGGAGGTAGGGGGCTTCCTGTTTGCTTTCTTACTTTCATGATGATCTTGCTGTTTGTACAACTGGAGTCCGTAAGGAAAACATCACTTTAAGGTTTTTTTGTGTGTTTTTTTAATCACGTAAATGTCCAATGTGAATTAGAGTAGCTCTTGTTTGTTTCCACATCCTTTGGCTCTGTCCCTTGACAAGAAGATTTCTCAATCTTCCATGTACGTCAACTACAACTCTAGGTCTTCCTATTTATAGGTTTTATTTCCTTATGTAATACAAGGGCACAGGCTCTGCCCAGCCCCATGGGATAGTTCTCACATGTTCAGAACCACTGCTTTACTCTGTTCAGTGAACTCTGTTCAAAGCACATTTCCAACCCAGTCTAAGATAAGCACAGGTTCCTCTTAATAGTATACAGAAGATGCTGCCCCTTTCTCTGAAAAACCTTTAATGTTGAAAAGAACTTTCAAACAACCAGCACCATCTGGCTCTTCCAAAGCTATTTAATCTTTAAGTCATTAATCATAATTATAAAATTAAAATTTATAATTATCCCTTCATATTTCCCTGGATTTTTAAATGTCTTACAAATTGTCACTGGTATTTCAAGTTTTCATCCCCACCCCCCACCCCCACCCCCGCAATGTAAATGTAACCAAGAAACTCAAATCTTAAAAGGAAGGAAATTGAGTCAAATACCTGCAGGGGTGCTTCAGGGTGCATTGCTCTCAGCAATGGAGCAGCTGTCATTTCCTGGAGAGCTTTCGATGTCTTCTTTTTGGCTTTTTCTATTTGAATATTGGTAAAATAATTGACAGCAGCAAACTCAATAAGGGCGGAAAATACAAAAGCAAAGCAGACAGCTATGAACCAATCCATGGCAGTGGCATAGGACACTTTGGGCAAAGAATGCCGTGCACTGATGCTCAGTGTGGTCATGGTGAGGACTGTGGTGATTCCTTTAAAGCAAAAGAGCAAAGAGACAAAATACTTCACCATTACTTCTCTGCAAAAACAAACAGAACAAAGAGGGTGGGGTGGGTGGTGGGGTAACAAACTTTATAATTCAAACCGAATCATCTTTGATGGAAGAGACTAATCCTAGTGGTTCAATGGAATTAGAATGGGCTTTTCCATTGTTGGCTCAGTCTGCCTTTGATTAAGTTATGAAAACTCACTTGATACCAACCTATTGGGTCTGCCATATTGATTAAAAGTATATAAGGCACCTAGTGTAATATTGTATCTGAGCCAACATACCTGAGAAACTCCACACACACACCTACTAGGAAGTGCTACTCATTGAAGCACTGATTCTCAACCAGGAGTAGCAAGTTGGTAGCATGGAATATTGGGGCATTTTTTGGGGTAGGCATGGTCCATTGCTATTGAGACTCACTACCAGAAAAAAAACACAAATTGTAGATTCTTATCATTTTTAACTAAATATTACCTATTGAATTAAAATAATACATTTACTAGTTGTGAAAGACAATTTATATAAAACAATAGATGTATATTCCTGAACAAATAGATTTATAGAACATTTTGGTATTAAAAATATTAAACATCTACCACCCACCACTTTATGATTGGGAGGAAAATATTTACAACAAGAATAGAGGTACTTCCCTTTCATCCGTAGGCTCCTAAAGAATTTCACCCCCAGAAGAGCCTTTTCCTCAATCTGGAAAAAGGTTAGTCCCTATTCTCAATGGAAAAATTCTGCTTGCCACTGAAACTATAGAGAAATGAATTATTTAAGGATGTTAGTATTTTTACAGTAGTTGTACCTTTCTTTATCATTGTCTATCTTTATATCTAACCTGTATTATCTAGTTAAGCTTGGATATTTCTCTGGGGATTTACTAAACCCATTCTATATATTGTGTATAATTGCTCCATAATTGACACGCCGAGTTGTTTGGGGATGATGATAATGATGACAACAATGATGATGATGGAGGCATCTAAACTATATATTCCAATCCATGCCTATCCTTGCTGAAAGCCAAACTATATATGTTAGACTGAAGAGATTATGAGCCTCATACAACAATAAAGGAATAACAGTATTTTTATTTGGGGAGAAATTATCTTGTCTTCTCAGATCAGCATTTAATTATACCTGCCTTGTATTGTTTCTTAGTTGTTCTAACTTTATTGGATGTAGCCTCTGTGAGAGCAAACGTGTCTAATATTGCTCCAGGATTTACCATAATATATATCATAGTGCCAAGCACATGATAAATGCATAGTAAATAAAAACTCATTTTTTTTCAGCTCCTCACCAATCCATTTTCTCTCCAGTCCCTTCTGAATTGTCAATGTTTAGAACATGAAAAATTAGAACACTGTGCAGTGTATGAGCTATGGATCTTAAAACAATCCATAAACTATATAGTGAATGGAATTGGAGAATTTGGTTGTATTCCCTTTTAAAAACCATTTTGTGTTATTTTTAGCATTTTATTAGTATAAAATAGATTTTAAAATGTTTTTTTGGTCAAACATAAATCTCTATGAAAATGCAATATTATGAATTTACTGGAGTTCGTTTCAGAAAAAGACCTTACAAAGTTAAGGCCTCCTTTTTAAATCTCAGGAAAATGGCATCATTTCCATGCTGGCTGGGAGATGCATTGAATAAATCCTAAATTAGTTTTGAAAAATTTTAGCCACAAAGTTTAAAAATAAATTAATTTATCTTCTTATTCATAATACTTTAAGTTTAATGGCCTATTAAGTGTTCAAGAAAATTCGACAACTTTCTTAGGTATATTTCCTCTAACATCATAGAAATTATGCTGAAAGCAGTAGAAAATAAAATATGAAGAGTACAGCTTAATAAGAATACTACCCAGAACTCATAAAATTCTACAGAGATCATAATGTAACAACAACAACAAAAAGATCCTAAACAATAAAACTGAATATAAGCAACTTAGAACTCCCTCATGTTGCTTTGAACATTTTTTGGGGGGTGGGATAGGGGGAAGGGATAAAACAATTTATCCTGAGGACCAAAAGTAGTGCTCTTCTTCTTCTCCTGCTGTCGTAGGAAGAAATTACCTTATTAATGTTGAGCAAGCAGAATACTAATGCAATTATTGAGCCATGAATAGAAAAATGACATTCTGATTGTTAAGGGGTAAACCATCAAGTTCAGGATGTTAAATGATACTATGGCCATCAGTGCAAAAAAAATGTTGGATATGTGGCCACTTTCTAATTCTATTTCATTATTTCGAGTCAACTTGATTTTAAAGTTTGTGGAGTAGCCCTCCAAATAGTATGGCTCATATTTTATGACTGGTGCCACAATTAGGATAGTGATTGGCATAAACAATTGGCTAAATATTTGAAGTGTCCATCTCTTTAGATATTAAAAAGTTCTCTCTGCCAGAAGTTCAAATTTAAAGAACGCCCAGCATGACAGGGATGTGCTTCTTCCACCTGCCTTAGGTGAAGCATTTGGTTAAATAAACACCAACAGAAAAAGAAACAGAAGCCAACCCTTCAGCTCAGAAGCCATGCTTTTGCTGTATCTAGAAAGATAGTGCATCTGTTTCAATGGCTTAGCTGGCATTTACCCTTGAAAACATTTCAATAACCATAGAATATTTTTGACACATTCAAGTATTGATGCCAGTCCGTTTTTAGAATGCTGAATATGCACTGCATTGGCTGGTCCAGGAGCTGGGAGAAGACGTGTGTGAGTAGGCTAAGGCTATACCCAAGAGCAAAATTCTGGCTGCTCACTCCTAGAAAAATGAACTGGTAATGACTTAGATATGCCAGTTGGCATTTATCCAGGTTTAATGTTTTACTATACTGGAATAATTAGAAAACTTAAAGGCATACAACTTTGGAGATAGAAGGCCTTTGGAGAAAATTAGCTCACTATACTTCTCATATTTACACAGATTGGTTTTATGTGTGTATGTTTTTGTTTTTTGTTTTTGAATTATCTTTAATGAATACCTGACCCAGCAAATTCTCCTCTTGAGCAAAAAGGAAAATAAGAGTTAGGGAAGATAAATACAAGCCTGGAATTTTTTACCTAACTCTCAAATGAAATAGATTGCTAATGCCCCTCAATACTTAAAACTTAACTTTCTTAGAAAAATACCATCCCAGAGCCTCAATGAATAGTCTAATTATTACCATTGTGACATATCTTAGGTTTTTGAAGACATACTTGTTGGGCATAATTTAGCTGGTCAATCAAAACCAAAAAATATCTTGGCACATGAGCATAAGACAGAGGCAAATGTCACATATTAAGTTGAAAAGGCTACCCACAAAGTATTTTCTGCTTATATCCATACAATCTCCACTCAGCAGCTCTGGAATTTTCCACAAGCCACAATGATAGTTCCTGAAATATTAATATTATTTTTACTAGGAGACGTTAAGGGACTAATTTGGTGCTCAGCTTTACCTACCCCCTGTAAAGGCAGAATGTCAGAGTAGAAATGGCAGAGAAATTGTCTTGGGTCCATCACTTTTAAGTATATGACTTCATAAAAGTTTCTTCATCCCTCTGAGTCATTTTTCTTATTCATAAATATTAATAAAGCCTACTCGCTGAGTTATTGTGAAGATGAAATAAGATGTCTCCTATCAGCGTATGGCAAATCTTATAATCATTATTAATAGAATTGCCATTATCTTTACTGTATGCTAATTAATTTCCTTACAGGGTCTTCTCTGGAGAGGAAATGCTGGGTGGGTGCAGCTGTGATCAATGCTATCACTCCCCACAGCACTGAACGTTTTTATGACTTGGGGATATACTGGACAGAACAGTGGCTACCAGTTTGTAGCCAACCAAGAAACTTTCAAAACTTATCGAACACTAACAATGACATACAGAGAACCTTCACATTATAGCGTCAAGTTGTGATTCTCAAATGAGGCAGGTGGCAGCATGGTTGCCATAATAATAAATGATACTCAAATAATATTTACTGTCAGGTAGGCACTGTTCCAAGGGCTTTATCCAAATTAACTCATTTAATCCACATGGCAGCCCTCAGGATCGCATCCTGTTTTGACACATGAGGAAACAGGCAGAAGTAACTCATTGAAGGATCACAGCTAATCCGTGGTAGACCATGGGGTTAGAACCTAGGCTTCTGGATCCAGAGAGTCTGCCCTATGACACCATGGCCTCTTCATCAGAGGCACCAATAATGGGTCAGTCTTTTCTGTTCTAGAAATTCTTTAGGACCATAAAAAATGAAAATACTATGTGCACAAGTGATTTGATTTTTAATGATGACAGTTCCTGAAATGTGAATATTATTTATACTAGGATAAGTGAAGGGACAGATATGGTGATCAGCTTCACATCCTTCCTACCAGGTCAGGCTGCCTCTCCAGTTAGTGTGAGCACTATATTAAATAAATAAGATAACTTAGCAGAGTGCCTGTTGATACACTACAGAACAATGTTTTCTTTAAAAAAACAATTAAAAGTCAAGGAACTCAAGTCAGAACAAAATTAACCTCCCCTACATAAGAGAAGTATGGGAGAGAGTCACTAAGATGTTCTAAGGGCTCCATACATCCTGTATATAATGAGCACTGCATGTAAATCTAAATTCTCACTAGTCTGTGAAGAAGAGATGTATTGTCACAATTTTATGGGTGGAGAAAATAAGTGGCAGATTGCAGTTTGGACTACTATTGTAGTCCCAGACTTAGATTTGTTGCTTTCTCTCTCCCACACCTATTTTTTTTTCTTTTTTTTTTCTTTATTGATTAAAGTATTACATATGTGTCCTTATCCCCCTATTGCCACCCACCCCTCCCCACCCATGCCCTCACCCCCCTGGTGTCTGTGTCCATTGGTTAGGCTTATATGCATGCATACAAGTCCTTTGGTTTATCCCTCCCCCGACCCCACCCTCCCCTACCTTCCCTCTGAGGTTTGACGGTCTGATCGATGCTTCTCTGTTTCTGAATCTGTTTTTGTTCATCAGTTTATGTTGTTCATTATATTCCACAAATGAGTGAGATCATGTGATATTTATCTTTCTCTGACTGGCTTATTTCGCTTAGCATAATGCTCCACACCTAATTTTAATAGTTTAAATGTATTCAACGCTTGCAATGTGCAGTTACTCTTTAATTCTCACAACTCTATGTATCTTGTGGTATTATACAAGCTCACTGCCTTCCTAAGATCACACCCTGGCCCCCATCAACCCTTCTGGGAGTTTCCCCAGTAAGATTTCAATGCCTTTTCTAAGATTAAAGGTGTGTGGGTGGGTGGGGGCTGCCTATGGAAAATCCCCATAGTCAAGTCCACTGAAGAAACTATGACTCCTCATCATTTGTTTTCTACAGGATGGGGAAGTGGGATGAAAAGCTCCCAGGCCCCTCCCTAGCTCCTTCTCACCAGCATCCCTTCAGCTCTCAGTGATAAAGGCTATTACATCAGGGCTTTGACTCTACCAAGTAGAAAAGGCAGGGGGAGATTGGTATCTCTTGTGAGAACTGTTCTTCCATTCCAGAGAAATTCTGATTTTTTTTCCTTCTAATATCACTATTGAATGCTTCCACTACTCACAATCAACAGAAAAATAATGAAGAAATATATTTAATCAGGTAAATAGCATAACTAATTTTATTTAAAAGCATGGCTGATATAGAAAAGATTTATTTAACAGCTATAAAATTTAAAACTCCTATATTCTGGACTTCATATAGTTTAGAATATAATATATAAAAAGCCACCTTAAAAACAAAAAAAAATGTTCTGTTTAAAAAAATGTAGATAGGTAACAATGAGCTAATAACCTAAGCATATACCTTCCAACTCAATGCATTTAAACCATTTGCATTTTGTTCCTCTTCATTAAAAGGCAAATGATTCTAGACTTTCATATTCATTCAGCCATGACTTTTGTTTTATTTTAAGCTCCCAGTGCATTTCATTTTAACACCTATATATAATTTTAATTCAATTACATAGCATTAGGCTAGGAGCCCAAGAATACCACCAATAATGAAACTATATCCAGATTCACACTCTTCACTTTCCTGCTCTCAATAAGGGAAAACTGATGGGCCCCAAAGAAAGGGATGAACTGCCTATATCCGCTCAAGCCTTATTACTTTGTATTGGCTGGATAAGAAATGAAAGCTTATATGATTCTTTACTCAGCACAGTCTGATATATTACTGTTTAATATTTTCTTAGAAATTATATCTAAAAGCTATTCCCATGAAATCATGAGCAAATATAATATGAATAAAAATACACAAGAAATGAATTTCAATTACCAAATACAGTCCTAGCTGGAACGGATTCCTTATTTATCCAGAATGAAACTTGTGAAAGAATCACTGTCATAATACATGGAATGTACGTCTGAATCATAAAATAACCCATCTTTCGTCTGAGGTGGAAGTATACCGTCATAACAACATATTCACCTACAAATAAAACATAATGAAAATGTATTATTGGTCCTGCAGCTATTCAATGGCTTCCAAACCATATTTTAGACTAACAAAAAGCATTCTAGGCAAAAAAAAAAAAAAAAAATCTGTTGTGCACAGCAAACAAACATGGAGAAATATACAGTTCCTAACTTGGGGGTGGGGGGACTATATTGTATATCATTATGTAGAAAAGCACTTTTGTTCTACATGGTGATTAAGCAATTTAAGAAAGTAAGCTATAACTTTCAAAAATTTCTTATAGTGCTTTCTATTTTAAAGGCCTAGTACTATGAAAGCAATTAGATTTCATTTCCAACATCTTTTGAGAGAAAATTTAGACCTAACTTTAAATCACTGGAAAATGAAAATACATACACCTAAACCTTAAATTTAAAAATAATTTAAATACACAGATAAACATTTTATATATACATACTAGTATGCTGCTTTATTGGCTTAGTTTTAGGAAAGAACTGTATTTCTCAATGTTATACATATGTATACATATATAGAAAAAGAGACATAGATAACATAGAGCCATATATAACATTCCCAAGTTCAGGAATATTTTATTGACATTTAGACAAAAATCTAAAAAGCTAATAAGGAAAACAAACCATAAGATTTCTTGAGTTGATAAATTTTTTAATGTTACATCTAAAAGGAACATATTAAGAGAGACTTAGGAGTCAGTAGCCTCATTCTCAAACTGTGAAACCAAAGATTCAGAATCCTCAAATCTCACTTGTTTTCAATTCCACTTGCAGGCTAGAAAATAAATGTTTTCAAAAATACTTTTTCCTGGCAATATGTTCATGTAAGAAATAGTTTCAGAACAAGCAATAATCAGGCAATTTTTCCCATTAAATATAAAGACTAAATCGTATGATTCTTTCCATTCACATTTTAAAAGCAAATACAGACCAAGAATCACTGAGAATAATCATCCATCTACCCATGTGACATCTTTAACATATACCCTCAATGTATTTTGTAACTAAGCTTTATATTTTGCTTTTACTTTGGTAAAGAGAGGGAAAGCAGCACCACAAAATTGGGCAAGATAAAAAAAAGATTTTGGAAAAGCATCAATAAAACAGGAAAAGCCAGTGTCCACACATCAGGGGTCAGGATTCCTGTCTCAGAATTCTGTTGAAAATAATGTTAATATAATTGATTACTGGCTTTTGTTTCTGAATAAGAAAATCAACTCACATCTCAATAACTCAGATTTTAAACTAAAAATATAAATTTAAAAATTCTGAACTATGATTTATGCCTCAACTCTATTCCTAGAATATTTTTGTTGTCCCACCCCGAAAAACACTAGATATTTCCATTAAAAAGCTAGGACAAAACTCCATTGCTATTAACTTTAATCGTTAAAAGATCTCACCCGTAATGGATTTGATGGTTTCACTTGATACGGTTTGCCCAATCAAGTCATATTGAACTAAGCTGGAAGATTCCTTGGGGACTTCTACTGATTTCTCGGGACCTTTTGTCCAGGTATAAATCATCTCACTCTTCGGGTAAGCATCTGAATAAGAGCACAGAATGTGATTAGAGTCCGTACTCCTTTCTCCTCAGCACTGATTGATGGTAAACACTCTTTAAGAATATTATACTTGTTCAAGAAAGAAGGAATAAATGAAAACAACAGTCATTATGACTTATTTAAACATGTTCAAGATTTAGAACACTGTAGGTATTAAATAAATAGCTTCTGCCTATTTATTTTATGCCAAAGAAATTGAAGGAGGAGAGACTAAAAGTAAAGCAACTATAATGCTATATCTGCATCGATGCACTTGGATATGTTTCCCTACTAATAAGCAGTTGAAAAGCAGAAATAATAACCCCCCCCCCCCAAAAAAAAGCAGCCAAATAGCTACTTCTTTCCATTCCAATTCACTTCCAATGCTTGACCAATATTAACTCTTCTGTCCTAATACAACTCTGCCAATTAGATACGTATGAAAGGCTGCCTGTAATAATGCAACAAAAACAAAATAAACCCTACTGTTGGGAGAGCTCTCCAGGAGGCACCTATTCCAGACTCTGCCTTTGGGCAATACCCATGCTGTCTGGCTATGCGGTTTGTAAAGCTCTTCAGGGAATATAATTACACAACCAGCTCCACTACCTTTAAACTCTTACAATCAGGACATTTTTCCTTCCATCTTCAACAAATCCCTCCCAGCAGCAATTTAAGCCCATTTTCTATTATTCGATGTTCAATGTAAATGGAGACCAGCTGCTTGCTTACCAGTCTGCCCAGAACAGAAAGCCTGGCTCACACACAAGTAAGTTCAAAAGAACCAAGATAAATTGTGTACTACGCTCCACAAACCTTCCTAAAATGGCTCAAGCATAGTAGGTCCTCGGTGGAATTATTTAATTCTATAAAAGGAGTTGATACCTAGGGAAACCATCTTTACAAAAGACTTTGCAAAACAAACAAACTTGTGCTGTCATTTAGCAGTATATAGTCATGTCTCAATATTGATCTCCTGGAGTGTAGTCATGCTTACTCATACATTACAAGTGCCCCAATACTATGTTCCTGCCCCTGATATTTTAAATCAGGTAGCCTTCTCTGGGCTAGCCTACCTTGCTAGACTAATCTTTTTCTTAATGATTTAATATTTGAAGCCAGTTGGGGGGAGAGGGGTGCATGAAATAGGTGAAGGTAATCAAAAGCTATATCTCTCTTTTTAATTCCAAATCTGAAAAAAATCAACTTCCAAGGAGTAATTTCTTTATTTTGTGCATGCCTTTATCAATTACCAACTATGTTCAAGTCACTCTGAAGAGTACAGTGGGGCCTTGACTTACGAGTGTCCTGACTAACAAGTTTTTTGAGATACCAGCTGTCTCTTGGCCGATTTTTTGCATTGAGTTGATAGAGTAATTTGAGTTAACGAGCTCCTTAATGAGCTTGGTCTCTTGTAAGTCAAGGCCCCACTGTACTTTCTATGAGAACCCGCAGGGGGGGGGGGGGGAGTGGGGAGGTGGAATTGGGCGGAAAAGATAAAACCCTAGATAAGAACTATCTGGGTGAAATATAAATTATTATAGCTCAAATGAATTTTAATTCTGGCCCCAGTTAGATCAACTTGTCTGTCTATGTATTTTTCTGTTTTCATCTTCTGTCACCGAGTTACTGGTCAGGGAGCAAGCGAGTCTCTTTAGCTTCAAGTTCATCCACTGAGTATTGTGCTTACCAGAGGTTATAAAAAGAATGGTGACTGCTGATTCTCATTAAGTGAAGCAATGAGCAATGATAACAGCAGGCAAGTTTCACAATCAGTGCGACTAAGAATCTGAAGCAATAGTAAAAACCAGCATCTATTTTTGGCAAATTCTGATTAAATCAAATATTCGAGGCAGACATTAGAAGAGGCAATCAAATTTTGCTGCCATTTCAGAGAAGGGAACTTAGGGGAAAAGAATTCTATATTCTTTCCTATTCATCCTCTTGCTTTCACTTCCACAATATATCCCAAATCCATCAATCTCACACCTTTTCCTCTAGTACCATCTGATTCTAAGCCAGCCGTGGGCAAACTACGGCCCGCGGGCCAGATCCGGCCCATTTGAAATGAATAAAACTAAAAAAAAAAAAGACCGTACCCTTTTATGTAATGACTAGGGGCCTGGTGCACGAAATTCGTGCACTGGGTGTGTGTGTGTGGGGGGGGGAGTGTCCCTCAGCCCAGCCTGCCCCCTCTCACATACTGGGAGCCCTCAGGCGTAGACCCCCATCACCCTCCAATCGCAGGATCGGCCCCTTGCCCAGGCCTGACGCCTCCGCCAGAGGTGTCAGGCTTGGACAGGGGACCCCCAGCTCCCCGCGGTTGCAGGCTCCGCCCCTGCCCAGGTCTAACGCCTCTGGCCTAGGCGTCTGGCCCGGGCAGCGGGGACCCGCAGCTGCAGCGGCCCCGCGATCGTGGGCTTCGCTTTAGGCCCAGGCAAGGGACCCCTAGCTCCCGGGACTGCCAGCTTCGACCGTGCCCAGCTCCCATCGCTGGCTCCAACCCTACTTCCTGCTATCACTGGCCAGGGCGGCAAAGGTGCCTGATTCTCTGATCATGGCTGGGGGGCAGGGCAAAGGCGGCCCCAGGGCCGCCTTTGCCCTCCCCCCAGCTCTTAGCTCCCCCCTGGGTTTCCGATCACTGTCAGTGGCAGGGGGCTTCTTCCTGCTTTCCCTTTCGCCTCCCTGCTTTGTGCCTACATATGCAAATTAGCCGCCATCTTGTTGGCAGTTAACTGCCAATCTTAGTTGGCAGTTAACTGCCAATCATAGTTGGCAGTTAATTTGCATATAGCCCTGATTAGCCAATGAAAAGAGTATCGTCGTACGCCAATTACCATTTTTCTCTTTTATTAGATAGGATGTTTACTTTGAATTTATATTAGTTCACACAAACACTCCATCCATGCTTTTGTTCCGGCCCTCTGGTCCAGTTTAAGAACCCATTGTGGCCCTCGAGTCAAAAAGTTTGCCCACCCCTGTAAGCCATCTCAATCTTTGATTATACTAAAACAATAGCCTCCAAATCTTCTCTGCTTTTATTCTCTGGCCTCTCTACAATCCATTCTCCATAGAAAAGCTAAAGTGAAATTGTGAAATGTTAGTCAAAGGACACCACATCCCTTCGTTAAGCCCTCCAAAGGCACTACATTACTTGGCCTTGCCTACAAATCAGACCAATCTCCTACTATACTTTTTGTCATGCTTCAGCCACTTTGAAACTAACAATGCTGCTTATATTTTTCTAACCTATGTCATGTCAGAAAGCCCTGACCCATCTTTGGCCTTTTTCTTTTCAAGTCTGCCATAGAGGACTCTGCTTGTAACAGAACAAAACAAAACAAACAAAATAGTTTATGACTTGTTATGTTATACCACCAACACAGGAGTTCAGAGGTCTAAATTTCACACTAACCATTACCTAGGCTATCTGCAGAAATAAGGTTTTGGTTTTGGGGGGAAAGATGATTGTTTTGACTTCTTTACTTAAATATATTAGATAACAAACAGTCTCCTAAAAGTCAAATTTTGTACAGTTGTTGTCATGGACAAAAATTTAAATATAGGATTATGTAAAATTATGCAAATATATAGCTATCCGCTTACATGAGATAATGATTAACACTAACAAAATTTTTATTATAACTTACAACTCCCAAATTTCAAAGGGCATGCATGACCATCCATGGGGAAATCCACCAATCTCATGGGACACTCCGCACTTATGGTGAGTCTATGATGGAAAATACAATTAGAATCAATTTTTTCTCTAAAAATAAAATTATAGAATCTTAAAAGGAAGGAAGGAAAGAAGGAAGAAAGGGAGGCAGACAGGCAAGAATGAAAAGAAGGAGGGAGAATAAAGATAAAAAGGGAGTAAGGAAAAAAAAGACTACCTCATTGTGTATAAAATAGTGCCATTTCTCATAATTCTAAAAAGCTTATTTGGGGCTGTCATATTATGTGAGACAGACTTCTTTCCATTCCTGAAGAAAGTATCAGGAGTCCATACTTTTGTTACCATCATGTTGTTCAATCTCAAAATTTCAATGGGACCATCATATTTTAGTCTTTTGTCAATCCATGTCTGTCTGAAGAACACATCCATTGTGTATTCCTAAGAAAAGTAGTTTGTGACATATTCAAATAACAGATGATTACACATAAATATACAAAAAAATGAATTAAATTCTAGTCTCTTTCCCACTCATATAAAAGACTGCCCAAATAAAAACTAAATTAATAGCAGCAGAAACTTCCTTAAATCAATGGAACAAAAAGATTTTCAACAATTAAAGCATGTTATACTAGTATCCATACATTTATTAGATAAATTACCATACATATTAATCATTCACAAATAATAACTATAGCCCTGGTTGGTGTGGCTCACTTGGTTGAGCATTATCCTGTGCACTGAAGGTTGGGGGTTAATTCCCAGTCAGGGCACATACCCAGGTTGTGGGCTCCATCTCCACTAGGAGGTGAGCAGGAGACAACCTATCAATGTTCCACTCTCACATCATGATTCTCTCCTTCTCCCTTCCTCTCTCTCTAAAAAAATCAATAAAAATATTTTTTAAAAATAATAATCTATAATAATAAAAGTGTAATATGCTAATTAGACCAGACAGCCAAACGACCTTCCGGACGAAGCCAGGCTGCAAGGGCTGAGCTCCTTGCACGAATTTCATGCATTGGGCCTCTAGTAAATATAATAAAACTGCCAGCACCAGGTAATTATAGTTGCACTTTGCTTTAGACCAGGTAGCAAAATTAGTGACTGTGTAACAAATATCATTGCACAATGAACCATAAAATTGTCAGCATGTCTTTAAGACAAATTAAAATATATGAATAAACTTTATGCTCATAAAATTTATTAACCCTTTGTATACCATAAGCATCTATAGATGCTTTAAAATCATTTTTTTGTGAGCATTTGCAACTGAAAATGTTCAAGAACACCTGAATTGTGAGTAATATATTTATTTTTATACTATTCATTGCAAATTGATTTTTTAATTATATTCAAAATATCGTGGCATGTGAAGCTGGTTTCTGTTTTGGACGCATGGCAGTTAACTGGTTAAAATTAGTCCAGGAGCCTCAGAGTCAAGTAAAAAAGTTAAGTGGTCAAAATGTTTGACCTTGAAACAAAACATATTTAATATTAGCACAATTGAATGGATGAATTCATCTTGACCAGTGCTTGGTGTTCTAAGTTCCTTAAACATGAGAGAAAGCAAGGGAGAGGAGGGGCGGATGGGGATGGGGAATGAGCCATTGAGCCAACATGGAACACTAAATGCAATCAGGACTACAATATAAAGTTTCATACCAAAACTAATTGCAATCACTACTTTTCTCCCCTTCAAAAATTTTCTAAGGGAAAAGAATACTACGTACAAGGTTGTGTCATGGAGACCAGTAACAGGAAAGTTCTTTTCTTTGTTGAGAATGACTCCAAGCCAAAAACTCCAATGTTAGAGCTAAAATGCAAATTCAATGTCTTACTTCTTATAAACTTCTGAGCCTAATTAGGCTGTTCTTTGACTTTCTAGCTCTAACTTTGTGTGATTGACAGCAAAATACATATTAATTGCCCTCTTTTCTTCAAATCTCAAGAAGTGCATTAAATTTTCTTAACTACCTACCATTTCAACATCAGAAACAGGTCCAAAGCTGGTGACATATATGTCAGTTTTTACTTCTGTAACAGGACCTAGTGGGTATGAAGTAAATAAGTGTGAAAAAATAATTACCAATTTTACAGGCAAGGTGGGCTTTGATCATCAAATAGTAAATACAGATACGACATCTCATATTTTTACAAACATCTTCAATTTTCAGTGAGATAATGCATCTCTACAAAAAAAAAAATGTAGCCAAAAGAAGAACAAAACCAGAAAGCAGTATTTACTTACAGGCAAACCAAACAAATCAAAACCAAAAAATACCAATTACTTACCAGAAACTTGTTTCTTCAAAGATATATCACCCCCAGGCACTGTTAAGACAGGCAGTGCAGAGAACAAAAGCTTTAGCCTTTGTAATTTTTTTATAGTCCGTCATCTGATTGGCCTTTTAGTAAAGAAGTGAGCTTTTAAAAAGAGGGAACTTAGCCGCAGGTAAGGAGGAGAAAAACATAAAGTCTGCAAGAAATGTACCTTCAGAGAGTTGAGGATACTGGTAAATAACAGGCACAAATATAATTCATGTCACCTTTAACAATAGGCAGACCATCCACTGGCAATTGGGATCAAAGACAAGCTCTCCTCTAAATCAGACCTGTTCATGCTCTGCCCCCTAAAAGCTGTGTGATCTTGGGCAAGTTACTTATCCCCTCAGTAGCAGCAACCATACATATAAGGCAAGATTGTTGATAGGGATCAAATGAAACTGCTCATATGAGACTATGAACCAGAGAGTCTTTCACAGAAGTATTTATTAAGTACAGTGGGGCCTTGACTTACGAGTGTCCCAACTAATGAGTTTTTTGAGATACGAGCCATCTCTCGGCCGATTTTTTGCTTTGAGTTGCGAGCTAAAATTCGGGTTACGAGCCAGCTTCAGATACCCCACCGCTAGTTGGCAGAGCGAAATGTCACAGTGAACACCACAACATCAGCCCAGCATCACGTGTCTCACTCGTTCACTTTTGATTTGACATACGAGTAATTTGAGTTACGAGCTCCGTCACGGAACGAATTAAACTCGTAAGTCAAGGCCCCACTGTAGTAGCTTCTCTTTGCTTCTGATAATGGCCACACTGAGATTCTTTCCTAGGCCTAAATAAGACTGGTGAAGGAACAAATATATGGGTGTATTTGGCATCTTGACAATGGGCTGACACAGACTGTAGACAAAGGAAAATTGCCACAACCTGGATTTAGCATAATGTGTAAAATCAAGAATTCTGGAATTCAAATTTGAGTCTAACACTTTTTAATTGTTTGATTTTGCCCAAGTCATGTATCCTCGGAGGTAAACATTTTAATAACAGAAATAACATATGTAAATCACTTGTTCCTGTCTCTAGAACATAATGTGTTCCATAACGATAGTAGTTATTTGTATATAGAATATAGCTTTTTATTATTAACAAAGATAAAAATTGTCTTCTTGAACATCATTTCCTTACAAGATGATTTATAATACTCTATGACCTGGGGCTATGTACTCCATATTGAAGAAAAAAAATAACATCTGTTATCAAGATAAACTATTCCCCTTGGATACTGGTTGGGTGAATGAATTTATTCCAAAAATGACAAAGAGAAGTTGGTATAGCTTAATGCCCTAGGTCTAAAGTTATCCTCATAAAAATGAATCAGAATATTTCTTCCTGTTTAGGATGAAGACTGAGCCATAGAAAGAAAAATACTTTGAAGGAAAATGAGAAAATTCTTTCCTGAATAAGTATCCTAAAAATATATATATATCCTTTGGAAGTACAGTCAGAGAAAAGGCATAGATCAAGCTGATCTGTCATGAGTTTTCATTTTTATTTATTTTTTATTTTTTCTAATATATATTTTATTGATTTTTTACAGCGAGGAAGGCAGAGGGATAGAGAGTTAGAAACATCGATGAGAGAGAAGCATCGATCAGCTGCCTCCTGCACACTCCCTACTGAGGATGTGCCCCCAACCAAGGTACATGCCCTTGACCGGAATCGAACCTGGGACCCTTCAGTCCCCAGGCTGACGCTCTATCTAGTGAGCCAAACCGGCTAGGGCATGAGTTTTCATTTTGAAAAAATAACACCTTTGGAAAACAGAGAACGTATGAGAAGTTAGTTGAATTGTTATTTGAATGAGCAATTTGAAACTACAAAAAGATAGTAGTAATAACTCATTAAAGCTGAACTGTTCCAGGAAGAGATAGGTATCCAGGAAGCAGGTAACATGTGTTGAACCTTAGAAGATGGAGATTTCACTCAGAGTGGTCCAAGGGTGGGAATAATCACTCTGCTAGTTCCTTAAGGACAATTACTAAAGTATTAAAAGCACCGTTTTACACTGTAAGTCTGGACAAGGAGAGATAAGTTACTTAGAAGAATTAAAGTTGAGTATATTGGGATAACTAGATTCTTTGACAAGATTCTTGAAAAAATCGAAAGTTACTTTGAAGATCAACTTAGGGCAATGATCCCAGACTTTTACTGGATCAGAATCCCCTGGAAGCCTTGTGAAAGCACAGATTGCTGATTCAGTGGGACTAAGGTGGGGCCTATTTGCAAATCTAACAGGTTCCTAGGTGATGATGTTCATTTTACTCCAGTTTACAGGCAATGTGCATCTGTTGTTTTTAGATAGTATGGCTCCTGGAAAATATATA
The DNA here is from genome assembly GCF_963259705.1 of Myotis daubentonii. NCBI lineage: Eukaryota > Metazoa > Chordata > Mammalia > Chiroptera > Vespertilionidae > Myotis > Myotis daubentonii. The sequence goes on along the minus strand of NC_081840.1, from coordinate 204,493,187 downwards.
CAGGATAGGTATCTATGGGAGTGGTGGAAGTAGAGGAGAGGGAGGAATTAAGCCAATGACATTTTTCCTTATAAATTTATTTCAAGGTGTGTGGGTTTATGCTAATTCTACTTGAAGCATAATGGTTCTATGATATTAATGGGTAGTTTCAAAGATTACATAATATATCACTTTTCAATGATTCTTGAAAAGGTTTTGCATTCAGAATTTCAACCTTGGTATTTGTGACATTGCTCAGTATTTGCTTTATCTGGCATTCAAAATCTTTGAGATTGAGGGAGGTCCTAAAAACATATGATGGGTAAAGGGGTCTCATTGAGATGCTCATTCAATAAACATTTTTTTGAATGAGCATTTGCTGTGTGCCAGGTTCCATGCTAGGCCCTGGTGCTGACTGTGCTAAATGAGACTAATGAGTTCCCTGCCTCATGGAGTGAACATGTTACTGGAGAAGTCAGAGTAAAATAAAGAAATAAATTCAATGGAAGAATACTGTCATTCAAAAGGGGAACAAAAGAGGCTGGAAATTATGTGAGAGACTGGGAGGGCCACTCTTGATTTCTTAGCCACTCTTCCAGCATAAACCATAGAAAGAGCTGAAATGATCGCATTCCAGGCACAGAGAACTTTAGGGGGAAAGCTCAGAGGCAGAAAATACCGTAGTGTGTTTAGGGACTAGGAAAAGGCCAATGGAACTGGAGCAAAGCAAGTGAAGAAGAGAATGAGAAGAAATAAAAGCCACAGAGACAGAGCAAAAACCAGGGTGAGTGGACATATTCTGAAAGTGGCATCTTTTAAACAACATATTTATAATATATGATATAGTAACAGTTCTTAAAACTACATGGGAAAAACTTGTAGAAATTGCAGTGACTGATGGGAAACACATAAAGCGGTTGTTGTGGGCTAAATTATGGTCCTCCCAAATTTATATTGAAGTTCTAACCCCCAGTACCTCAGAATGTGACCGTATTTGGAGTTAGGGTCTTTAAAAAGGGAATTCAATTAAAATAAGGTCAGTAGGATGGACCCTAAGCTAATGTGACTTGCGTCCTTATAAAAAGAGGAGATTAGAACACAGGAACTCACAGAAGAAAGACCATGTGAAGACACAGAGGCAAGACAGCCATCTATAAGCAAAAGGTAGAGGACTCAAAAGACACCAACCCTGCTAACACCTTGATCTTGGACGTTGAGCCTCCAGAACTGTGAAAAAATAAACTTGTGATTGTTTAAGCTACTCAGTTTGTGGTACTTTGTTATGACAATCTGAGCAAATAAATACAGAGGTTCATCATTTTTCCCATGTTTTCCCCCAGTGTTCTCACTCTCATATGTCGCACAGCTCTGCCTCTGCGTACAGGTTGTGATAAGATGCTTGATTTGTGTCCTTTAATCATCAAGGATTCAAAGTAAGGAAATTTTATGATCTGAATTGTATGTTTTACAAAATCACTCAGGCAGTTTAGGGGGGCAAGAGCATGAGAAAGGTTCTTCTAAGAGGCTGTCATCCTAGTCCTGCTGAGGAATGATGGTGCCCTGAACTAGAGATATGACCAAGAGGATGGGGAGTGGACAGATGAAGGGGCATGTTGTGTGTGGAACTGCTCACAGTGAATGGGGTTTCTCCAAAGGACAATAAACAGGTATATAATAATTTGATGACTTGAAGGTTTACTATGTATAAGGCAGGCTACAAGGCTCTTCCCATATGCTATTTCATTTTTTAAAAAATATATTTTATTGATTTTTTACAGAGAGGAAGGGAGAGGGATAGAGAGTTAAAAACATCGATGAGAGAGAAACATGGATCAGCTGCCTCCTGCACACCCTCTACTGGGGATGTGCCCCCAACCAAGGTACATGCCCTTGACGGGAATTGAACCTGGGACTCTTCAGTCCACAGGCTGACGCTCTAGCCACTGAGCCAAACTGGTCAGGGCTGCTATTTCATTTAATCCTCTCACCAACCCCCAAAGGTGATATTATCATGAGAATTTTATGGATATGGAAACTGAGCTAACAGAGATTAAATATTCTATGCCAGAGTCAGAATTATAACTCCCTTGTATTGATCTCCATAGTATGTTCTAGCTTTACTACACTAATTATATCCTTAAATAATTAATCAGTAATTAATTATGTTATATAATTTTATATCTAGTATGTAACCGCCATGCCTACATGTCCTGTTTTGTTTCTGAGTAGCTTCTGAACTGTGTTCCTGCAGCTCTTTCTATGCCTTTGCTCAGCTTGAGTCTCTCTTTCTCCCATTAACAGCAAAGACAAAATCTTAAGCCTCCTTGAAGTCCCCAACTGTCATAGTGCTTTGCACATACTAGATGCTGAGTAACTATGTGTTTGATTGTGTTCCTAATATCATCCCAGTCGTGACGTAAAAACCTCCCCAAAGGAAAAATTACTGAGATTCATTTGTTACATCAGTTAAGCTAAAAATATTTCCCGATAAAACAGGAACTGCAGCTTATTTATATTTGTATCCACTCCCAGAACTAATCCCAGGCCTTAGATGTAATAGGTTTCCAATAAATCAGTTCTCAGGGAATAATGGTAGCTATGCAATTAAGAATAATTCTTAGGGACGCTTCCTCTAACAGTACTGTTTAGGGTGTTCAAATCAACCTTACTAAGAGCATAATGACATAGAAATCAGATAATTTTGGCTTGGGAGGACTTCTCATAATTTTATACGCATTTGTATAACATCAAAGATGTGTTCTATTTTAAAAATTCCACTTCTTTAGGAGATGTGTTTTAATCCCAAAATATGGTGGGTAGTTTGTAAGGCAAATAAAGTGACTTTGAACAATCTTTGAAAGAGCCAAAACTACAATATCAAATTCAGGGAAATTGTCTGGTATTATTAATGGCGCTAACTGGCTTGGAAGGTAGGAAGGCAATTAACAATGTTTTCAGATGATTTTCCATTGTTAATTATGTTAGCTCTATAGACCTGACCAAAGGATATCACTATTTAATTTCTCTTCCAATAACAGTGTCCAGTTTGCTGTCACACCAGGAGAAAGACCTAGCCTTTTGGTGCTGTTGAAACTAGCCAATATTTGTTCTCCACACGGCCTCCCCAGGTATGCACTGGAGGAGACGTTTCTGCTTTTCAGACATCTACATCTATGCATCAAGGTTTCTCTTACTAAATACTATTGATGCATCTCCAAAAAACAAGAAACTTAAAGTATTTAAGAAGTACATCAACAACAATAAGGAATCTTGAGTGAAATATTTCTTTAAAATCTCTAATTTTGCTCATCATTTAGAAAACAGAAATACTAGCCTTCCTGCATATTAAACAAACAAAAGATATCAATTGATATCACAGAGAAAGCAGAAAACTATAGAGTTTTACTTAGATGACATTAAAGATTAGTGTTGCCTATATCCCTGTGATCCTTCTAACAGTACAGGTCAACTTTTTATATAAAGAAATTACATAAATATGAAAAACATTTTTTTTAAAAAAAAACCAGTAAGATATGGGCAAAGATGAAATGCAATTCACAGATGGAAAACTCTTGTAGGCAAAAAAAGATTTGAAAAGCTGTTCAACTACATTAAAAATAAAAAAAAATTGAAATCATTTCAAAACAAAACACCATTTCGAGGATTCTATGGAGATTGTACATATATTTATATATGTGGAGAGTTGAAGGATTTGTGGATCCTGAATCTCATATTCACTGTAAATGGGAGTTTGAATTTGTAAAACTATCACAGAAAACAGTTTGGCATTATCTCATCAAGTTGAACTCCCACTTACACTAAGATCCACAAAAATCTATTCCTGAATACATATGCAAAAAAACACACAAAAAACCAAATTCTTGTACATTTAAAGCAGGAAATTTAGGCCAGAACATTCACAGCATTACAATCTTGGAAACAAGCAAAATGCCTCCTGCCAACAGAGCAGATGAATAAACTCGTTCCTTGCAATGAGAATATCACACAGCAGTCAAAGTGATCGATCTATGGCAGCATAAGTGAAAAAAGCATCCAAGGATTATATATCATGTTCAAAACAATTACATTTTTAAAATTTAATTTATTAAAAACTAAAGTTGAGCTAAAACAATATTCAAAGAAAAGCTATGGATCATGTTTAAAAGGACTCAGGATGCTGATTACTTTGGGTGGAGAAGACAGGAAGATAGGATGAGGGAAACCACACACCAGAATAAAAGTTGATTCCACGGTTGTGCTGTTTGATGATTTAACTGGTATGTTTATTATATGATGGTAAATGAAGGAATAGATGAATGGGTGAATAAAAAGAAGGCTATGTGTGACCAATAATGAGAATCTGTCATGAATCAATGATGAGTAATCAAAATCCAATTCGTGCACTAAAGTCTTTTTAAAATAAATACAGTAAAAAGGCCTAGAGAATGATAAACAAATGTAACATGATGTATTTTCTTTTCATCTAAAAGAAAACTAACAACCAAGTGAAGTATTATCTAAACATCCACCAAGTTACTAATAACCTATATCTAGATTTTACAATGCCTATTTCAGGAAACACCAAAAGCAATTTGCTTATCCTTCCCCCCCCCCAAAAAAAAAGCAAATATATAATAGCACTATATATCTTTTTTTGTTATACTGAGAGCATAAGAAAGTAAATTATGTTCTGGGTTCTATAGTCTCTTGTCTTCTCAAGGGCATCATTCTTTCAGTTATCCCTTCCATCCAATCTAATATTAAATTATCCTTGAACAGATTATTCTAGTAGTACACAAACATAATACAATATTTCTAATCTTAATAAAGAGGCAACCTTCCCTCTTTCTCTTCACTTTCACTTGTAAGTTTCTGGGAATAACAAACCCCAAATAAAAAACTATATTCATTGCCTCTAATTCTCCCCTTTTTATTCACTCCATCATCCATTGTAATTTGGTTTTCATGCTCAGGATCTGCTAAAATTCTCTTTGTCAGTATTATTTGTTTTTCCCTTTTGGTAGTAACCATTCCCACAAACTTTAACAAATAATCTTATTTCTCCCATTTTTAAAAAGGCTCTTTTGATTCTACTTCCCCTTCCATTTACCATCCAATTGTTCTGCTCCCCTGTACAAATGCCCAGACAAAAAACTCCCATTCTCTCTTGAACCTATCCAGAATTACATACCCATCACACCACCAAAGCTGAGCTTGTCCAAATTACTAAAGTAATAAATATTGATAAATCTAGTGGTCAATTCTATGTTATCTTTCTTAATCTGTCAAGAGAATTAGATATAATTGATCAATTCTGCCTCCTCTTTGAAAAAGGAATTTTAACTTACATCCAGTATACACACTCTCCTTGCACGGTTTTCCTTCTACCTCAAAGACCACTCCTTAGTCTTCCTGGGACAGAGATTCCTTCTCCTCTTTTCCCACCTCCCAACACTGCAGATTTCAGAGATCAAATATGTGGACCTCCTTTCTATCACCCTTTAACTCCTTGATAATCCTGTTAGTGTTATGGCTTTAAATTCCATATATATTGTCATACCTATCATCCCTGCATTCCAGGCTCATCTCCATTTAATATCTAATAGGAATCCCAAACTTAACATATTCACATGCAAATTATTCATCTGCATCCCCGGTTTGCTTCTGCCACAGTCTTGGCAACTCCAGTTTTCTAAATGTTCAGGTCAAAAACTTTGGAGTCAGACTTGATTCCTCCCTTTTTCTCACATCCTACATTCTAGTTGACATCAGTAGACTGACTTTAAAATATAACCAGAAACCAATCATTCCTTACAACCTTACAAACTTCTCTGCCACCAACTTAGTCAAAATGCCCATCATCTCTTGCCTAATTTATTGTGAAAACCTCTCTGCATTTGCCTTGGACCCTGACCCCTGACTGCCAGTTCTCAATCCAGCAACTAAGGTGAGCCTTTGAAAATTCTCCTTGGGGCCCTGGCTGGGTAGCTCATTTGGGTAGAGCATCATCTCTGTATGCCAAGGTGGCGGGTTCAATCCCTGCTCAGGGCACATACAAGAATCAACCAATGAATGCATAAGGGAGTGGAACACGACATCGATGTTTCTCTCTTTCCCTTCCCCTCTCCCCCACCCCCCCTCTCAAATCAATCAGTAAAAATAATAATAAAACAAAATTAGCCTGAGGTCTTTCCCCCTGCTGGTATCACTGACAAGACTCAAAGAAAAGTTTTTACCAGCCTGCAAATCTTTATATAACATCACCCTTATATCACACTGGCCCCTTCTCACTCCTGCAGGGACAATGCCTTCCACGCTTAGGGTGTTTGCACCTAGAGTTTCTTCTAACCAAAAAACTCCATCCAAATGTGGCCTTATGCCCTTACCTACTTAGTATCATTGTTCAAATGTCACCTTCTCATTTAAGTATTCCCTAACTACTAGAGTTAAACCTGCAACCTCCTTACTTGCTTTAAAGCAGTTGTCATCCTGACATATTCTATATTTTATTTCTGTTGCTTAGTTTCTAGAATTCCAGCTCATGAGGGCAGGAAATTGCACCTCCTTCACTCTCTAATGTATCACCAGTGCCATCCTAGAACAGTGCCTGGCACATATTATAAGACTAATGAATATTTGATGAAAAGTTTTTTTTTTATTATTTTTTTAAATATATTTTATTGATTTTTTACAGAGAGGAAGGGAGAGAGATAGAGAGTCAGAAACATCGATGAGAGAGAAACATCGATCAGCTGCCTCCTGCACATCTCCTATTGGGGATGTGCCCGCAACCCAGGTACATGGCCTCGACCGGAATTGAACCTGGGACCCTTCAGTCCGCAGGCCGACGCTCTATCCACTGAGCCAAACCGGTTTCGGCTGAAAAGTTAATAAAATAAAATATCTCCAAGTAGCCAAGGCCTAAGCTTACTTAATATCTTAGAGAAATTTGAGAGGTGCATCATCCCTCCTTCTTAGTACATTCTATTCCTGTGAATTATATAAGTTCATACTCTTCTAGTGTCTTTATCATCTTCTACTCTTTTTCGATCTCCTTTGATAACTCTACATACGTTTTCTACATTTCCTCAATTGTTACTGTTCCTCAAGGCTTGGTCCTGGTCTCTTTTTGTGCTATTTTCTATGTTCTCACTGAGATATCTATTCTCACAGCATTATATGCTGATGACTCTCACATATCGCCAGACAAAGCCCTTCTCTGATAGCTAGACCAGTACAACCACCAGGAAATTGCATCTGTATCCTAAATTTAACACGTACAAATATCAACTCTTGATTTTACCCCCACCCTTATTGTTCCTCCCCCAGTCCTCCCCAGTTTAAATAACACCATTCTTTGCCCAATTTCTCAAAATAAAATTCCAGGAGTTATTTTGATTTCTCTCTTTCCTCTAACACCCATTTGCAATCCATATCCATTCTTTATTGAATTATACTTCCAAAATACATCTAACTTTTATCCACTTATACCCTTTTTTACTACACCTACTATCTTATTCTAAGCCACCATTAACTTAATGGGGAGAACTAAAAAAAGAGCTTCATTTGTCACCCTGCTTCCAATGTTGTCCCATTTCCTCATCTAAGCCTTTATTCTGTAGCCAGAGATGTCACATTACAATCTAAGTCATGGGATGTTATTACCTTCAATATTAACTAAAAACTCCAGTGGCTTCCAAGTTCACTAAAAGAATAATATAAGCTCCTTTAGAGGAAGATATTTAAGATCTTTCCTGATATGGCTTTGGCCTACCACTCCAAACTAGTCCTGTGAGATTCTTCCTCCTGCTTTCTGGCTAAAGCACACTGAATTCCTTTCACTATCTAAATCACATTAATTTCATAGAATCCTTGGGATCTTTAGAATTTTCTGTTGCTTTGTTTGTTTGCTTTTCTGCATGAAAACAACTTTTGCTTACCCTTTCCATGTCTGGCACCCTTAGGTCTCAGCTTCAAAGACTTCTTTGACCACCGTATCTAAAATAGGTCCCTCACCCTATTTATTCTCTATTCTTACCTTGCTACTGAATTGTCCCATAGCAACATCTTTTGTTTTGCTTTTTTCATCCCTCTACACCGCTTAGCTATTAATTTCACCAGGGCTTGTGTCTGATTAAAAATTATATCTTCACATCCCAACATTGCTACTGACACATAGCAGTCTCTAAATATCTACCAGTTGAATGAATGAATGAATGAATGAATATGGCAAATCAGAAGAGAGTGAAGCTGTAATTTTCTGCTGCTTTGTGGATATGAAGAGTTCTTTTCATCTATATATTTTTAAAAAAATATTTTTCTGTTGACAGAAAATTAATAAAGCTAATTAATTGAATATAAACAGAAAATATATTTAATTTTTAAGTTGGGATATAGACTATTTGAAGATGTTGTGAGGCCATTTTCATTTATGTGGAAAATTATTCAAAATGTACCTAAGTGTATATATACACTTTGCCATGTTGGCTTTTCCATTTTAAATGTTATTAAAGCTTTAAAATAAAAGTTCTCATTTCATTCCTTTGGGGGAAATGTAGTTTTGCTTATTTTAATGACCTACTTAGATAGTAACAAGAAGAAATGTTAATGAAAATCTGACTCTTGGTAAACAGAAGGATTTAAGGAAGACTTAGAAATGGAGGTAGCAATACAGCAGTAGCTTAAGGTTTTTTGTCCACTATTAGTTCAAGGGTTCTTGGGCAATTCATTGGAACTTTTCTCTAGCCCCCTTTGTAACAGAAATGATGTCTGCCCTGTTTATTTTGTTGTGTTATTATAATAATCTTATTTGATATTGTTATATGAAAATGTTTTCAAAACTTTAGAGGACTCCATGAATGTGAAATCCTATTATGCTAGTGAGCACCCTTGCAAAACTGACCCTAATACTCCACTCTTATTTCAGAGAGGTTGAGAAAGATGTTCTAAGGCAATTTTATATATTGAGGCCCGGTGCATGAAAATCGTGCACTGGGGGGGCCGGGTAGTCTGTCAGCCTGGCCTGTGCCCTCTTGCAGTCTGGGACCCCTTGGGGATGTCCGTCTGCTGGCTTAGGCCTGTGGGAAGCGAGCCTACGCCAGCAGGCGGACATCCCCCAAGGGATCCCAGTGCTGCTGCAGAGGCGGGAGAGGCTCCCGCCACATCCACTGTGCTCACCAGCTTTGAGCCCTGCTTCTGGCTGAGCGATGCTCCCCCTGTGGGAGCGTACTGACCACCAGGCGGCAGCTCCTGCATTAAGCATCTGCCCCCTGGTGGTCAGTGCACATCATAGCAACCAGTCGTTCCACCGTTCGGTCTATTTACATATTAGCCTTTTATTATATAGGCTAAGCATTTATTATTTCAAATCATGTACACCAAGAGGCTGAGATGAACAAGTTTGTGTAAGCCTTCAATAAATGGGAAATGGGTAAGGGCTGGCTTCCTAAACAATCTCCTGTTGGTCAGGACCCTAGCTATGCATCTTTCAGAAGACTTACAACAGTGTTGAAAGTGGATAATGGCACAGGGGGATGCTTTTCTAGCTCCTCTGTGGAAGGGTTTGCTTGGATGCCACTTCTAAGCAGGTAGAAGCTACTTCAAGATGCTAGCAGACTGATTTGTCAGAGACTGAATAAACTTCACCCATCAGAAGTCCTAATCTAGCTTTCACACCATGCCTCCTTCCTTCTCTTCTCACCTTTCCCCCTTTTCTTCTCCAATTGGAGAATGTGGGAAACCAGTGAGAGGAGATCCTGGAGGGATGAAAAGAAGAGAACTATTTCAGTTCCTTTTAGTTCCCCCATTGCAAGCTGTGCTGCTGAGTTAAAAATATGTAATTTAGTTTCTAAATCTATTTCAAACCTTGCCTGGCCTACTGAGCAATCACAAACCGTCCGGTTTCAATTCAGATCTTTGCTTTCAGCTTTATTTTAAATGGAACACAGCTAAGTTGTACAAACAGATATAAAGTCAATGCTCCACAAAGAGCAAAGGTAGGATGAAAGGAACCAGGATGTAGATCCATATTTATAGCATACTGGTCAAAACCTGAATTGTTTTCATTTTATTTTTAAAATGCCAAACTTTCCACAAAGTATAAAATGTCAAAGAAGGGATCACACTTGTGGCTTCCAAGAGTCTATGCTAAGGATGCATTTAGTTATTATTTTCAGTGAATTCTATTTCATTTACAACAGCCTGTAAACAGGTTACACATTTTCTGCAGGTGAGAATTACTATTCCTTTGTCACATTTGGCATACTACGCATTTACAGACAATGACCCACTTCTAAAAAATGAATCACATTTACCACCAACATTTATAAACAGAGCCAAAAAAAAATTGTGCTATAGTAAATTTGTACTGATTAATCAACTGCTAACACTCGAAGTAAGGTGAATTCAACCCCTTCCCATAAAACTATAAAAAGTATCTCCAGGTGGGTAAAGCAGATCACTTGGCAGTGACAAGTAAGATGACTAATAATGCCTTTGAGATATTTCAGCAGCACTGCAGCTAACCAAAATCCAGCAATGGCCCTTGTAGACTGATTTCACTCATGTTATTGTCCGTATAATATTATGGGAGAGGGTAGTTGGTAAAAAGAGCCTATCTACAGTGGATCCCTTCTTCCTTTTCCATTAGAATTTGTATCGTAACTAACTGGGCAAATATTATTTTAGCTCTCAACGTTTAATAATAAAACCATAGTTTCGATTATAAATTTTCACTTTAACTTATGTTCAGGTGCATCAATTCTTTAAGGAATATTTAAGCAACATGTGATTTAATACTCCTGCTTTTTCTCCCCTTTACTTGAAATGTCACGTTTAAAACCTTTATGAGCAGATAAATCTTCTTTTATTGGCATCATATAGATTTAAATGCTATCACATCACCCGAAACATTCTCCACAAAATTATGTTGGATCTAAAGTGTTAATTCCCCAGTCACTTATGAAAGACTGTGCACTGACAAATGATTCGCTTTTATAAGAGAGCCTCTTTTCAGATTTGCTTAAAGGCCATCACAGAGCTGAGGAGCCTACCCCTGGAGAAGCATGTGAAAAGGACCAGGAGAAATCTTTCATCCTCCCCACTCATATTTATCACTGTCAACACACAAAGGTTAAATTAATACCCTCCATGGCTCCCCATAACCTTCTCATGAAATCCAGAAAAGAGTGGTTTGGATCAGAAGACCTGGCCCGACTCCAGCCTATCATTATTAATATGCTGTGTTCCTGTCTAAACATCTTTGTCAAACGAGAAGAACAAAAGGACTCCAAAGATTCATCCAGTTCTACTTTATTCGATTCTATTTTTTTTTTCCCAACAGGTCTTTCTAACCCGGGACCACACTCCTTCTATATCACATCTGATCCTGTACTCTTTCACAGGAATGTTCTGCTCCCTTTTACTCTCTCCATTTTCCCATCATCTTATCTCCTACACATCCTCAATAGGAAGCTGAAATTCCTCCCAGCTTCCAATACATGTCATGTGATCCTCATCACACAGCATATGATCTCCTCCCAATCTGCATGGGTTTGTCTTTTAAATACACAACCTGAATTGGGTTCACATCATGCCTGGGCCCCTTGCTAAATGTAAACTTGCACCACCTACTGACCTCCGCAAGCCTCAGTTTCTTCATCTGTAAAATGGGAATAGTAATAGCTTTCGCTCACAGTTGTTGTGAGGGTTGAACAGTTATGCCTATGAAGTAGATGATATGAACATTCTAATAAATACCTACAATATTAGTTGTCATTGTTGTTATTACTACTGCTACTAGAATGTCAGCTCCCTTAAGAAAAAGTCTGTACCTTCAACTCATTTCCTGAGAAGGATCAAGCGCCTTGTGTGATGGGAATAAACAGGGACTTGTTGGTCAGAAGACCTGGGCCCACACTTCTGATGAAGTCCATAGTCTTCTCTGAATTGGTCTGAGAGGGAGTCTGAAGTTAAGAATTGTTATCTTGAGGTTTCTGTAAACCTTGTACCTAGCACAGTGCCTGCCACATAGGTTTTTATTATGTAAGCAAAGGGAATAGAAGTATGCAAAAGAGCAACAGTATTGTTATGGATGCACCTCTATTCGACCTTTTATATATATTTATTATAGAAATAAAACCGAAACACCTCTGACTGCAAAGTCTTAGGAGAGAAGCAAATGGCCCCTCCCCAAATAAATAAAAAAATGCCTCCCACTGTAGAAGAGAAAACAACCGGGTTCTCCAGCAGAGCAGGCAGCTTCCTGCCCCAGATTCATGTCCTAGGTAGAGAACAAGGCCGAGGTTTTGGCTGGGGGACTGACACCACGTGGGAGCACAGGGGACATAGGATCAGCTGTTTCCGATGCAACCTGCTCTGAGACAAATGGCCAGGTCCAGGGGAACCCCCTGCTCAGGGCACGAGGCAGCGGGGCAGCTGAGCCCCAAGTTCCCATTTTTTACTTTCCCCTCCAACCTCCCCCTCCCAGCAGTCAGGTCCCCGGGAGGTAATTACTGTGGGGGAGAAGCAAAGCTTCAGAGCGGGCAGGGGCGGGGGAACGTGTGTTTGGGGGCGGTCTTCCTGCCAGAGGTCTTTCTTAGGGGAGGATAGGGAGGAAGGGGTGTCAGAGGGGAGGGTGGGATGGAGAGGAAGAGAAATAGATTGATATTGCAATTTTACTCGCGAGGCATACCTAATGATACTCCCACAGACAGACAGACAGGCAGACCGAGAGAGGGACAGACAGGACACACTTGAGCGTTTGAAATCGTTCATACCCCCAAATCCAGGACGCAGCCTGTTGTCGTAACCATCCAGTAAACTGTCCAAGATGCGGGTAAAATTTTCCGGGCATAATTTCTCCTCCTTTGGGTTCTGTCCTGGGGATTCGTTTAAACTGCGGATGAAAAAAAAAAAAAAACCGGGGGTGGAGGGGGTTATTTTAAGAATCACAGAACAGGTGGGTAACAGGTTTATCTTCCATGGAAAGAGTCGTTGCCCCAGGCTAAAGGAGGCAAAGCTGAAGGATAATGGAGAGGAAGGGTCAGGGAGACGCACCGCGCGCACACGTACCCCAACACCCCCACTCTTCTTTGCACCCGGTGGCCCTCCGGCTCTCCGCGTCTACGCAGTCACAGAAAAGCCTGGCTCCGGCTCCTGACTTTACAGCGCAGACAGGAGGGTCCGGTTTGCCCTGTGAGGGGCAGACGGCCGGAGAGGTCCGGCAGCAGGCCACATCGCCACCTTCCCCTAGGGCCCCCCAGGACCCCCGAGAACTCACCAAGCCTCCAGGCACAGGATGTGCAGGAGGGCGAAACTGACTCCGAAGGACGTCGCGATCGCGGGTACCTTCTTGGCAGAAACCATCTTTGCAACATGCCATACTTTAAGCCTGATCACGGTTCCAGGCTCTCCGGATGCCCTGAGCAGGGTGCGAGGCGAGGGCAGAGCTCTGCACGGCTTGCGCACACTCGCGCTCACACTGGCCCGCGCTCACTCCCCCCTCCCTCCCTCGCGGAGCTCCGATGTGGATGGAGAGCGATGTACACCAATCAACACCCTTTCATGCCCGCACCCCGCAGCTCCCGGGTTGGTGGCGGTTCGCTTTCGCCGGAAAGCTGAGCAAGTTCTTCCCGACCTTGAACTCTGGGGCGCAGGGCAGGGGTCTCCCGGCGCGAGGAGGGGCCCACGCGCCCCCACCCCAAGCGCATCACTGCCCACGGCCCTGCTTAGCTTGCACTTCTCGCTCTCGGTCCCCCTCTCTACCGCTGGGATTTGGATCCAACCAAGGAAGCTCCTCCCTCCTAAGGTTATTCGGGACCTGTTTGCACCCATTTTCAGGCTGGAGGCGGAAAAAGGGCAGGATGACAAAGGCTTGCTGGGCGGAAGGGTGGGAGACCGCGGTTAGGGAAGTGATGAGGTCCAGACTGAAAGCAACCTCTGAGACTCCCTTTTAGGTGCTGGGGGGGCGGCGAAAGAACTGAGATTCCTCCTGGCAAAAGGGGTTGCAACTCACTGAGCGGACTCCTGAACTATTTGGAAGTGGACTTGAGCCTCACTCTGTAGTAGATGCATTTCCCAAGCTGTTGCTGTGAAGATACCGAATTCCTTTACTACACCTGCCCCCCACCTGGCAGACACAGGGCCTCGCTATCCTGTCCCATTCTTTCCTCAGAAGAGGGGGAGAGATGGAGACAGCATCACTACATCTTTTGCTTTGTGTGACACTCAACACACTCTTTTCTTCCATAATAGAGCTGACTGAATTCAGAGGTTTGTTGCTTTAGGGAGGTAGAAAGGATGGCTGGGGAGAGGGAGAGGAGAGATACAAGGAAAAGAGAAAAATGTGTGTGTGTGTGTGTGTGTGTGTGTGTGTGTGTGAGAGAGAGAGAGAGAGAGAGAGAGAGAGAGAGAGAGAGAGAGAGTGCAGACTTATGAAAGTGTTCAGTTATACCTCTTAACTTTTTTCTTTAAAGGTAACATAAGTCTTTGATTGCTCTGTTTAATAGAATTTAAATTGGGTCCAAGTACACTATCCCCAAACATCATTGTATTATGTCAGCCACATATTATAAATTTACCATAGAGATTTATATCTGATTTGGTGGGATGCAAATAATATAGATCCATCCTACTCCTAAAGTCTTAGGATGGACCCCCAGAGTCCACAATAATTATGAAATTCCTTGAAAATGAATGCATGTAAGTATTTGTATTTCTGTGGGACTGTTCATAACTTTCATCAGTTTCTCAAAGGTTATGGACAACTATAGTATGGACTGATGTTTTAATATAAAAGATAGCACATGTACTAGAACACTCAACCAAGTGATTAAACACTTGTGACTAATGTGTGACAGTGTGACAATCATCTCTATCTCATTTGGTAAACTTTCTATTGCCAGTTTCTATACACAATTATGTTGACTTTGGATCTCCTGTGAAGGTATTTGTTATGAATTTGTCAAATGACCAAATAAAATTAATAATTTGAAAGGTTTCAACCTGTTCTTACTTTCCCTTAATTATTTCTGGTAAATATTGAACCAATTTTAACCATTTGAAAAGGGTAATGATGTGAATCACTGTTTTAAAATCTAGAGGTTTGTGGATATACACTAGTTGAAACATTTTGGTTTCAAGAGTATAGAAGCTACCAATTACTTTTATGCTAATGCATTTCTTCGTCCCATGTATTTAAGATAAGTGAGAAAAATCAATTTGATGCTCTTTAGTCATGCCTTTCCTTGTTGGTATGAAACCAAAGCTTCTACTGGAAGTTTACTTGTATGCTGGCCTGTTATTGTCTGATGATAGATTTGGATATCCATTCTTAACAGGTCTCAAAACTGTGTCTATTGTATTAAAAATAACTACATAAAAATAATAATCTGGGGTACCTTAACAGATTCTATTTGAATGAACATTTCATAATAGCAGTTGATACTGCTTCCAAAATAAGTAATTTTTTTGCCATATAGCTAATGCAGATTTAGTTATTTCAATGTGATTATTTGAAAGAATAATAGTTGGGCAACATTTGTATCTTATCTGAATAATTTCTATATATAAAATTTGAAAATTTAACTATTATATTGTTTTTAAGTTATTAAGTATTTTTCTAATTCTCCATGATTAAGTTAGGCATTGAAGTGATACATCTATACTTAATAGTCTCCCATTTCCCTCATTCATTTAAATTACAATAAGAAATACTAGCTCTCTAATATCAGATTTGGTTTCATTGGAAAATCCAATGTTTTTAATAAATAGAAAAATATATATTTTAAGGTCCTGAAATCCAAGTAATGAATTTAATAAATACCTTCTAAACTCATTTTCAAATGGCTAATAATGTGAGAAGCATTATTTTATTTTTTAGAGCTTGAATTTTGGGATGACTTAGAGTAATTTTAAGATTACTTTATAGCCAATTCCAAAGAGAGCCATGATTTCATGTGAGTGTGTGTGTGAATGGTTTATAAAGTTTATACAGAAATATTAGAAGGAACATTCCCTTGATTGTACATGCGTTTATGTGTGTGTATTCCCAAGTTTCTAGGGGAAAAATACTATTATCAAGTGATAGATTTTTTTGTTCAATACCTGATAGTAATGATTAGCAAGGTCAATTTATGCATTACCAATAGTGCCCCAAATTAAACATATTGTTAAATTTGCTGCCAAGTTCCTACTTTGTGATAAGTATATTATCTTTATCTTCTTTCATTTTCTTTCTTTCTTTCTTTCTTTCTTTCTTTCTTTCTTTCTTTCTTTCTTTCTTTCTCTCTCTCTCTCTCTCTCTCTCTCTCTCTCTCTCTCTCTCTCTCTCTCTCTCTTTCTTTTTGAGGGTTGTGTTCTCTGAGGCCTCTCTCCACAGTTTATTGATGATCATCTCCTCACTGTCTCCTTATATGGTCTTTTTTTTATGTATGCATGCATGTCTGTGTCCAAATTTCCTCTTCTTAAGAGGACATAGTCATATTGGATTAAGAACCACTCTAAAGATCTCAGTTTAACTCAATTGTCTTTTTAAAATCTTATTTCCAAATCGAGTCACATTCTGAGGCACTGGAGGTTAGGACTTAAGAATATGAATTTGGTGCTTGGCCAGCTCAGTGGTTGAATGTCGACCTATGAACCAAGAGGTTATAGTTTGATTCTCCATCAGAGCACATGCCAGGGTTGCGGGCTCTATCTCCAGTGTGGGGTGTGCAGGAGGCAGCTGGTCAATGATTTTTCTCATCATTGATATTTCTCTCTCTCCCTCTCCCTTCCCTTCTGAAACCAATAAAACATATATTTTTTTAAAAGAATATGAATTTGATTGGGGAAACATAATTCAGTCTATAACAGTGCTGAAGCTTCAACTATATAAAAAAATGAAACTAATATACATATGAGTTTGTAAGTTCACTTAAGCCATAAAAGCTATACTTGTTATTATTATATCTAGTAATGATGGTGATGATGATCTTTATTATAATAATAATACCAATTCTTATTTATTCATAGCTAATATCATTTAAATGTTCAGAAAAACACAAGTAGTTAGATATTCATTTCCAAAGTTTGTAAAGAAACTGAACTTTAAAAATGTTAACTAATTTGCTCATAGTTAGTTACATGACCAAAAAATAGAAAGGTCAAGATTTTATTCAGTTTATCTGGAGAATTATTTTGGAAGAATTTTTTTCGTTTTTTTCTTTTAATTTGATATGTGTATGTATTGTGAAATCATTAGCACAATAAGGTTAGTTAACACATCCATCCCATTATATAGTTACCTTTATTTTGTATGTGTAGTATGAACATTTAAGATCTATTCTCTCAGCAAATTTCAAGTATACAACACAGCATTGTCAACTGTATTCACCTTGCTATATTTTAGATTCCTAGAACTTCTGCACCCTGTAATTGAAAATGTGTACCCTTTGACCAACATCTCCCACACCCTCAACCCTTGGCAAACACTAATTACTCTGTTTCTATGAGTTTAGCATTTTTAGATTATACATATTAGTTCTCTTTCTATATTGTCTTGTTTCAAGAGTGATATGGGACTAATACCACCAATTTGGAAAGCCATTTGGCAAAATATTAAAGTTAATTATGATCATACCCTATGATCAAGCCATCTCATGCCTGTTTTATAGGTCATAGAAACTCCCAAACATACAACAGTATATTTGTAATAGTGGACAATTAGAAACAAATTAAATGTTCTTTAGCAGGGAAATGGATACATAATATTGTGGTATAAATTGAGTACTATTAAGCAATTAAAATGAAAGAAATCAGGTATATGCATGAATATGGTATATGTCAGGAATATAATGTAAATAAAATGCAAGTGGTGGAATAATACCTTCAGTAAAATATTATTCATACAAAATTTAAAGCATAAAAGATAATGTACATTGTTTAATGGTACATTTGTAGTGATCTGAAAGCTGCTTGGAAAAGTTAACACCAAATTAGAGATAATGAGTATCTGTGGAGAGGAAGAAAGAAATGGAATAAGGAATATTGGTTACTACAACTTTTTATTTAATGCTTTATTTCATTTTTTAAAATCTGAAGCAAATATGACAAAATGTTAAATCTTGACAAATCTGGTAATAGACACTTGGGTTTTCATTATATTACTTTTTCATATTTTTCTGATTATCTTTTGCCGTATATAACAAAGCATTAAAAACTAGCTTAAAACAACAATTTATGATGATCTCTCAGTATTCATGGCTAGACAAGGCTCATTTGGCTGTTCTCCTTGGAAATTCCTCACCCTGGGTGGTTAGATGGTGGGTACAGGTGCAGTTATCAGAAGGTTTGACTGAAAGTCATAGAAGTCATAGAGTGACACCACTCTTGCATTCTACTGGTCAAATTAAGTTGCAGGACCCAATCAGGTCCATATAGAGGGGATGCGCAAGGTCAGGTTACTGGGAGACATGGTTCATTGGGTGGCCATCTTTGAAGATTATAATATACTAGGGGCCCGGTGCACGAAATTCGTGCACTGGGTGTGTGTGTGGGGGGGGGAGGAGTGTCCCTCAGCCCAGCCTGCCCCCTCTCACATACTGGGAGCCCTCAGGCGTTGACCCCCATCACCCTCCAATCGCAGGATCGGCCCCTTGCCCAGGCCTGAGGCCTCTGGCCCAGGAATCATGCCTGGGCAGGGGACCCCCATCTCCCTCTGATCACTTGCTCCACCCCCCGCCCAAGCCTGATGCCTCTGACCCAGGCTTCAGGCCTGGGCAAGGGGACCATCATATCCCCCCAATCCCCCGCTCCACCCCCCACCCAGGCCTGATGCCTCGGCCAGAGGAGTTGACCCTCATCACCCTCTGATCACCAATCACCGGATCGGCCCCTTGACCAGGCCTGAGGCCTCCGGCAGAGGTGTCAGGCCTGGGCAGGAGACCCCCAGCTCCCCGTGGTTGCAGTCTCCGCCCCTGCCCAGGCCTAACACCTCTGGCCTAGGCGTCCGGCCCGGGCAGCGGGGACCCTCAGCTGCAGCAGCCCCGCGATCGTGGGCTCCGCTTTAGGCCCAGGCAAAGGACCCCTAGCTCCCGTTACTGCCAGCTTCGACCGTGCCCAGCTCCCATCGCTGGCTCCACCCCTACTTCCTGCTATCAATGGCCAGGGCGGAAAAGGCACCTGATTCTCTGATCATGGCTGGGGGGCAGGGCAAAGGCGGCCCCTTTGCGCTGCCCCCCAGCTCTTAGCTCCCCCCTGGGTTTCTGATCACTGTCAGTGGCAGGGGGCTTCTTCCTGCTTTCCCTTTCGCCTCCCTGCATTGTGCCTACATATGCAAATTAACCGCCATCTTGTTGGCAGTTAACTGCCAATCTTAGTTGGCAATTAACTGCCAATCTTAGTTGGCAGTTAATTTGCATATAGCCCTGATTAGCCAATGAAAAGGGTATCGTTGTACGCCAATTACCATTTTTCTCTTTTATTAGATAGGATACTTTTAATATGCCTGTAATATTCATAGAAAAAGTCAAGAACATTTTATAAAAATGATGTGATGGATAATTTTATGTGTCAGCTTGGCTTGGCCACAGTACACAGATATATGGTCAAACCTTGTTCTAGATGCTCCTGTGAAGGAATTTTTTTAGATGAGGTTAATATTTAAACCTGAAGATTTGAATAAAGTAGATTATGCTCCATGACGTGGGTGGGCCTCATCCAACCAGTTGAAGGCCTTGATAGAAAAAAGACTGACCTACCCAGAGGAAGGGGGAATTGGACCACCTTCAGACTTGAACTGGAACTCTTTCCTGATTTGCCAGCCTGCTGACCCACCCTAGAGTTCAGATCTTGGACATGCCAGTCTCCATTATCCTGTGAGCCAATTTCTTAAAATACATGATCTCTCTCTCTCTCTCTCTCTCTCTCTCTCTCTCTCTCTCTCTCCCCCCCCCTCACTTCTCTGTTTCCTCCTCCCTATTGGTTCAGTTTTTTAGAGAACCCTAATTTAGCACAGTAGTGTGGAGATACAAGACTGTTTATCGAATCTTTTAGGTAAAGTAAAATTTAATCACTATGTCCATTCAACAAGTTAAAAATGTTCTCTTTTCTTTCAAATGCCAATAAATTGTTCCCCCAAAAGTGGTATGAAATTATTATAGAATTTTGAATCTTATCTTATAATAGCTTATTGTCATTGTGGCCTATAATTTGTGACAGAGGTAAGGACTCATATGAGCATTTATAAATGTTAATACACATGAGCCATAATTTTGGTTCTAAATTAATCACTATATTTTAATTTTATATTTTTGTTTTTTTTAATCAGTTAAATAATACATGTTTATTGTAGGAATTTTGGAGATTATGAAACACCAGCAAAAAAAATAAAACAAATTGTGTATAGTGCAATTATTCAACTAAAACTATTCTTGACTCTTTCTTAAAAAAATGGGGGCGGGCTAAGCCTTGAAAGAAATAGCACCATTTTATTTATAAGCTTTGGGGAAAATAATAGTGCATGCACATATTTGGCAATTAAATAAGCCCAAGAAGCAAAGATGTAGAATGTATTGTATATTTTATTATACATATTTTCATTAGATCTTTTCATTTTATCAGTTTTTTTACTAGTGATATTGAGATTCCTATTCAAATATGTACATAAATAGAAGAAAACTAAATTAGCCTAAAGGATATGTTTATTTTTACTAATTATTCTAGATACATATATTCGGCTCTTCAACATATTTAAATAACAGAAATATTTAAAGAAAATCATAATGGCAGATATTTGTGTGACTTTTCCAGTATTTTAAGATTCTCAATACTGATTCACAGATCAGATTTACACAAAGTAAATAATCAAAGTATCACAGGTGTACACTGTCTGCCATCAAGCCCACACAACATTTGCAACTAAATTTTCCTGTGAAGACTCAACAC
Organism: Myotis daubentonii; assembly: GCF_963259705.1. NCBI lineage: Eukaryota > Metazoa > Chordata > Mammalia > Chiroptera > Vespertilionidae > Myotis > Myotis daubentonii. Next base: position 204,472,283 of record NC_081840.1, on the reverse strand, counting down.
GACACAACGGTAATATATTTGGTCCTCAGAAGATTACGAAGCCAGACTGCTCTTCATTACCATCTGGTGGCAACTGCATGGAGTGGCATTAACCATAATTATAAAAGAGAGTTAAAGGAACTGAATGTCATACTTAAGAACAGAGAGGAGAACCTATTACTGATGAATATTAAAAATGTGTGAGATAAAATCAAAACCAAAGAAGAATTTGGGACTTCCTTTACAATAAAATGTGCACCAGAAAAAGCTATTTATTGGGAACATTTTACAATAGATGAAAGTTGAATGTCTGATAAATATGATATCTGAATAGCATGTTTTCCAAATCATAACTATTTGTTTTATAACATAAAAAAGACATTGCAATTCTTTTTATTTTATTGATAAATTAGATGTAACCCTTTTTCTGGATTTACTAAATCATTTAGTCATACATATATTTCACATGCCATTTGACAAGAAATACCCTTTTCTATTTTATTTACCTGGTAAGCACTTACATGTCCTTAAAATTTTAGCTTACATGGTGCCTTGCTATCTGTGCCCTCTGGCTAAAGGTTCTGCTAGTCATCCCTCCAGACTATTGTTGCATTATCTGCAGATCATTTGCCTGATGGTTTCTTTTCATTACAACGGAGTTTCTCAAGGGTGGGGAAAGTGTCATATTCATTCTTATAAGCATTTAGTATTTATGCAAGGAATGAATTCAGGAGGTTCACTGTTTCTTAGGAAATTTAAATCAAAGGAAACCTTTCACATGTCAGGCTTACCAGACAGTGAAACAAGAACAGAGATAGTTAGGTTTTGGAGAAAGTAAATGTTGATAGTAAGCTTTCACATTTCCCACTTGCATCATAGAATTGCAAAGCCCCAATAGAACCCAAGAAATCTGTACTTCTTAATCTCTGCACCTCTTTCATCCAGCCCCCCAAATCCCCTCCTCTCTGGCATCCATCAATCTATTCTCTATATCTTTAAGCCTGGTTTTACTCTGTTCATTTAGGTTGTTAGATTCCACATATAAGTAGAATCAGGTGGTATTTGTCTTTCTATGCCTGGCTTATTTTCTTTAGCATAAGACTCTCCAGGTCCATCCATGCTTTAGCAAATAGTAAGATTTCATTCTTTTTTTATGGCTGAGTAGTATTCTATTGTGTAAATGTACCACCATTTTTTTTAAACCACTCATCTTCTGTTTGGCACTTGGGCTGCATCCATATCATTGCTATCCTATATAATAAAAGGCTAATATGCAAATTGACCAAATGGTGAAACAACTGATAGCTATGACATGCACTGACCCCCAGGGGGCAGATGCTCAATGCAGGAACTGCCCCTTGGTGGTCAGTGCGCTCAGCAAGAAGCCAGGCTCACAGCTGGCGAGTGCAGCGACGGTGGCGGAAGCCACTCCCACCTCTGTGGCAGCACTAAGGATGTCCAACTAATAACTTAGGCCCCCTTCTGACACAAATGTCTGACTGTCGGACATCCCTGGAGGGCTCCTGGACTGTGAGAGGGCACAGGCCGGGCTGAAGGACCCTCCCCTCCCCTCGAGTGCTCGAATTTCGTGTACCAGGCCTCTAGTTATAAATAATACTACAATTAACATTGGGGTGCATATATTCTTTCAAATTAATTAGTCTTTTAGGTTCTTCAAATATATGCCCAGAAGTGGAATCACTGGGTCATAAGGCAATTCCACTTTTTGATTTTTGAGGAACCTCCACACTGTTTCCCACAGTGGCTGCACCAGTCTGCATTTCCACCAGCAGTGCCTGAGTGTTTCTTTTTCTCTACATTCTCACCCACACTTGTTGTTTATTGATTAAGCGCCAACACTTGTTTGTTGATTTATCATGATAGCCTTTCAGGCAAGTGTGGGGTGTTATCTTATTGAGGTTTTAATTTGCATTTCTCTGATGGATAGTTATGTTGAGCATCTTTTTATATGTCTATTGGCCATGTATACGTATGTCTTCTTAGGAGAAGTATCTATTCAGGTCCTCTGCTCACTTTTTAATTGAGTTATTTGGTTTTTTTTGATGTCGAGTTCTTTATACATTTTGGATATTAACCCCCTATCAGATGCATCATTGGCAAATATTTTCATTGATTTCAGGTTATCTTTATGTTTTGTTGATGATTTCTGTGCTACGCAAAAACTTTTTAGTTTGATGTAGTCCCATTTGTTTATTTTTTTCCTTTTGTTTCCCTTGCCTGAGAAAATATGTCAGAATAAATATTGCTAGGAGAAATGTCAGAGATTTTACTGCCTTTGAGGCCGCAAGTAGGGACCTAAAGAGTATTATGCTAAGCAAAATAAACTAGTGAGAGAAAGACAAATATCACATGATATCACTCATATGTGGAATCTAATGAACAAAATAAAGTGACAAACAAAATAGATCCAGAGACATGGAAACATGCAACAGACTGAGAATCCTCAGAAGGAAGAGGGAGTGGGGAGGGAAGATCAACCAAAGAAAGAACTTATATACATAACCCATGGACACAGACAACAGTGGTGTGGGGTGAAGGCCTGGGGAGGGGATGGGAGGGGGAGGAGGGGGCCAAGAGGGAGGAAAAAGGGAACATTTGTAATACTTTCAATAATAAAGATAAATTAAAAAATAATAACATGTTGCCGAAGCTGGTTTGGCTCAGTGGATAGAGCGTCGGCCTGCGAACTGAAAGGTCCCAGGTTCAATTCCAGTCAAGGGCATGTACCTTCGTTGTGGGCACATCCCCAGTGGGAGATTTGCAGGAGGCAGCTGATCGATGTTTCTCTCTCATCGATGTTTCTAGCTCTCTATCTCTCTCTCTTCCTCTCTGTAAAAAATCAATAAAATATATTTTAAAAAAATAATAATAACATGTTAAAACAAGAGATTTGGATGGGCCGTCCAAGCTCTTGCAGATAAACTAAGAATTCTTAGTCTGCCAAAGCTGACAATTAAACCAGGTTTCTGCTCACCTCTGGTGAAAGGTGGCTGTTCTGTCCCAGATTCTCAGCCAGTCTCAGCTGTGGTGCATATTCAAGGAAGCTTTCTCAATGAGTGGTACACAATGTCTTGACCTCTCTTTGATAAATAACAAGGCAATGTAGCAAAAACTGCATTGGTATTTCTCTTCCATAAGCCCCACAAACATCAAGTTCACATCCCTGCCTCTGACATAATGGCTACTATAGAAATTTATGTTTTCTTGGCTCTCACAATATGAACTAGAAAGAAAAAAAAGAGTAGTGCTTAAGTCTGGAAGAATTAATGAGGTCAAAAATCTCTTATTGAAAGAATATCAGAGGCAAGAGTCATGTTCAAGCAGTTTCATCAGAACAGTCTAAGACTAGACTTCAACTTACACTTGCAATTTATATGATTCAGAACTTGCTCCTTATTCCCTGAGACTCAGTCTCACTGGTAGCTTAGACTTTAATCTGAATCTTGTTCTTATTCTCTTTGCCCAGGTAGTGAAATCCTGGGTTGGAGTTCCCATTCTTATATATTTCCCTGGTACAACTCTCCATATGTCAACTTGGACATTTGACTGCTCGGTGCTCTTCATCCTCATAAGTATGTGCCCTAATCTTATCTGTCTGAACACACTGTTCTTTATGTTAGATTTCACTAAGCTGCTTGGTACCAGTCTTCACTGAGACAGACTTGTTGTTTACATTTCCTGATTTCCATGTTCTCCTCCCAGTATCTGGGTTTCTTCCAGACTTAAGCTCTCCCAAAGCCTACCTCTACTTCCCAGTGTCTTCTAGGCTCTTCCACATGATTGATGCTGGCTGGGCTATTCTTAGCCTTTCCCTCCTCTGCCTCACATCTGAATACACACACTACTGTCTCTAGAACTGAATCAGCAATGGATTTCAAGTCTCAAGTATTCAACAGGTATGAGGACTCACGAGTCAGTTCACAATCAGCTGAATAATAGGGTTCAAAATGAAGACACGGAACATTGGACAACAGAAACAAAGTATTTATTTTCCTTTCTTTTCTTTTTAATGTTTAAGGCATGATTAGATGACCATATTAACAGAGCATCATTCTATAATAAAACATTGCCAAAACACTATCCAGACCAGACCTTGTCATAGACTATCCTATATAATAATCCTATATAATAAAGAGGTAATATGCAAATTGACCATCACACCCTCACACATGTGGTCACAAGATGGCTGGCAGGGGAGGGCAGCAGGGGAGGGCAGTTGAAGGCGATCGGGCCAGCAGGGGAGCAGTTAGGCATCATCAGGCTGGCAGGGGAGTGGTTAGGGGGTGATCAGGCTGGCAGGCAGGCAAGCGGTTGGGAGCCAGCAGTCCCAGATTGGAGAGGGTGCAGGCTGGGCTGAGGGACAACCCCCCAACCGGTGTATGAATTTCGTGTACCGGGCCTCTAGTTAAACATAAAGAACTTTAAAAATTATTTAAATCAATTCTCTATTTCCTACTCTGGTTTTCCTTTAATGATTACATTGTAATTACTGTGTTGCATACTAATGAAGGTAATACGGTAAGCAATGCAGAGATCAGTTTATTTTGTTAGTACAAGTAAATATGATTAATTGAAATGTTGGCTCATTTCCCTGACAACTTTTATTGTTGTGAAGTATCATGCCATCTCTATATTACACTTATAATGTAGCAATGTTCCTGCATCCTCCTCCCCAAAGCTTGAATTTTATGGGCTCTGACCTATTCTATTGGCTCCCCCAATTTCTAGCTGTTGCTTTTCGGGAACATCTTTTCACTGCTCTGGGATTCATTTTCATTATTTGCAAAATAAGGACTATGATAGTACCTGTTTTCTAGAACTGTTAACAAGGATTAAATGTGTTAATATATGTTAAAAAGAATCCCAAGAGTGCCTGGAACATAGTGAGTGCTAACAAAGTGTTAGTTATATTAGTAACTAAGACATTAGATTTTTTAAACTGGCACTTTTTTAAACAAAAACAAAAAAAAAACCTCATTGCCACTGATGGAGAGAACGTCTTTCTATGGCTAGAGGTAAAATAAACTCAAAAGTGTTAAAACATTAGGGAGGTAACAATTCGGTGCGAATAAGTTTTAGTCCAGGTGAAAATGAAGGCATGAGACAATTTGCAGTTTTAATGGCGGATGGAATACCAAGGTCAAGGTACCTGGAAAATGAAAGGAAGTGCAACTGAGTGGGGAAAGTTAGCGAAAGAGGATACTGGTGGCTCAGAGTCAAACTGTAAAGACTTTGCAATTGGTTGGAGCAGGTCTTGGAGAGGAAGTGGCTTTCAGTTGACCAGGGATCCTGACTTTTGGAGGCTCCTCACCCACTCATTGTCCTTGGAATCTACCGTGGGCCCACCATCCCCTACACCAGGAGCTGTTTCAAGGACATAGACTTGGGAGAATAAGGTGTCGCTGAGACGTTAAGCCTCCCTGTTACTTTACAAGATTCTAGCGGGCATGGGCAGAGATATACCATTCCTCTGCAACCGACAAGGAGCCAGTATGCGAATCAACACAATGTTGTCCTGAAGGCCTCCTGTTATTGCTGCTGCTGGAGTGAACTCCACTGTGTGATCAGGGTACGCCTGTCTTTCCTGATTGACTGTGGACACACAGGGAGCCTGCAACAGGGATCCCGCACTAGGTTGAGGGGGCGCAATAGGCATCAAGCCCAGCTGTGAACTGTCTGGGCAGCCAATACTAAGAAAACTGGCAGCGAGATGGCTGTGGGGCTGAGCCAAGGACATCTACATTTTGTACTGCTTGCCTGGGGCTAAAAACCAGGTGCAGGGATGGATGGATGGAAGTGAGGTCCTACATGGGGCCAAATGGTCGTGCTTGCCGGGAAAGTGCAGCACGTACCAGACGCGCGCCAGACTGTTCCCACGGAGATCTGTCTGTGGGCGCGCGGACCTGCTCTCCGCGGTGAGTGTGGTCCAATCCCTTACGGTGGGGTTTATGAATATGACTAATCCAGGCTTCACTTTGTGTTTTTCAAACTGTTCCAACTCCGGGGCAGCTCATATGTTTATACTCTCTAAGCAAAATACATTTCTCTGGGAAGGGAAAAACGCTTCCCCTTTTCAAGTTGTATGATTTGTGCTTCAATCTAATTTTACATGTTTGATGACTATATCAACATTTTCTCCCCAGCTATTTATGATTTGTAAGCTTCTATCTAAACATCTACCTATCATTAATGTTCATTTTTAAAAATATTTCAAAATACAGGCAAAAAACCAAACACCCACCCAAAACAGAGAACGCTATAACACACATCCAGAGGCTCCACATTCAGCTTTATTAAATTCTAACATTTTGTCAAAATTGACTCAGAATCTATTTCATAGAAACAAAACATTACAGATATTATTGAAATTTCCCGAGTACTCTACCAAAACTGCCCTTCCATGGTGAAGTAGGTGAGCAGGCAGCGGGTGCGAGTGGGTGCCCAATTGTCCCACTGATCGCCCCACAAATGGCGACCAGTGGTGGCAGTGCGGGGTGGGTGGGGGTGTGGGGCTGCGATCTGGCTCCTAAGTGCTGAGGGAGCCAGGTGGGGGGCCCAGTCCTGATCGATTGCCCTGCAAAGGAGATGGTGGAGCAGGTGAGGGGGCAGCACCAGGCCACAGTGGGGTGCCAGGCAGGGCTGTGAGACTGGGGGCACAAGTTGGGGCCCAATCCCCACCGGCAACCCCGAGGGACCCCACCCCTGCAGGAATTTGTGCACCAGGCCTCTAGTATTTACATATTATTATTTCATATGTGTTCAAAATCAATAACATTATCAGGCTTTTTAAAAAATAGATTTTTATTGATTTCAGAGAGAAAGGGAGAGAGAGAGAGAGACACATCAATGACGAGACAGAATCATTGATCAGCTGCCTCCTACACACTGTGATTGAGCCTGCAACCCACAACCCAGGCATGTGCCCTGACCTGGAATCATACGGTGACCTCCTAGTTCATAGGTTGACACTCAACCACTGAGCCACACCAGCCAGGCTATTTATCATGCTTTTAATATTTTTATATACAGTATCATCATGCAATTTTCTTTTTAAATTAACTTTATGTTTTTGAGATTACTTATTTTTGTTCACATCATGGTAATTAACCCTAACTTCTACAACAAACAACAAATAGCAAAATAAGATAAAAATGGTATTTCTCTTTCATGTAAAATCCAAGGTCGTTTACTCCCATAAAATCCCTAGTAGAGTTCCTCCAAGAAATGATTCACAGATCTGAGCTTCTTTGATCTCATGGCTCCTCTTAGACTCCCGTCCCTCTAGTCACTGAAGTGGGAAAAAGAGGAAAAGTAGGGAGAATACACTAGGTATTTAACCATGTTGGCTAAAAAGTAACTCATATTTCTCATGTCATTTTTCTATTGCTTGGAACATGCCACACGGTCACTCTAACTGCAAGGGAGTTTCTGAGATGCAAAAACAACACCAAATGGTTTCATAACATTAATTACAAAGTGGTGCCATTAATTGTCTGCTTTAATTTGTAGAGATTTGTCTGTGGTATATCAGTGTACTACATACATAAGCAATGGGTAGATGTGCTGCACTCAGCATGGCCATGGGTGAACCTCAAGGGGGGTGGATGGTGAAGGATTAGAAAAGACAGACAAGAGAATAACGCTGCTTCTCTGATGGAGACACAGCGCCACAGCCTGCAAGCCGAGTCTTTATTTTATAGCCAGATTCCAAGAGCGAAAGTAAGGGCGTGGTCAAGATGTTTACAGTGTTCTCCTGGGTTTTGAATCTTACTCAATTACATGCACCTGATCAAGCTTTGTTTACTTGCCACACCTCCAGCAGCCTATTTCACTTAGCCACTGGGACCACAGGTTCGGACCATAAGGTCAAGCTTACAACTATAGCCTTTGGCTATAATTGTGCTGTGAGGGCTTTGCCCTCCAAGCTAGCACTTGCATGTGGCTTTGCCATGAGAGGTCCATGCCCTCTCCAAGCACTGTAGCCGCTCTCCACAGCTCGCCACAGGTAGACATGAGCTAGTTTAGCAATATGTTAACTCTCTCTGAATTAGTGAGAAAGTATATGAGGTTTTTCTATTCATTCATACAACCCTTGTATATCTTTCCTTATCCCATTCATTTATGAACAATGCATTTTCCATGTCCTATAATGTACCAGGATTTTTGCTATATTGTGTCACAGATATTATTCCTAGAGGAGGACACAAGCTGGGGGGTATAGGGGGGAGGCAATATATTCAGCTAACTACAGAACTGTGGGAAAATGTTAAAATAGAAGTTTTAACCAAATGCTGCAGCAGCTAGAATATTAGGCATAACTATACCTTGAATTTCCCAGGGATGACATGGGCAGAGAGCACTGTAGAACTAGAATCCAGCATGTAAAAATGCTTCCTCCTCTTTATACAGAAAATCGGAGCGGTTCAGTGTTGAATATCAAGTACCTTGTAATGCGGAGGAGTTCAATGAAGGAAAACAATAGAAATAATATGAGTGATAAGGCATGGTTTCTTATGTCCCTTGGGACAAAATATGAACCAGGCTGCAAAAGCCAAAGGTTCTTTAAAAATGCTTCACTCTTTGCCATATAAAAATTAACATTCTTCTGTACAAAATAAAAAATAAGATGTTATTTTTGATTATTTCTCTTTCTCATAATTAAAAATGTTCCAGGTCTTTAATAATAATTTAATAGAAAAATTTTGGTAAACTTTAATCATTTGAGTTGTAGTTTAGTGACATTTTAGTGAATTATAAAACTGATTATTGATTTTCTGAAAAAAAAAAGAAAAAGAAAAGAATAATCACATCCAGAAATGTTCTTTACTGTCCTCTAGGTGTCAACATTTTTATTATGCAGACAATTTAATGAACAAAATGATGTTTTTTGGTTGAAATGAGTGTAGAAACAGTTTTTGAACTAGGTCCTAAAAATGTCTGACTTATTTTATTAGAAAATTTAACTTTTCATAAATATCATGGTCTGTTTTAAAAGAAGAGATAGAGAATAGCAGAATTAATGCATTTTTTGGGGGGTGACTGGAGAAAGGGCTAATGAGTTATATGGAAACAGAGATGTTTGGAGTTAGCTGACCAGAAATTACATGTACTAGATGTGTAACCTTCTTCACATCTTATAGGTTCTATGTATCTCACTATTTCTCACCTCAAAATGCGAGTGTTGGATAAGAATGTTAAATTTCCTGCTGATGTTATCATCCAATAAGTCTAAAGAAGTGTTTGGCGCCCTAACTGGTTTGGCTCAGTGGATAGAGCATTGGCCTGCGGACTCAAGGGTCCCAGGTTCGATTCCGGTCAAGGGCATGTACCTTGGTTGCAGGCACATCCCCAGTAGGGGGTGTGCAGGAGGCAGCTGATTGATGTTTCTAACTCTCTATCCCTCTCCCTTCCTCTCTGTGAAAAATCAATAAGATATATATTAAAAAAATGTTTGGCAACATGCTTTTGATATAACTGTCATAAAAAGTATTATAACTCTGGCAACGATGTGACATTATACACCATAAGCATGATGCTTTGCTGATGATTGCATTATTCACTCATTTACTGATACTCCTCAGAAAATTTAAAATGAACATTTTCTTAACTGAGTACTATATACAGTATAACTTCAGAGAAATATTGAGAAAATGAGATAGACTTGTAGGAAAATTGTACTGTGGCATCTAGTGTAGGAAGCCACCTAACACCTAACCCCAAATAAATAAATAAGAAACAATTGGAAACAAATAGGAAAATATAAAATAGAAAAATATAACTGTAAATACCCATATGACTTCATTTAACTTTACCCCTTAAGGGCCTATCTCAAATACAGTCACATTGAGGGTAAGGCTTCACAATATGAATTTGGGGGAACACACAATTAAGTCCATAACAAATCATCTGCATGTGGATGACTTTTTATTTTACATCTCCAGCCAAGACCTCTTTTTTGAAATGGAGTTTTCCACATAGATCCAATTTACATGTCCCAAACTGAAAACATAAACCCCCTTTCCCAAACTGTTTCTTCACATCCTCAACCCCTCAGACTGTGGCAACCCTGCATCTGCTCAACTCAGAGACTGCACAGTCATCCTTAATTTCTCTCTTCCCTGCGCTCACACCCATATCCAGTCTGTCCAAGAGCGCGAGTAACGCTAGCTTCAAAATATAACCAGGAAATGACCACTTCGCATCCCTTCACTACTCCTATGGTTTAGGGCCTAACTCCTTCCACATTTACCCTTTAACAATCTATATTCTAGAGTAGCTGCAGGGATTCTGTTAAAAAAAGCATGCCAGATTATGCTATTCTCCATATCAAATTTTTGCAGTGGCTTTTTATCTTACTTAGAATAAATCCTTTAACTCTCTAACGCATCTCCTGTTGCTTTATCTGCCTCTCACTCTTCCCTAGCATCACTGGCCTCCTTAAATATACCAGACTCATTCCTACTTAAGTTTCTATACACTTGCTGTTCTCTGTTGGCAATGTTCTTCTTCCTCATAGATCAACATGGACCACTCCATGACTGTCCATAGCTCTTCACTCAAATATTAACTTTTCAATGCGATCTTCCCTGACCACTGTTTTTAAAGCTTTAACAAACATTCCTTCTCAGATTCCTATTTCTTTTTTTCTCTTTTTCTTTTTGGGGGGAGGGGGGTCATTTTTTGTCATTAATTTATTCATTTTTGACATTATTTAATAGACACCTAAATAAGCACCTATATCAGGTGGTTAAGGATACAAAGATGATACAATACCCCTACTCTCTCTCTCTCTCTCTTTTTTTTTAGCTTTTTCCCTTTATTAAGATATTACAAATGTGTCCTTGTCCCCCCAATGTCCTCTCATCTCCCCAATCCTGCACTCACCCTCACCCCCTGTTGCCCACATCCTATTTCTATTCTCTGGTTTGCCCCTTTTTTCCCTCCTACCACTATCTTAATATATAGTATGCTTTACGTATTACCTTGCTTAAGGTCCCTCTCCCTTACTGGAATATAAACTCCATAATGACAAGAATGGTTTTTTACCTGTTTTGGTCACTGCTATACACTCAGTATTTAGAATAATGCTTGGATCGTATTAGACATTCAATAAATATTGCTGGATTTATTTATGTATTTACCAATAATTCAATGAATATTTATTGTATATATAATCTGTGGCAGACACAATTATAGATAAGAGGTATGCAAAGGTGAGCTAAAGTAAAAGTTTATTTTCCTTACAGAGCTTAAAATTTGTGGAGGCCCAGTGCATGGATTCGTGCACTGCTGGGGTCCCTCAGCCTGGCCTGTGCCCTCTCACAATCCGGGACCCCTTGGGGGATTTCAGAGAGCACATGCATGAATTCGTGCACCGGGCTGGTTTCAGCCAGATCCCTGCAGGCCAGGCCGAGGGACCCCACCAGTACATGAATCCAGGCACTGGGCCTCTAGTATGCATATAAGATCTTTGGTTAATCTCTTCCCCCTTCCCTCTGAGATTCATCAGTCTATTCCATGTTTCCATGCCTGTAGTTTCTGCTCCTGCATTGAGCATCTGCCTCCTAGTGGTCAGTGCTTGTCATAGCTGTTGGCCAGTCAGCCAGTTGGCCAGTCGCTTAGGCTTTTATATATATAGATGCATATGAGAGTAAAAAGCACAGAAGTCTCAGACACAGGAAATGCTGAGCCACTAGGGATAACAGATATCATGAAGTTGGAAATGGAAATGGAAGTCATTCATGGCAGCCCACAAGCATCTCTATTTTGGGCTCCTCTCCAGGTGCGGAGATCTTCAATCATGTGTGGTCTTCACCCCAGGGTTCCACCCTATCATTATCTCAACTACTATCCCAGTTACTTCTGTCTGCCGGGGGAATTCTCCATTATCTGTTTACCAACATTTGGATATCTCACCCTCCACCTTTTCTCCATCAGAAGCAGTGTAGCACAGTGGTTAATAATACTGGCTTTGGGTTTTTACTTTGTGAGCAGGAACCTGGCTCTGTTCCATCTAAACTATGTGACCAATAACAAGTTGCCCTTTCCATCTGTTGTTCTTTTGAAAAATCCTGGAAACTGAATACAACATTAGCAAAGTTTAGAGTTGATATTTATAAATGTCCTAATGTATGAAAAAAAAGAAGACTTAAAACAGTGCTTGGCATATAGTAAGCACTAAATAAATTATTGTTTTCGTTTTTAATTCATAGTTTCTACTTAAGAAGTATGGTTTATTCAAAGGATATGCTTCTTTCTTCCTGCGTTATGAGAACCTGTCAACTTCATGGCACCCCCTCTAACTCATAAATGTTTAAGTTCTGGGCTTATTGCCTGTGGCTGCAGAATAATTTCTGGACTTTTTGCCTATGGCTGCAGAATAATTCCTTAACAATTACCTTCCGTTTCACTGAATTTAACATAAAAATTAGAGAAGAATTTGCTTTGCTGGCTTATCACTTCATTTTGTGTCTTAATTTTCTCTTCCTTGTGTTGATGTTTTGTTTTGCTGTAATAATCTTTAGGCAATTCTGCTGAAAGGAACTATGGGGGCAAATCGTTCGCAATCCTTTTATGTCTAAAAATGACTTTGTTTTGCCAAAACAACTGAATGCTAGTTTGTGAGAATATAGAATTAGCACTTCAAAGTCACTTTAGCTCAGAATTTTAAAAACAGTGCTTCATTGATTTGTCTGATGCACAGGTTATTAAACTTGTGTTTGTTTTTCTCTCGCTAACAAAAAAAAATTCTGGACTAAATTGCTGTAAAAATGACAAATTATTCCTTTTTCTATGTAGATAATATGATTTCTTTTTCTCAAGAGAATTTTGGATTTTTTTTTTCTTTATCCAGGGTGCTCTGGAAATTCACCAGAATATGACTAATTAATGCTGTTTAACATTCAATGAGCTTGTTCAATCATAAAACTAATAACTTTTGTCATTTCTGGGACATTGATATTTCTTTTATTATCTCCCCTCCTTTTCCTTCTTATGAAACTTCGGGATCTCTTTTCAATGACTATTTTGTCCTTTGTAATGCAATTTTGATAATTACTTAATTTTATCATCTGCCTTACTAATAAAATTTTCATTTCTGTCATTCAATTCACCTATCAAATTTTCTTTTAAAATTTTCCATTACATTTTGATATCCTAGGACACCATTTTTTTATTTTTATTTTTTGTCATTGTTGTTTGTTTTTGCCTAACAATTTGTTCTCTTTATAAGGTACTCTGTATATACTTGAATTTTTCCCTAGCTATTAAAGTAGTCTTACTTTCCATAAGGATTTAGTTTTCTGCTTGTGGAATTTATTCTTTTTCCTTCATGAATTGGTTTTCCTTAAAGATTTGCTACTTATGGTGATCTGTATGTATATTCATATTAAACAGTATTTCATTTCTTAAACCCAAATTAGAATTGTTTTATGCTATGGTTATTACATTTCTGATTCTGGAAGGGAAGGAACCTGTAACTTGTGAATATTTCTCCCCCTATCTATTCAGCTTTAATATATAGAAGTAAGTGACTTTATGACTGAAGAAAATATTTGGTTGCTTAAAATGTTTTAGGATTTAGGTTTTATCTCCAAGGGGGAGGATGGTTTTATACATTTATTTTCTTTACTCAGAAATTATTATTTTTTTAATTAATGAATTGCTCTGTCACTGTATCATTTAAGCGCAGGTTTTCCAAAATTTTCTTCAAATCCCGCCTAAAATAATTAGAAAAATTTCAATGACAACAAGATAAAAATGACCAGTTAGTAATGTTATGATCTCCACTTAGTAATGGTGAACACGTATTTAATATAGGGCAAGAAAAACTTATTTTCCAACCAGATTTCCTACTTCCTTTCTCCAGTTTAATTCTTGTTTAGCTGACAGGTGATACCCAAAAATGTGGATGCTGTTTGAGTCCCAGTTCTTGTCTCGTGAAAATCTTAGAATGAAATAGCGGACAAAAACGATTAATGGAACCAAAGTGTCTTAGGAGAAGCCAGTCCCGGAAAAGGTGCACTAGTAGCTGGGGTGGCAAGAGCAGGCAGTGTCTGGAGTTTCCTTTCCCTGTCACAGTTGAGAATAGCTTAGCATCCGAGCTAATTAGTCTAAGCCCAGGTGTGGAGGCCCACAGGCCTCCTGGGCGCAAGGACGCCCAGCCACCACCCGCCCACCATCTGCCGGGAAGGGCACGCCCTTTAACTTAGGGGGCGGATAGTCTTGCTAGCTCCTAATTGGTCTTTTCAAAGAATTCTGCCTTAGCAATAGCCTTTGGATTGGTTTACACGCCCAGCTGCCTTGTGATTGGTTGACGGCAGGCTGCCTGTCTTGGCACTACCCATACATTTTAAAGTTCACGCCACGTGGGCGTGCCCTCCCTTCCCCGCCCAGCCCGGGGACTTTAGTGGGGCTCCGGTTCTATTCCTTTCCTGTGGTCCCTCCGCTATGCACCTGGCCTCCTCCTGTCCCTTCACAGCAGGACTTACTCTCCTCTTTAGGTTACTCCCGCCTGTCCTCCTCCATCACCCCAGTCCATCGCTCCTGCGAACCCAGTTTTGCTCAGTTCTCCCTGAAGTACCACCATCTTGTCGCCACGGGCTCCGCTGTGTAGCCAGAGCCGTGGCCTATGTTTCCCTCCAAGGTCTGACCTCTGCGAATTCAAGGCCTGGCACCAAGTATGGACTCTTTTGGGGCCTTCCCTGACACTGCAGGGTAAGCTAGGAAGTTCTGGTTTCTAGCATGTTTTGCATTATAAGCTGGGTGTGCGGATGTGTTTACCCAGGTGTTTATCTTTTATTTTTGTGTGATCCCCAACATCTTTTTGAGTCAATGAATGAGCCCGAAGGCTAGTGATCGGCAAACTCATTAGTCTACAGAGTCAAATATCAACAGTACAACGATTGAAAGCCAAATTTTTTAAACTTAAACTACACAGGTAGGTACATTGTTATTAACTTAATTAGGGTACTCCTAAGGCTTAGGAAGAGCCACACTCCAGGGGCCAAAGAGCCGCATGTGGCTCGAGAGCCGCAGTTTGCCGACCACTATAGACCAGTGGTTCTCAACCTAGGGGTCGAACTAGCCTTTCACAAGGGTCTCCTAAGACCATCGGAAAACACATATATAATTACATATTGTTTTTGTGATTAATCACTGTGCTTTAATTATGTTCAGTTTGTAACAATGAAATCGGGGGTCACCACAACATGAGGAACTGTATTAAAGGGTCGCGGCATTAGGAAGGTTGAGAACCACTGGTCCAGACAGAAAAATGTTCCCCCGGATACTCACCTGGCTATTTGTAACACTTTTGTTACCCGGTTAATCCCAGGTACTAAAAGTTTAGTCTGTGAAGCCAGTGAGATGAAAAGTGTAAATAATTTCTACTAAAAAAAAAAAAAAAAAAACCAGTAAAATCTCCGCACATGGACGGTTGTGAATGGCAGCATTTTTAAGTTACAGTTGACAGCATCATGTCTCTGGTAGCAGCCTTAGCAGCCATTGTCTTTGACATTCGCCTTCCCGTGGCACCACATTGGTCAGCCAGCTTTCAGGTGACCTTTTATTTGATTCTGTTTGGGGAGCAGAGGCCTATTGTGCTTAAAGAAAAAAAAAATCTCAAATTCTCGCTTATTCTGAAAATGCAAATAACTCATAACACAGATAAATCTAAAGGCATTTAATTACATAGGCTTTACAAAAATCACATAATTACCTCAGTAGAGGTTAATAAGTATTTGGTGGTGGCAAAATTTTTTTCATAATTAATAGCGTACTGGTAAAAGAGTATAGACTGCCATTAGATTGCATGAATTTGGAATCTGTCTCTGTCATTTAATTTTTGATACTGGGTAAATTAATGAACTTTCTGTGTCTCAGTGCCTTCATCAGTAAAACACAACTAATTATAGTATCACACTTCATAAGGTATTATAAGCACTAATTATGTTGTGTTTAAAAAATTATTGGTAAATAATAAGCTTATAAAATGTTTATTATTCTTACTAATCAGTATTGGCATTTTTAATAAAAACAGTAACTTGAAATCTATTAATAAGACAGAGTATATATTTTAAAACAAGGAATCATATATTTGTTTAGGTAGAATTTCTCCTTAAACAAGAAAATAATACCCTTGTAATCACTAAAAAATAGTGGAGTTCCATTTTTAGTTTTTTGAGAAAACTCCATACTGTTCTCCACAGTGGCTGCACCAGTCTGCATTCCCACCAGCAGTGCACGAGTGTTCCTTTTTCTCCACATCCTCTCCAGCACTTGTTTGTTGATTTGTTGATGATAGCCAGTCTGACAGGTGTGAGATGGTACCGCATTGTTGTTTTGATTTGCATATCTCGAATGATTAGTGACTTTGAGTGTGTTCTCTTGGCCTTCTATATGTTCTCTTTCGAAAAGTATTTATTTAGGTCCGTTGCCCATTTTTTGATTGGGTTGTTTATCTTCCTTTTGTATGAGCTCCCTATAAATGTTGGAGATTAAACCCTTATCAGTGATAACATTGGCAAATATGTTCTCCCATGCAGTGGGCTTTCTTGTTGTTTTGTTGATGGTTTCTTTTGCTGTGCAGAAGCTTTTTATTTTGATGTAGTCCCATTTGTTTACTTTCTCTTTAGTTTCCATTGCCCTAGGAGTTGTTTCCTCAAAAAAGTAAAAATGGAACTCCCATTTGACCCAGTGATCCCTCTTCCAGGAATATATCCCAATAAACTAGAAATAGCAATCAGAAATGATATATGCACCCCTGTGTTCATAGCAGCACAATTTACCATGGCTAAGATTTGGAAACAGCAGTTCCCATCAGCAAAGGAGTGGATTAAAAAACTGTGGTATATCTACACAATGGAATACTATGTTGCAGTAAAAAAGATGGAATTCTTACCATTTGCAACAGCATGGATGGAACTGGAGAGCATTATGCTAAGTGAAATAAGCCAGTAAGAGAAAGATAAATATCATATGATCTCACTCATTTGTGGAATATAATGAACAACATAAACTGATGAACAAAAACAGATCCAGAGTCAGAGAAGAATCAATCAGAATGCCAGACCTCAGAGGGAAGGTAGGGGAGGGTGGGAGTTAGGGGGAGAGATCAACCAAAGGACTTGTATGCATGCATATAAGCCTAACCAATGGACACAGACACCAGGAGGGTGAGGGCATGAGTGGGGGGGTGGGGGGAAGGGCAAAATGGGGATAAGGTCACATATGTAATACATTAATCAATAAAGAAAAAAAGAAAAATACTGGAAATAGAGTTCCTGGACATAGTAATTTGAGAAGTAATTCAAAAGAAGTATAAATATATAAAAATAATAAAATATGAATTCATTAATTGAAGATAACATAATTTACAAAAATGCTATAGCATGATGCTTAAAAAGTAAAAATAAATTAAAATGTACTTGGATATATGACATGATTTAAATTTTAATCTCAAAAGTCCACATTATGTTATATAAATTAGAAGAGCTGAGAAATACCAAGTAAAAAAAAAAAAAGATAGACATTTTTTCATGTTAGCAGCTAAAAATCTGTTAAATAACTGGCTTTTATGTAGCCTGAAACACAAGAGACTTTTAAAAAGAATATAATAAACCCATAGAGAATACATTCATATGGAAAAATTAAGTGAGACCATTTTCATTAACACAGAAACAATACCACTTAAGTTAATTAGTAGATTTACTATAATAACAGTTTCACAAGATTTTATAATCAATAAAGTAATACAGTGCTTAATCTATAAAATAAAGTGTTAAAGCATAACAAAGGATATGTAAATATTTTAAAAGGTAATAATAGCGTGGCTACCTTGCCAAAATTAAAATTTTACTAATAGTGATAGTGATAAAAATATATCATGTCATAAATGAAAGTGTGTACTTTGATCAATTATAAAATGAATAAGTTCTTGAGATCTAATGCACAGCATGATTATAGATAAAAATACTATATTGCATACTTGAAATTTGCAAGGAAAGTAGATCTTAAGTATTCTGATCACACACACAATGGTAACTATGTGAGGTGATGGACATGTTAATTAATTTGACTGTGGTAACATTTCACAATGTATATTGAAGCATCATAAGTATTATATAATTGAGTATGTTATTTTCAATGACATTATGTGTTACATGTTACATATTGCATATTTTATATATAAATAATACTAGGTTAAATCAGAAAACATGATCAATGAAACAGAATGAAAATTCCACATATAGATTTAATAAATAGTATAATGTATGGCTATTAATATTAAAAATTGTTCTTAAGATAAATAGTGGTAATATATATTATCTCCAAAGTTTCTGAAATTATATTTTCCACAGTATTCATAATACTTGGTGTTAAACCTTTTTAAAACAGAAAACTAAGGTGCTATGTATCCATCTGTAATACCTTTTTGTGCATGTAATTAGGTAAAGGTTTACTTTTTTTGTCCCTGACAGGTCATAAATTGTCTCCACAGCATTTATCGAATAGTTTATTTTTACCTAAAAGAGAGGGATATATTTATGCTCTTTATTTGGTTGTACTATCTTTTCTTGTCTCTATGTGAATCCCACTGTTTCATGAACTGAACACTCACTGCTTCAATTTCTATAGTTCAATAGGTCTTGGTATCTCAAAGATAAGTGTCCCTTAACCTCCCTCTTTTTTTTTCTTCAAAATTTTCTTGTCTTTTTTCTCTTCCGGTTTAATCTTGCATTTGAGTTTTAGGGTTGGTTTCTTAATTTCCACTGCAAATGTTTGAACTTTGATTCAAATGGATGATATTTCTTAGAGTGGGTACAATTGACATCTTTAGTTATTGAGTCTCCCGTCTCAAATATGGTACATTTTCCTTTGTCTAGGTTTTACTTTATGTCCATCCATAATGTTATATAGATTCTCTCTAAAGCTCTTGCACATCTCTGTTTCAGTTATTCTTGGATACATTAAAGTTTTTGCTATTATTGTAATGAAGTAAGTTTTCCTATTATGTTTTCTTGTTGGTAACTGCTGTGGATAGTAATGCTGGTAATATGTATTTAAATGTTGTTTGATCTTCATTCCAGCCAGCTGGCCTAACTCACTTATTGTAGTCTTATATGTATGGAGATGCTGTTAGATTTTCTTTCTAGGCAGACTTACCATGTGGAAATAAGGAAAGCTTAGTTCCTTTTTTATTTTTCTATGATTTGCCCCCAATTTTATTTGTCTCATTGAAATATCATACCTCTGGTAAAATGTTGAATATTCATATTTTCATGGAAGTGCCTCTATCACAATTAATTATTTTTCAGGTATATGATTTAAAAACAATTTTATAATTGTATTTATATCAATATACAGTTTTTTAAAATTTTTTCTCCTTTGACCAGCATTTGTCAAAGAGAAAATATGTTCTATATTCACTTATTACATGATGAATGGTTATTATGCATGTACCTATTATTTCTATGATTTCATTTTTTACCTTTAAGTCCTTCATTCATCTGAAACTTATTTTAATAAAAACTATAAGGAAATGCTTTTATAATATTAATTATTTTTTCAAAGAGATATTTTTTCTATTATTCATTAGAAAACATGTTATTTATCCACTAATTTGAAACATTAATTTAACCAAATGCTTAATTTTTTATACTGAAGTTAATATCTGGAAAATGCAGGATTGAGTTAGGATGGGCACTTCTTTATTCTTTAATTATGTTTAAGAACCTCCTTTATAGTACTTCCAAACAATTATTATCACCTTTCTTTCACATACATCCAAGCTAATATATCCATTCACATAAGATTCTAAACTAAGTTGAGGACAAATAATAATGGACTAATTATGACTGCAGAATTGCATACTTGCTAGGCACATAATAGATGCTCAATAAAAAGAAGCCATACTGACTGCAGTGAACTTTAGTTATAATCTTAAACTATAAAATTAAATGCTTATTATTTTGTTTTAACAAATTCTGTAGTACTCCTTTTAGGGTGTTTCATCTACATTAGAGCTACACAGTGTCTTTGATATAGCTTATTAAAGAGAGCTTTAGCCTATACATTATTTGTCTGGATTCAGTATTTACAAGAATAAATAAATAAGCCGGACTAATTTGTAAGTGAAACCATCATTTCCAAGTTTGATCCCAGTTCAAAACAGAATTTAAAGCTGCTTATTCTATATTCTAATCAATAAGCATATTCACTAAGAGTATGTAAGAATATGCCTTGATCTTCAGACACTTCCATCTTAGTTGGGTGATTATTTTTAGGATCCTCCTTCAGTCCTTCTAAGAGTTATCAGAAGATAATAGTTGTAGGAATAGCTTGAACAAAAAGCGGAAATTGATTTGAATCTTGAAGGAGGGAAGCTCTTAATTAAGAGCATTGGTTTTGGGGAAAGACAAGCAACTTCACAGAATTTTTCAAGCCATAATAAATCCCACACTGTTTCTGGATCTGGTGATTTTTATTTTTTTTTAATTAATTACTTATTTCTTATTTTAAATTTATTTCTTTCCCAATTAGTGCCAGAAATTATTCAAGGCAACTTACACACTATATATATTCAGTGCAACATACTGTTTTTAAGTTAGTAAAGTGTGAAAAAGGAAAAACAAATTTAGAATTCTAAGTCACCATGGAGAAATGTAATATATCAAAATTCAGGTCATTAAGATCTTACATCATTATTAAAGCTGAATTGTACTTATAATTCTAATATTCTCAGTGGCCAAAGCAAATAGGGAAATTAAGGAATTATAGGATTCATATTGCCCAGAAGATAAAAGCTATTTAGGAAGTGAAAAAATTTTCAGAGTACTAGGTCTCATATATAAGATACTAAGCGATACACTGGGCTTTATCCTCAATAGCATCCCAATAATCGATGTGATAATGAATATCTTATGAGTTCTTGTAGTGTGCTTCCATGTAGGTGGAAGGCATAATTTAAAAGCCAAATTCAGTGGAATTGATCTGAACTGGGGCATGCTAAACATTAGAATTCAAGTATCCAAAGTCAGTGATATTCTTCCTTAATGCTAGGATAAAATCTTGGCTCTTTAACAGACATTGTTAAATAAAATCCTGGTGGTTGTTCAAAAGGAGCTTTGGGGATGTATGACCAACTGGAAAACATATATCCCAGTAAAAGCTTTATAAGTTACACAAACACAGTAAACACCAAACTAAATGCTTCTTTTATGAATAGAATTTGGCTAGCAAGGCTGACAATTTGCAACCACCCATAGATGGATCAATTGACAAATTCCATGTGCAAAGGACTCTGTATGCTGTCTTTTTCACTGTGGTATCACCAGTTTTTAGCATAGTGTCTGACAGTTGATGTTCAATACATACTTGAGGCATAAATGAGTGAACAAATGAATGAAGTAAATGTCCACAGATCTAATTTTCTACAGCCTGGCTTTTGCAAAGAGCTGTGCAGTATAGAGACGTTCTTTGCTTCAGTGAGAACCTG
Organism: Myotis daubentonii; assembly: GCF_963259705.1. Taxonomy (NCBI): domain Eukaryota; kingdom Metazoa; phylum Chordata; class Mammalia; order Chiroptera; family Vespertilionidae; genus Myotis; species Myotis daubentonii. The sequence continues at coordinate 204,450,787 of NC_081840.1, read as the reverse complement.
AATAACAAATATTCTCTTTACCCATTAAAGAGGATCCATATAAATTAAAGAGGTAGACTTCACATACTTTTAAGAAAATTAAGAAAACAGATTAAGAGCTAACATTGTCCCCAGAAGAAGTAGCCTCATTGTTTAGGGTTGGTATGAGGCTCAAATGAGAAAATAAAATTAATTTATATGAATAGTTTCAAGATCTACATTTTTATAAATGTTTGTACAGTTCATTAGCACCTTCTGAAAGTTTCCAAGCCTTGAGCTCCCCAATTATTTGATGCCCCCATTATACTTTAGAAACCTTGCACTAGTCTATGACCTCTCCATGCTGCAGTTCCCTTTGCTTGGGGTTGTCATAATAACCCTTCGTTCTTCTCCTTTTCCCTGTCTGTTTCCTCCTTTGGGGTCTATATTTCAAAACATAGGGTAGTTAGGTTCATAAATTCTGGGTTGAAACACAGATTCCACCATTTATTAGCTGTTTAATATTAAACTAGTTACATTACCCTAATTCATTCCTAGCATCATTATCTATAAAATGAGAATAAGATATATCACATTTATATTATTATAAAGTTAAAAGAGATAATAGGTAATGTATACACAATGACCAGTAAATAGTCAGCAAATGACAAATGTTAATTGTTCTTATGATTATTCTACCAGAACATTCTGTCTAAAGCCTAAATCTGACCTTGATCATTCCTACTTAAAACCTCCAGTGATTTCCAGAAGCTCATATCTGCATAGTACTGTATGTAATTTTATTTATAGTCTGGCTTCAGTTTCCCTTTACACCTTCATCACCCACCATCCCTACCTCCTTGGTTTATATTCTGCTCAGTCTTTTCAGGGTGTAGCTATTCAAGCAGACCAGTATTTTAAGTCTCTAGGATTTGGCAGATGTTGTTCCCTCCTTCTGGAATACCCCTCTCTCCCTGCTCTGGCAAAAAAGATTTCTCCTCTGAAACCATATCCTACTTCTCCCTGGTAGAATTAACAGCCTTCCTGTCACCATAACACTGTCTAGAGACCTATAATTAATATGCCTATATTTTTATCCCTCTGTCTGATTTGTGAATTTCTCTAGGACAGGAATCCTCTTTAATGAACCAACCCCCAGCCCAGGGCTTCCCTCCTAACTTGTGCTCAGTGACATTTATCAAATTGCATTGTTTGAATTTATTTTAATTCACACAACTGTTGCTCCTACAGAACCCCAATCTGCTTGCAAACAGAGGTTAGACCCTCTGGGTGTTTCAGAGCCCCTTCTGGGTTACTATATACCAGCTAACGTACTGGCAATTTATGAAAGAGATTTTCCTCACTAGAACCGAGAAGAAAAGTGGAACTTGGGCCCAGTGGCCATAGAAAAAGGATAGCCTGCCCAGAGATGCTGTCTCATTGCTTGTTCCCCCCTCCTACCTCCATCCTAGGCTGCAGAGACTAAAAGGGGGAGGGAAGAAAGGAAGCGGAGGCAGGGGGTGGCGGGGAGGAACTGACCCGCCCCTCCTCCTCTCCCTCCCACAGGGATGGGCTACTCTAACAGGGAAGTCTTAAAAAGCCTCCCAGGGGGACCAGATTCTTGGAGTCCTCAAATATTCCTGGGTTTCCTCTGCCTTTTCCCTTCGTCTCTGGCTTTCCCTCTTCAATTCACTTCATTCTCCACCCCACCCCACCGTCAAGCTTCCCTCCCTCCCCCTTCCCATCACACACACACACACACACACACACACACACACACACACACACACACACACACACACACGACCAGAGAACCGCCCTCTCTCCAAACTCCCAGTTCTGGGACCACTGTGACTGTTAACGAAAGGTTCCAATCACAGGCAGCCTTAGCCAGATGCCTGCGAGTTGAGTTAAAAAAAAAAAAAAAAGGCAGGTTGAGGGCATAGAGGAAAAGATCGTAGCAACCTCCAATCCCAAAACACATGCACGTAGGATTCCCAACAAGCAAACGGCAGGATATCTCCGACTACTCCGAGGACGCAGAGCACCACAAACAGGAACTTTAAAGGGATTGAAATCTGTTGCCTGTTCCACTAGGAATATTGTTTGCAAGGCACAAGGTGTCTTTTGGTCGAGAGCACCCTCTGCGCATGCGCAGGTCCATTCGGGAATTACTGCCCTGCCGCCGACTAAGTTGCATTCCTTGAATCTTCGCCGAAAAGACAATTCTTTAATCAGAGTTAGTAATGTGGACAGTGCATAATCGAGAGAGTCTGGGGCTTCTCTCTTTCCCTGTGATGATTGCCATGGTCTGTTGTGCACACAGGTGAGCTATTGTTTTTTCTTCCTGAGTGTTTTTCTTGTTACATGCTTGCTGGATCATGTAGCTTGTTATTTGGGGGTAGGTGTGCCTATCTGTTTTTATGTCTGCTCGCAGTTTGTGCTCATTCTGAATACGGTCCCTACTTCTTCCCTTCAGCGCCAATGAGCCCAGCAACATGTCATACGTGAAAGAGACAGTGGACAGATTGCTCAAAGGATATGACATTCGCTTGCGGCCGGACTTTGGAGGTAAAGCTTCATCTTTTTTCAACCTGTAACCCACACCTAGTTCTCTTTTCCTGACAAAGATAAATGTCAGAAAAAAAAGCATGTAATTTTTGTAAGCGTGCACTATGCCCTACGCCTTGGGCACACACACACACACGCACACACACACACGCACACACACACGCACACACACACGCACGCACACACACAGGATCCCCCCAGTAGCAGGTGGATGAAACCCCAGGCAGAGCCAACCTTACCCCGGCCCGACACACCCTCTGCATAGTCACTGCATCACGCGTGTGCCCACACCTGTTTTCCCAAGCTGTCCCCCCCCCCACCCCCCGCTAGGAGGGATGGGAGTCCAGGGAGCCCATTCAGATGTAGGAAGTGCCAAGGAAGCCCCTGTCCCCTCCCCAGTCTGTCGCCACTCTGAGAATATGCCCATAATACGTCCCATCTCCCCGGCAGGGCCCCCCGTGGACGTCGGGATGCGGATCGATGTCGCCAGCATAGACATGGTTTCCGAAGTGAACATGGTGAGTGGTCTCAGGACGGGCTCGCGGCTGGGCTTACGCAGATACGAAATGGACCGGTCCCCGCGTCCTCTGCGTTTCATTGGCGGTCATCTCGCCCCGGCCGCGGGAGTCCCAGCCCGCGTGCGCTCCCCGCTCTGGCACACACACACACTCCCTGTGGCCCCTGGTTTGTATTGTATTTGGGACACACACACACACACACACACACACACACACACACACACACACACTCGGGCTACTGCGGTGTTCCGGAGGAAACGTGCGCGGCACTATTTGGGGAAAGACGGGTGACTGGAGCCGCGGATCGGGTGGGGCGGAGTCTGAGCGGGACTCGAGCAGGGTTTCCTTTGGTGTTCCGATGCCGAGGGCACCATCTGCCGGTGGCAGGCGGCCTGCACTTGGGTGTTCGGACCCAGGTCCGCAGCCTCCTTTTCTCCAGGTCGGTTCCCCGCAGCCTGGAGCCGGACAGACCCAGTCCCAGCACCGAGTACACAAGCACACGGAGGAGGTTTCGGTGTCCCCTCCCTCCGTCCAGGCTCCGCACACCCCGTGGCAGGAGCAACAGGCTGAGACAATAGTCCATGCTTGCTAATGCCAAAGTGCTCAAGCCAGCTTCTGGGCAGGCTCGTGTTGTTCCCATGTGGGGGGTTGATGAATTTGCCTTGTTGCATTTTGCAAATCTAAGATGAAACAGAATGACTCCGGTTATTGCTTTGTTTTGCCCTGGAAACTTGAGCGTGCTGCAAAAGCCTGCTGATTAAAAGGATGGTGGAAGGAAGGGGGAGAGAGTTAACAGCGCAGTCCTTTCATTTCCAAGGGTTAACATTCTATTGTGTTTTTTTTTTCCTCCTCCCTTTCTGAAGCTATTGCAAAAATGGATTGAAATCATATCTGACAGTTTCTCTATTGGCTGGTTCCAACCACTGAGGGGTAGCAGTTTTCTAGTTGTTAGAGTTTCTAACTGTTGCTTCCGGTAAGGCAGGGGGGAAAGCCTGTTGCTTTTCTAGAACCAACCACCTAGGGAACAGCTAGATCTAGGTGAGCAACATGTCATTTTTTTTCCGCTTGCGAAAAAAATATTGTGGCAGTAGAAATTTAGAGAGCCTGAATAATTTAAAGACTATAACCTTTAGGGATTTTATCCGTTTATAGTTGTAAAGGCTATTGAATTGTCTTTTCATTTCATTACTAGTGTGTCATTCTATTTTAACATGCTATGGTTTAAGAATTTTTTTTAAGATTTGGACAAGAAGGGAGAAATATGTTTATAATCTATTGAATATGATTATAGTAAAAAGTATGACTATTACATTTCTGTATTTTATAGTTGTAACTTACCCAACTTTATTTTTTAAATTGATTTTTCAATTACAGTTAACATACTGTATTATGTCATATTAGTACCATTGTGATTAGGCATTTACATACCTTAGGAAGTGCTCACCCCAATAGTAATCTACCCAGATTTAAATAGCTTATTTAAAATACTATTTCAAAATAAGTCATCTAATTATTGTATTAGAAAAAGAAAACCAATTTTTAAAAAGTAATGCACAATGAATATTTTCTGATGTGAAAATGATTTTTAATAGACTGACTTATTTAAAATATTTTGTTCACATACATGTCACTAAAACAAAGCAACCCAAAACACAATATTTACAAATACTGGGCAGCATAATAACATGTGTACATATGCAAATCATGCTCAATCTATGCTATTGCAGCTAAACAAATTAGGAAAAAACAAGTAATATGTATCATGTAGATAAATAATAATATTTTTATCCTTTTATTTTGGTACCTTGTAAGTACCCACATAAGTAATTTATAAAATAGGAGAAGATTAGGAGAGCTCAAAGGGAATCAATGCCTTTGCCAGTAGTAAGTATTCTGTTTGGCACATTATACTTCTTAGAATTGTAAAAAATGTATAATTCTGTCGACTATATTTACAAACACCTTTTCAGTTTTTTTTAAAATTTGAATTGGGACGTTTCTATTAACCCAAACAACCACCACAACAAAAAAAGCTCTGTATTGAATTTCATATATAAGCTCAGAAAAATAATTTAATTGCGGTGCCACTGGAAATAGCTCCTAATGATGGAATAATACAATCTATTTACTCACTCCGTGATGTGTATATGTACTTGCTTTAAAAAAATATTCACTGAGCAGATAAATCAATGAAACATATCTTCTACTCAAATATGAATTACCTTTCCACAAAAGTGTTAGAGCTATATGGGAAAATAAAAAGCACTAGCACTGAAAAAATAATAAAACTTGACTTGCTTATTCTTCTTTGTTTCTCCTTTTAATGATAGCTACCAATAAGACCTGAGGTTTATTTAATATTTTCTCTGACAAAACATTGAAATGAATAGATTGGAAATAACTCCAAGAAAAATGGAAAACAAAGAGGAATTTTAGGATTGAGGGTTCTGTATAAACACAGCCTGGATAGTTTATCCTGGTTAAGAGAATGGTCTATAATATGCTTTGGTTTTTAGATAATGTAAGTAGGGGGGAAATGTCTATGGGAAATAACACCATTGCTTATTTTATTAATCATGTCTTAGTAGCCCGATGGACAGTAACTTTTGAAGTTATGTAATAGGAAATGTTCACCAAAATTAATTTAAAAAATAAGAATGGACAAATAATATAATAACATAGCTTTAAGGAAAATTCAGACAAAAATTCATTACTAAAGCATTGCTCATTTTTATATTCTTATTCATTATTGCTATTATCCACCCATCCATAGCTGGGAAAATGACATGATAATCATACATTACATTAATGGGTTTGAAACTAGGTTATGTTAATTTTGTTATTTTTTAAATTATAATATAATTCCATATTGGTTTATGGGATTGTTTGTTTTAAAGACTAGCATAATATCAAAAATATTTTCTGATTTATATACTTCAGGATAGAAAATATTTTTCCCAAATAAAAAAGTAACATAGACAGCTTTTACAGTCAATGATCTCTGCTATCCAGAATCATAGTTACTGAGTAGTGAATTCAAAGCCTCTGTAGAATAATACTAATGCAGAAAAAAATAGATACTTAAGAGCAAGGCTTTTCTTTTCAGGAAATAATATTATTGATTGAATTAAGAAGGATTTTCTTTTGACATCATGTGATATATTGTGTATGTGCCAGTGACTATAAACCACTGTGATTTCCATTTATTGTTATATTAACCTCTCGACAATTTCTGTCAAGCCCTACACACACATACACACACACACATACACACACACACACACACACACTTTCTAGGATGATTAAAAATGAACAGGAGGCAGTTGGGACAAAAAGAGACAGTAGCCTCCAGAAATTGCCTTAAAGTAACCACTAACATCTCCTAATATAAGCCCAGTGAAACGGATAACAATTAGTAAGTCTTCTCTTTGTAGTAGCTGTAGTAGACTTGGGAAACAGGATATTAACTACATGCAAACAAGTGGGTAAACTCTTGTATTTCATATTTCAAGGACTTTTAAAGAGGTGGCTTCTTTTGAACAAGTAGGAGTTCCAACCACAGAGCTCCCTGATCTAAAGACACCATGGCCCACGTGACCACTCCCAGAAGACTTTACATCTATTGAGTCCTGATTTAAAGTAGCCATTCCCAGTAATAGATGACTGACAAGTATTTATTTTCTTTCCTTCCTTCATGCATGGATGGATGCAACTGTGAATTTTCTTATATACATTATAAATAATAAAAACAACCTAAAGAAAAAAAAAAAGAACTAAAATAAGTCAACGGTATAAATAATGCCTAAAAGAAAAGCAAATATAATTCACTAAACATCAATGTTGCTAAAGTCCACTGTTGTTGCTGCTGTTATTTTAATATTTGATTCCAGGTTCTGTTACTCACTTCAGTTTATCTCTATTTACCATCATCTTGGTAACACAAAACAGTAACCACCTGTCAGAATCACTCCCCTCCCCACCTATTTCTTCAAATCAGTGTTTCTCTATCTTTTAAGTGTATCGGAATCACTCTGAACTTTAAAATATTAAAATGCAAATTCTAAATCAGAGGTCTGGGATGGGGTTGGACAGTGCATTTTTAACAACTCCCAGTGATGCCAGTCACTGATATGTGGACACACTCTGAGCAGCAAAGGCTGCAGTACATTATGCTAAGATTTAGCATTATTAAGAAATGAACGTCTTTTTTTTTCTGTTAAGTTTCTCTAGGAATAGTATTATTCCAAGTTTCCAAATTAAGTCTCAAGTTAATTTCCAGGTAGTTTAAACAAGTAGCTGTGTTCAAGAGGAAAATTTAGTTTAGTAATTGATGATAAGCAACAGAATAAAGGCAAGAGCCTGGATAACAGGGCTTGACTTACACGAATAATCAGCCCTCCTCACTGTGTCAATACTTATGAGTCAGCCAACCTTAAATGATGGCTGTGAAAATATTGCCAAGCACTGTCATTCTGACACTGCCATCCTGCTGCTTTACAGAGCACCAATGACTTCTCTTCTTCAGAATAGAGAACATTGCAAACTGTTTTTGCCCCTATTGAGGCGCTTGCAATAGCTTTGTAAAATAGCCTCGACATACTCTTGCTGCTGTCAGTAAATTCTCTGAGGTTATAATAGAATTCCTTTGCAAATAGAGGAAATAGGTCAGTACCATTTAAAGGGAGGAACAGATATCAGCAGTTAAATAAAGACATAAATAAAATTTTGTCTTATATGAGTAATCGATCAGGTCTCACTTTTAGGTGCTGGGCTACAATATTCTACCATCTGGAAAAGCTGACAGAGGAAAAACGTCCCTTTGCCTCTCTGTTTGGAGAGAGCATGAAGATCTTTTTATGCCTCAAGCCACTTCTAAGCAATCCTATCCAGATTTTTAAGAGTTTGAGTTCACATTTGAAAGCCTTTGTTCTTAGGATCACAAGGCCACACTGGGTATTAAAATGTGTAATACAATAGTAACATTTATTGAACATATCCTATGTATCAAGTATGGTTATTAAATAGTTTTTCCTTTTTGTATTAGTAGCTCATCTAATCCTCTGTTTAAGGCTATGCAGTAATTATGAGGTTGAGAGAGGGAGACTTTGGTTGAGAGAGGTTAAAGAGTTGATCAGAAGATATATAGCTGGCAAATAGCAGAGCCAGAATTTGAAGCCAGGCAGCCTGACTCCAGGAGCTGGTTCCTATCTGCGAGGTAACTCAAAAATTATTCCTGGAATTTGGCTTTGGAACCTTGAGTGGGTCACTTGACTTCTCTGGGCCTCAGGGGTCTCCTCTGTAAAATGAAGGTAAACGCCATGATGGCTAAACCTATTTATAATGCAGATATTCCATGATGTACACTTAGGCCATGAAAGAGTTCAGATGATCAAAATCAAGATTCTTCCTCTCCATCTTATTCTCTAGTTGGAGTCCGTCTGTAAATTTTATTTTCCCGTTATATGTGTCAACCAACAAGTATTTATTGAATTCCCACTGAGTACCAACGATGATAGCCTCCTGGGAACATAGTAGCAATGACTGCAGGCAATTCAGGCTTCTTGAATCACCATTTTAGTTGGTCATGGCATTATCTTCCTTTTTTCTCCTACTTAAACAGATCCCCAAAGGCAGAAATGAGAAATGTTGGCTCAATAGTCTTCAAAATGAGACTTGACTGATGCTTGGTTTATATTGTATTGGATATTGGTACCAGGACCAAATTAGAAATATTTCTGTCTGATACTGCCCATTGTATTCAAACTGGGAGCATTGTTCCACTACAGCCAAACTAATACTTTTTTCAACACTTAATGTGAAACAGAAGGAAACTGTTATTTTCTAGGACTGAAATATCCTAAAGGATTTACCTATTGCACCTAAAATCTTTCCATCAGGTAGTCTGGTAGCAAGGGTGTTTATCTCAACTGAATATCACTTATGTCTGATGCTTTCTGTTTTGGCATGCCTCCCAAAGTCTTAATAGCACCCTCAAAACACACATAAGTGAAAATTTTCATTGCCCAGCCGGCATGGCTTAGTGGTTGAGTGTTGATCTATGAACCAGGAGGTCATGGTTAAATTCCCTGTCAGGGCACATGCCCAGGTTGCAGGCTCGATCCCCAGTGGGGTGGTGTGCAGGAGGCAGCTGATCAATGATTCTCTCTCATCGATGTTTCTATCTCTCTCTCCTCCCCCTTCCTTTCTGAAATCAATAAAAATCTATATATATAAAAGCCTAAGCAACTGTTCAACTATTTGACCAGTTGCTATGACATGCACTGACCACCAGGGGGCAGACACTCAATGCAGGTGCTGCCCCCTGGCGATCATTGCACTCCCACAGTGGGAGCGCCGCTCATCTGACTGATGGGCCCAGGTGCCAGGCTCAGCGCTGGTGAGCACAGCTGCAGTGTTGTGAGCCTCTCCTACAGACACTCCCCCTGTATACCCCTCCCCCATCTGGACTAGTACCAGGATTGGAACCAGCATTGGGACTGACTGGGTGCGAGCCTACAGCTGCTTCTCATGGGCACGCGGATATCTCCCTAGGATGGATGTGGAGACCGCAGCAGAGCAGCAGAGAGCCTACCTAGTGATTGCGGCAGGTGCAGCAGGCCCAGGATGAGTGGGAGCAGTGTGGCACCTGGCCCGGGCTCAGGCTCTTCCTGGCTGCCTGCCGCTTTACACACTACTATATCCCTCTGGGGATGTTGGACTGCCGGTTTTGGCCCGATCCCTGCAGGCCACGCTGAGGGGCCTCTAGTCTACACTAATAAAAGAGAAAGATGCAAATTAACCATCACTCTGTCACTCTGCCACTCCTCTACACCCACAAGCCACGCCCACCAGCCACTCAGGAGAGAATATGCAAATTAACCCAACTAAGATGGCGGGGGCCATGGAGCTGGAGCGAGCAGGAGGCTTGGGTTGCCCCCAGCGATGGAGGAAGCCAAGCTTCCCACTTGCCCTGGCCGGCCCTGGGCTCCCCTCAAGGCTACAAAGTTTCAATTATAGAAGATAAATAAATCCCAGATACCTGCTTCCAGCCTGCCCTGCCCTTCGCTCAAAGAGGCGCTGAAAAAAAAAGAAAAGAAAAAAAGGAGTGGCTGGGAGCTTGGGTCGCCGGGGTGTATGGCTAGCCTGGATACGGCCCTCAGCCCCTCATGCAGGCTGGCCACACCCCCATGGGGTGAGGGTACCCACTGGGGGGCTTAGCCAGCCTGAAAACTGCCCTCAGCCCCTCACCCAAACTGGCCAGGCACCCCAGCAGGACCCCCCATCCTGAAGGGGCTGTGGCCAGCCTGCAAATAGCCATCAGCCCTTCACTCAGGCTGGCCAGGCACCCCAGCCAGACCCCCACCCTGATCTGGGACATCCTTCAGGGCAAACCAGCCGGCCTCCACCCGTGCACCAGGCCTCTATCCTATATAATAAAAGGGTAATATGCAAATTGACCCTAACAGCAGAACAACTGGGAATGACTGGTCACTATGACACACACTGACCACCAGGGGGGCAGACGCTCAATGCAGGAGCTGCCCCCTGGTGGTCAGTGCGCTCCCACATGGGGAGCTCTGCTCAGCCACAAGCCAGGCTGATGGCTGCCAGTACAGCGGTGGTGGTGGGAGCCTCTCCTGCCTCCTCAGCAGTGCTAAGGATGTCCGACTGCAGCTTAGGTCTGCTCCCTGCTGGCAAGTGGACATTCCCCAAGGGGTCCCGGGCTGCCAGAGGGATGTCTGACTGGCAGCAGGTGGACATCCCCCGAGGGGTCCCAGACTGCGAGAGGGCACAGGCCCGGCTGAGGGACCCCCTGAGTGCACACATTTTTGTGCACCAGGCCTCTAATAGATATATAAAAAAGAAAGAAAACTTGCATTCTCAAGGATGGTAAAGCATTTTAAAAGAAAAATGGTATTAAATTTTTCCAAGTGATTTAGTTTCATAAATCAAATGGCATTATTATCCTTGAGGATAATAGGAAGATGGATGAATATATGCTTATAATTGATTACATGTTAGTACAGAATTTCTCCATAAAGTTTTTCAGAGCACTGAATCCTATTTTTCATAAAACCACCATCCACCAAGTTTCTGTATTTTAGAATACTCCTGTTTTCAGCAGATTGTGCATTTCATGAAATCTCTTGACTGCTATCTGCTGAAAGAAGTCAATAGTCAGTAGTAAATAACAATCTATTACATGGCACTTGGAAGAAATGCTCAAGAAAGGGTTTATAATTAATTCTATCAGAGGTGATAACTTAGAAAGAAGGCTGGCCTCAAAAAGGATGTGTGGGTTTCTTTCATGAGCCTAGTTACCTCATTTTCATAGTATTTTTTCTGCCAGTAATTATTTCTGCTACCCCTTCATTAAGTGCCTAGGGTATTCCCACCCTTGCAGCTCCAATAAAACCCATCATTATATTGTATATTTAAGATTAAAGGCCATTTTCCCAAGAGCATTCCTTCAACTACTCTTGTGAATAAAGCAGATGAGATGTCCTGTGGCATTTACACTCTTTTAAAATATATATATATTTAAATCTTCTATTCCAGAGTGAAGATTTTCCCCCTTTGAAAGATTTTGAAACATCCATAGTTAACATGGTCTTGGGTGTTTGGGCCCAACATATGCTTATAGACAACTATAGGCCCGGTGCACAATTTTGTGCACAGGTGGGGTCCCTTGGCCTGGCTGGTGATCGGGGCCAATAGGGGCTAATGGGGGCCAGCTGGCCGGGGAGGGACCATGAGAGGTTGGCCAGCCAGTGCCAGTCAGGCTGATCGGGGCTGGCTGGCCAACCTAGACAATTAGTCTTTTTTCATGGCCTAAACTGGGCTCTAAGGATGGAAATATGACCAAGACATGCTTGTATTTGTCATATAATGATGAATGATATGACAAATACAAGCATGTCTTGGTCATATTCCCTACTTTCAAGTATTTTACAGAGTACAAAACTATGTATACATGAAGTTATTGTAGGACAATGTGGTAGATGCTGTGATAGAGACAGACAAGTCCAGGATCCTGTGGGTGCACGGAAGGGTGGTTTCTCAGGCATGGTGAAGGGCTAATGTTTGACATGAATCTTAAAGAGGTTGGTTAGTCCGTACCATGTATAGGCTGCAAATGAACAGAAAAACCTTCCAAACCAAAGGAAGGGCATAGGCATTAGCAGGTGTGCCTGAAAACAGCATGGAGTGTTCTGGGAACTACAGGTAATTCACCATGGTGAGAACTTAAAGGGCATTGGGAAGATTGTCAAGAGATAAGACAGAATTCTAAAAGCAGAGTAAAACAATGTTAGTGAATGTTCTCACTTATATAAAAAGAAGCCTCTCTAGAAACATATATATTTATATATTTGTATAGGCACTGGCAGTATCTGGAAGAATACACAAGAAATGAGTAACAGGGTTTCTCTTAGAAGTGGACCCAGGACTAGGAGAATGAGTTGGAGGGATACTTATAGTTCTTTATATATCCTTTTGAATTTTTTGCTTAAAAAATATTATGCTGACCCCCTCCACCCTGCACCCGCCCCTCCCAGGCCTTCACCATACTATAGTCTGTCCACGGACCCCCCATATATGTTAATCACTTCCCACTCACCCACCCACCCTCACCTGCTTTCTGAGATTCATCGATCTGTTCTACCCTTCTCTGTTTCTGAACAAGGTACTTCTGGTAACATTGAGGTAGAATAGTAAAAATTGGAACTATCCCGGAAAAGACTAGTTTCTTGGTGACTCTTACAGTTCTGTTCACAAATAAGGCAAATTGTCCAGAGAGAAATCCTGGGGCCCATAGACATGGTGGCTGAAATGGGCTGGTTAGAGATATGGAGAAAGGGTGCTGGCTAAAGGCAGCGACTACAGTGCAGTCAACTTTAATCTCTAGCAACATTGTTCTTTATCTAGGAAGACCTGGGCCCTGACAGGGTTGAGACCAAACTTTTCAAATTCTCCCAGAGAAGTGATCTTTATATTCTGTTTCAGTTGCCTTTATAAAACCATAGAGGTGGGGAAAATAGATGTGTGGGGAGCCCACTTACGTAGCACCTGCCCTCTTCTCCATGGTGTCCCTAAAATGATTCCAAACAGCGAAATCAGTGTGAGTTCTCATATAAATCATATTTGGGATGTGATGAAACTGGGTATAACAGACAGCACAAGTGCGGCCAATAGTGTGCCCGGAGAAATGAAGCCTAGCTTCTAGGAAGCTAAAAAGGGGCTCCCAGGAGCTTTGCAGAAGAACTGAAACAATTGAAAAGCCTGGTGGGGATGATTTTAAATAAGAATTCACCCTCCCCCCCACAAATGGTCTCCTAGAAAGAGGATATCTATTTAAACAAAGGCATGTTCAGAGATTGTTTTATTTAGTTTAGAGGAAGAAGCAGAGAAGCAGCTCAGGGAATATATTCAAATAAAGAGGGTTCATAGGTAGCCATTAGCAATCAGCTATTCCAGCCCCACCTCAACTGAAAAGGAGCACAGGTTTAAGGCCCCTTGAATATAACTGAAAAGTCAGAGGCTAGATGCCTGGCTCCTGTCGCTGAAAGGATTCATCAGGCAAGTTGCTAGGAGTATATCCTGCTTGAATGAGAGGGTTTGTTTGGGGGAGTAGATTTGTTGAACGCTATGGGGGGAATGAAAGGGGAGGAATAGATTTGTTGAACACTAGGGCCTCTGCCTACTCTAACCCTCTGTGACTCATGGGGAGGTTTTTCTTCTTCTGATCTATTATTTTCAGGGTGATGATATACAATTCTCTGATCAAGATAAATAGTTTTGTGGTTTTCAGAGAGACAGTTCAATGACATTTATCTGAAATCCTTCCTGTGCCTAGAATGTTTTTTCATGTCAGAGGCCATCATTTCTCCCTCCTAGCAATCCTCTCCCACCCAAATGCACCTAGAGCTACTTCAAAACCCACCGGAAGTCATCTTGCTTCTGCAGAGCCTTTTCTGTAGCCACACTAGAGAGAATTCTGCTGGAGAACAGGTATTGGGCAGATAAAAAATCAAGACCCTGAAAAGACAAAAGACCCAATATAAGCAATGATCATCTTTCAGCATGCAGAAAGTTTTTACTTATTAACCTCGTCCTTTTCTCTCACACTATATAAGCTCCAGGAAGTTTTGGATTATATTTTTTATGCTTTTTATGTAACTCCTTGCATATTGCAGGGACTTAATAACACATAAAATTTGTTATGATTATAAAAGAATTTTTCTAGTCATAAAAAAGAGTAATAATGGCATTTAAAATTTTAATTCTGGAATTAATAGTTTCTCTGTCAGGTCTACCTTATACCTTCATCTGTAATTTTCTTTTATGTTGATCATGAATCATGAGCTGTTTCCATAGAAACAACTTCATCACATGGCACAGCTAGTTTCACAGACACAAAGTCACTTCCTACAAATATCAATGCTTGCCTGTGTGTGTGTGTGTGTGTGTGTGTGCACACTTGCACGAGCTTCTTGACTTACAGTGGGGGTATGTTCTGACAAACCCATCCTCCACTGAAAATAGCATTAAGTAAAAAATGCATTTAATGCACCTCACCTCCCGAACATCATAGCTCAGCCTAGCCTGTCTTACATGTGCTCAGAACACTTATATTAGCCTGCACTTGGGAAATTATGTTGAGTTTCATCTCAAGACTCATTGCCTTCCTCTTCTCAGCAGAAGCAGGAAACACAGATGGGTGTTTCATAGACATGATGGGATGCGAAAACACAATACACAGTATCCAGAAAATGCTGGCAACATGATACACTTTAGAGTATGGATTGTTTGTCCTATGAGTCACTGCCGCTGCCCAGCACCAGGAAAGAGTATCATAATCATATCACTAGCCTGGTGAAAAATCAAAATTCAAAATTTGAAGCACTGACTGCATATCTCTACTGGCTAGGTATCAATTTTGCAACATTGTAAAGTTGGAAAATTGTAAGTCAAGGCATGGCAGGTTTGAGTCCTCTCAACTTATGCATGTATATACTTACATGCATACAACTTTATTTTAAAATATGTTTTTATTGAGATCAAAGAGGAAGGGAGAGGGAGAGAGAGATTGAAACATCAATGGTGAGAATCACTGATCTGATCAGCTGCATCTTGCATGCCCCCTACTGGGGATCAAGCCTGCAACCCCTTCCTGTGCCCTGACCAGGAATCAAATGATGACCACCAGGTTCATAGGTTGATGTTCAACCACTGAGCCACACCGGCCAGGCCACACACACACGACTTTTATCAGCTTTAGAAATAATGACTGCTTTTCACTTTCAAAATGTTATTTCCATACGGGCACCTGGACTATCACTATTTCTGGACACATTTAAGAGATTATTAAAGAATAAATTGATTGATGACTACAAAATGAATGGCATTTAAAAATAAGGAAAATCAAACAAAAAATATAGTATGGAAAAGGGGTTCTTTAGCCAATCTGGAGAAGTTTTGGATCAGATAAGTTAAATTTTAAAAGATAACCAAGAAACTTAAAATTTTAAAATACTGTGTAAAGTAAAAAATATGTCTAATCCAGAATTATATAATTAATATATATATATGTATATGTGCCTATATATGTATATGTGTATATATATATACATATATATATATATTTACATCTGTCTATGTCTATCTATCTATATCTAGTCATTTTTGCTTCCAATTGTGTCCTTGCAATTACATGGTATGTTTGCTTTGAAATGTCAACTTTTGTCTGAAACTCTCACATCCACACAGTAATTTGTTATAACTAGTGTGTTAAATCAACTACCACATTACATAATGATAAAATATTCTTTCCACTGACATCACAACCCCTCTGCCCTGTCCCCCACTCCATCCCCAAAGCACACACAAGTCAGTACATCTCAAATAAACAACTGAGGAAATAAAAACTCCAGTTCAAACTGACTCCTGAGTTGAGGCAGATGAGAGGAGAGAAAAAGATTCACTATAAAGGTTAATAATGTTGGTCAATTGAACACTTTGGCTTAGTGTGTTGAGATCTGATTTTTAGAAGTTTTGAAGTTGGGAGTAAGAGAAAGACAGGATGGAAAATTTGGAGAGTAGGATGTATTCACAAAACTGAAACATCATATTCAGTCCTTGTTGAGTTGTTGGTGCATATCTCCTAAGTCAGTGCAGACGCCACTTCGGGAGATACCCACAAGCTGTGTCGTCATGACGTTTGAAGGGGATTTCATAACCTGGTTCTCTGAATTTGTGGAAGAGAATGACTTTCAGGATCAACAGATGGTATCTGCCTTCCTGTGTTCAAAATCAGTGTCGTACAATGTAAGCATATCTTGATGAATTGGTTTTGCATTGGCACCTATGCAGCTATTCCACATTTAAATTTTCACTTGTGTGATTCTGCCAAATGGACAGAGATATATGAATCCAAAGTCAAACAAACCAAACGCCATTATTCCTTTTCAATACTATTCAGTCTTACTGAGTGGAGGTTTGTTTTTGAGTCAAAATATGGGCCTCAGTTGGTAGTGTATGTAGGGGGAATCTCCTGAAGGTGATTTCAGGTTAATTGGGAAGTGACCCGCTTGAAATGCCTCCGTCAGATCTCAACATCTTCAGCTTTGACTATACTGAAATACAAATAACCCTGAGAGAGTCAACAGTGATTGTAGTTTTCATTTCCTGTATATAAACCGGAGTGTGAATGAATGGTTGAATGAGCAAACAGGTTTGTTTAAGGGACAGAGATGAGAAAAGGACATGAGGAGAGAGGGAAAACGAGTTATTTTATACTTTTGCCCAGAATCAGCAGTTTCCTGACTTTGGGACCTGAGATAAAACTGCTAGAAAAAAATGGCTCAGGTGTGCTGAGACAGCATTGTTCACGCTGATCCCTGATTCGAAAGGCATTTGGCTGGATTTGACAGTGATGCCCAATATTTTGTAGCCTAAGATGTGAAATGAACAAATTCACCTCTATTCTCTCTAGGTGTAGCATCCATGCTGACTGGGCAAGATAACGATAATGTCTTGTAGATTAAAAAACCTGATGAATCTCATAGTTAAAATCAGTGTCTAGCAGGCAGCACACAGGCAATTTTTTAAGTCCAGACACTCCCTATCTGGCAAATATAATTTTGGTGTTTTCCCTTAAGTATGTTCCCCTTGAATGTGCTTCTGTCAGGTTCTGTTTCAACAATTTTAAATCACTTTGAAATGTCTGAATGATGTTTTATCCTAATTTATACTCTGAAGTATAAATCTAATGACATGCTTAAGTCCTTTTGTTTTTAGTTCCATGTAAAATAGAAATAATAATTTCTGTTCCACGTATTCCAGGGAGCTGTGAGAATCAAAAGAGAGAAGTCATGTACAAATATGTTTTGTACATGTGATGTATAATCTTTAAATTGCTATATAAATTTTAAGTGTTGGTATTTTTATTATTTTTCTATTATACTTCAGATTTTGAATGAATTTATCTCTTATCTCTTATTTTTCTTTATTGATTAAGGCATTACATATGTCTCTTTTTCCCTCCATTGCCCCCCCCCCCCTCCGCACATGCTCTCACCGCTCTAGTGTCTGTGTCCATTGGTTATGCTTATGCATGCAAGTCCTTTGGTTGATCTCTAACCCCTTCCCCACTCTCCCCTGCCTTCCTTCTGAGGTTTGATGGTCTGTTCGATGCTTCTCTGTCTCTGGATCTATTTTTGTCCTTCAGTTTATGTTGTTAGTTATATTCCACAAATGAGTGAGATCATGCGATATTTATCTTTCTCTGACTGGCTTATTTCACTTAGCATAATGCTCTCCAGGTGCATCCGTACTGTTGCAAATGGTAGGAGTTCCTTCTTTTTTACAGCAACATAGTATTCCATTGTGAAGATGTACTCAGTTTTTAATCCACTCATCTGCTGATGGGCATTTAGGCTGATTCCAAATCTTAGCTATGGTGCATTGTGCTGCTATGAACATAGGGGTGCATATATCCTTTCTGATTGCTTTTTCTGATTTCTTGGGATATATTTCTAAATGTGGGATTATTGGGTCAAATGGGAGTTCCAATTTTAGTTTTTTGAGGGAACTCCACAGTGGCTGCACCAGCCTGAATTTTCACCAGCAGTTCATGAGTGTTCCTCTTTCTCCACATCCTCACTAGCACTTGTCATTTGTTGAGTTGTTGATAATAGCCATTCTGACAGGTGTGAGATGATACCTCATTGTCGTTTTGACTTGCATCTCTTGGATGATTAGTGACTTTGAGCATGTTTTAATATGTCTCTTGGCCTTCTATATGTCCTCTTTTGAAAAGAGTCTATTTAGGTCCTTTGTCCATTTTTTTTATTGGATTGTTTATCTTCCTTTTTTTAAGTTGTATGAGCTCCCTGTAAATTTTGGAGATTAAAACCTTATCAGAGATCACATTCGCAAATATGTTCTCCCATGCAGTAGGCTCTCCTGTTGTTTCATTGATTTTATTTTTCTGTGCAGAAGCCTTCTCTACCTTGATGTAGTCATATTTGTTTATTTTTTCATTAGTTTCCAATTGCCCTAGGAGCTATATCAGTAAAGATATTGCTACAACATATGTCTGGTATTTTGCTGCCTGTGGATCCTCTAAGATTTTTATGATTTCCCACCTTACATTTAAGCCCTTTATCCATTTTGAGTTTATTTTTTTGTATGGTGTATGGTGTAAGTTGGTGGTCTAGTTTCATTTTTTTGCACATATCTGTCCAATTTTTCCAACACCATTTATTGAAGAGACTGTCTTGACTCTAGTGTATGCTTTTGCCTTCTTTGTCAAATATTAATTGAACATAGAGGCTTGGGTCGATTTCTGGGTTCTCTGTTCTGTTCCATTGGTGTATATGTCTGTTCTTGTGCTAGTACCAGGCAGTTTTGAGAACCGTGGTGTTTTAGTATAGCTTGACATCTGGTATTGAGATTCTTCCTACTTTGTACTTCTTTCTCAGGATCTTGGAATAGCTGCGGCCACTTGGGGTCTTTTTTTATTCCATACTAGAGGCCTGGTGCACAAAATTAATGTATGGGTGGTGTCCCTCAGCCTGGCCGGTGATCAGGGCTGATCGAGGCCATGCCAATCAGGGCCGGGTTGGAGAGGAGGTGATGGTCGCCGGGCCTGGTGTGAAAGGAATGGATGTTGGATGCCACCACTGCCATTGTCGGCACCCTTCCACTGCGTGGTTCTCTGCCTCCCCTACTCCTTCTTCCCTCGCCACCAGGCCACCATGACAGTGGGCAGGCAGCAGGCCGATTGGGGCTGCTGGCCTGAGAGAGGGACAGGGCATGGGAGGTTGGCCAGCCAGGGGAGGTTGGCTGTGGGAGTGCACTGACCACCAGGGGGCAGCTCCTATGTTGAGCACATGGCCCCTAGTGGTCAGTACGTGTTATAGCAACTGGTGGTTCCAGTCGTTCTGGTTGTATACTAGAGGCCCGGTGCACTATATTTGTGCACTGGAGGCAGAGGGGGGTTCCCTTCAGCCCGACCTGTGCCCTTTCACAGTCCGGGAACCCTTGGGGGATGTCCGACTGATGGCTTAGGCCCACTCCCCACAGAGAGTGGGACTAAGCCATCAGTTGGACATCCTTAGTGCTGCCACAGAGGTGGGAGAGGCTCCCGCCACCACCGCTGCGCTAGCCAGCCGTCAGCCTGGCTTCTGGCTGTGTGGCACTCCCCCTGTGTGAGCACACTGACCACCATGGTGCAGCTCCTGCATTAAGTGTCTGCCCCCTGGTGGTCAATGCGCATCATAACAACTGGTCCTTCTGCTGTTTGGTCAATTTGCATATTAGCCTTTTTTTATAAAGGATATAGATGAATTTTTGGAGAGTTTGTTCTAGGTCTGTGAAATATGCCACTGGTATTTTAATGGGGATTGCATTGAATCCATAGATTGTTTTGGGTAGTATGGACATTTTAATGATGTTGATTCTACCAATCCATGAACATGGTATGTTCTTCCATTTGTTTATGGCTTCCTCTATGTCTTTTTTTTTTTTAACATCCTGTATGTTTCTGAGTATAGGTCTTTTACCTCCTTAGTTAAGTTTATCCCTAGGTATCTTAATTTCTTTGTTGCAATGGTAAATGGGATTTTTTAAAAATCTCTCTTTTGTAAGTTCACTATTGGTGTATAAAAATGCCAAAGATTTCTGGGTATTAAGTTTGTATCCTGCTACATTGCTGAATTCATTTATTTAAGTCTAATAATTTTTTATGGAGTCTTTAGGGTTTTCTATGTACAGTATCATGTCATCTGTGAATAATGACAGTTTTACTTCCTTTTTTCCAATTTGGAGCCCTTTTATTTCTTCTTCTTGTTTAATCGCTATGGCTAGCACTTCTAATACTATGTCAAACAGGAGTGGTGAGAGTGGGCATCCTGTCTTGTTCCTGTTCTTAGGTGAAATTGTTTTAGTTTTAGCCCATTGAGTATGATGTTTGTCATACAAGACTTTTATTATGTTGAGGTATGATCCCTCCATTGCTACTTTGCTGAGGGTTTTTATCAAGAAGGGGTGTTTGATTTTGTCAAATGCTTTTTCTGAATCAATTTATATGACTATGTGACTTTTATCTTCCAATTTGTTTGTTATGTATCACATTTATTGGTTTGCGGATATTGTACCATCCTTGCATCCCCAGAATAAATCCAACTTGGTCATGGTGTATGATCTTTCTAATGTAATATTGGAACTGATTTGCTAGAATTTTGTTGAGGATTTTGGCATCTATGTTCATGAGGGATATTGGTCTGTAATTCTCTGTCTTTGTATTGTCTTTATCTGGTTTGGGGATTAGGGTAATGCTGGCTTCATAGAAAGAGCTTGCAAGTGTTCCTTCCTCTTGCATTTTTTGGAATAGTCTGAGAAGGTTAAGTTTTAGTTCTTCTTTGAATGTTTAGTAAAACTCCCCTGTGAGACTGTCTGTCCCAGGGCTTTTGTTTGCTGAAAGTTTTTTGATTACTGATTCAATTTCCTCCATAGTTATTGGCCTATTGAGATTATTTGATTCTTCCTGATTGAGTTTTGGGAAGTCGTATTTTTCTATGAAAATGTCCATTTCCTCTAGGTTGTCTAGTTTGTTGGAAAAGAGTTGCTCACAGTAATTTTTTATAATGCTTTGTATTTCTGTGGGGTCTGTTGTTATTTCACCTCTTTCATTTCTGATTTTCTTTATATAGGTCCTCTCTCTTTGCTTCTTGTTGAGCCTGGCTAGAGGTTCATCAATCTTATTTATCCTTTCAAAGAACCAGCTCTTGGTTTCTTTTCTTTTCTTTTTCTTTTTTTGGGGGTGTTGGGGGGGCCTCTATGTCATTTATTTCTGCTCCGATCTTTATTATCTCCTTCCTTCTGCTCACTCTGGGCTTTTTTTATTGCTCTCTTTCTAATTCTTTAAGTTGTAGAGTTAGATAATTAATTATCAGTTTTTCTTGTTTTTTGAGGTAGGCCTGTAATGCTATGAACTTTCCTCTCAGGACTGCTTTCACTATGTCTCATAGAATTTGGATTTTCATTCTCATTCGTTTGCAAGATGTTTTTAATTTCTTTTTTGATCTCTTTGGTAACCCAATTATTTTTTAATAGCATGCTATTCAGGCTCCAAGTGTTTGAATTTTTTTATTGTAGTTGATTTCTAATATTATGCCATTGTGGTCTGAGAAGATGCTTGATATGATTTCAGTCTTCTTGAATTTCGAGAGACTTTGCCTGCGACCCAGTATGTGATCTAACTTTGAAAGTGTCCCATGTGAACTTGAGAAGAATGTATATAACATAGCTTTGGGGTGAAATGTTCTGAAGATGTCAATTAAGTCCATCTGATCTAGTGAGTCATTTAGGATTGCTGTTTTTTTGCTCATTTTTTGTCTAGAGCAATGGTTCTCAACCTTCTGGCCCTTTAAATGCAGTTCCTCATGTTGTGACCCAACCATAAAATTATTTTTGTTGCTACTTCATAACTGTAATGTTGCTACTGTTATGAATCATAATGTAAATATCTGATATACAGGATGGTCTTAGGCAAACCCTGTGAAAGGGTCGTTCGACCGCCAAAGGGGTTGCGACCCACAGGTTGAGAACCACTGGTCTAGAGGATTTATCCATGGGTATTAAAGTCCCTTACTATGATTGTATTGTTGTAACCCTTGATAGCTTCAAGAAGTTTTTTATGTATTTGGGTGCTCCTGCATTGGGGCATATATGTTTACCAGAGCTATATCCTCTTGTTCTATCAATCCCTTTAGTATTATGAAGTGGCCTTCCTTAGCTCTTGTTATGGCTTTCACTCTGAGGTCTATTTTGTCAGATATAAATATTGCTACCCCAGCTTTTTTTTCATTTCCATTTGCCTGAAAGGTATTTTTCCATCCCTTCACTTTCAGCCTGTGTGCGTCCCTTGTTCTGAGATGGGTCTCTTGTGGGCAGCATATGTATGGGTCATGTTTTCTTATCCATTCAGCCACTAGATATCATTTGATTGGAGCATTTATGTTTAAAGTTATTACTGATAGGTAGTTGTTTGTAGCCATTTTTATTTTTTGTGCCTGTGTTCCTTCTTCCCTTTTTATTTCTTTTTTTTTTACACCAGTCCCTTTAGCATTTCTTGCATTGATGTCTTGGTAGTGATAAACTTCCTTAGCCTTTTTTTTGCCTGTGAAGCTCCTGATTTCCCCTCCAATTTTGAATGATAGTCTTGCTGGATACAGTATTCTTGGATTCAGTCCCTTGCTTTGCATCACTTTGCATACTTCCTTCTATTTCTTTCTGGCCTGATGTATTTCTGTTGAGAAATCATTTGATAATCTAATGGGAGATCCCTTGTAGGTAACTCTCTGTCTCTCTCTTGCAGCCTTTAAGAGTCTCTCTTTGTCACTAATGTTTACCATAATAATTACAAAGTGTCTTTGTGTGGGTCTTTTTGGTTTCATATTGTTTGGAACTCTCTTTACTTGTGTGACTTTTTTCTTCCCCAAATCGGGGAAGTTTCCTGACATTTCTTCAAATAGGTTTTCTAACCCTTGCTCTTGTTGTTCTGAAACCCCTATTACACGTATTTTGCTTTGTTTCATGTTGTCCCAAAGCTCCCTTAGTCTCTCCTCCTGCCTTTTCATTTTTTTCTCTAATTTCAGTTCTAATTGGGTGTATTTTGTTGCCCTGTCTTCTAATTCACTAATTCAGTCCTCCGCTTCTTCTGGTACACTGTTGAAACCTTCCATACTGTTTTTAATTGAATCTGTAACACTCTTTATTTCCCCTTGATTCTTACATAAGTTTTTGATTTTCTCATCCATCCAGTTTATGAACTCTAGGACCATTGTTCTTAATTCTTTTTCTGACATATTGCATGCCTCCATTTTATTTAGTTCATTTTCTGAGGATTCCTCCTTACCTTTCCTTTGTGGGTTGTTTCTCTGTCTCCCCATTTTTGCTCTCCCGGAGGGATCTCAGTGTTGAGTCGCGTAGGGCCTGTGACTGCAGTGATGGGTTTGGTGGCAGGTCTTGTGGTCACCGGTCCCAGGGTCGAAGTGGCAGGGTTGGCAGATGGTTGCATGGTCCTGGCTTCCAGGGTCGATGCGTCAGGCTTCGCTGGCATGGTTGCAGCAGCAACTCCTCATGCAGTTGTGGTTTCCAGGGCTAAAGCATTGGGCCGGTGGGAGGAGAGCATACTTTGGAACTCACAGGAGCCTGCAGCTGGGGATACTGGAGTCCTGGTGTCTGTCGGTCTGCAGCTGAGGCAGCAGGTCCCTGTTTAGAGTGTCTGTAGGGTCCTGGGTGGTTTCTGAGGACACCCTGGGTGGAAGTGAGCTGGGCTCCCAGTCACAGCAGCTCTCACCTTCAAGATGGCATGGCCTCAGCAGCAGAGCCAGCTGCCCCAGGAGTGATTTCAGCATTAGCAGAGGCTGCCTGGCTAGGCAAGCTCAGTCCACCAGCCCCTGAAAGTCCTGCAGGATCTAACCATCACACACACACACACACACACTCACACACACACACACACACACACACACACACACACACCATACATCCACACACTCCTCTTTCGCTTCCTCACGCATTCACACTCTCTTCCTCAGTGCTATCCTCCCAGTTGCCATCTTCCAAGTCCATATTTCTCTCTTTTTAATGCCAAGACATCAGGAGTAACATTTATATCATGCATATTCAAATATAATAATATTTTATATGATCTTTTCATTGTGCAGTTGAAATTCACAATACTTATAATTGTGAAATTTTTCTGTGAGATGACAGAAAAAAAATGGAAAGAATTTCCCCCACTTTTCCTCCTGATCATGTTCTCTTGGTACTCTTGGCTCTCTGGGGTCTCTCAAACATAAAGTTTCAGCCTGTAAAGGGACCCCCCAAAGCTCTCTGAATTTCATATTTTGTATTACTCCCAATTATGTGGAAGAAATGAAATACATGGTTTTCAATGGGATTCATCTAGGGATTAGAGCTCTGGCATTGACTTAGTTATATAATTTACTTATAACCCTTAGCTTGCAAGATATGTTACTTTGGCATTAATTTAGTCTAGGGTAATCATGTAATTTATTGTCCTGATATGCACTTTTGATAATGAATGGGAACACCATTAATATTACCTGGTACAAGAAGTGTAAACCAATACTGTCCTGGGAAAGCTAGGTTTATGATCATCCTATGCCACATGAACCTTGAATTTTTTCATCTTTAAAATGGGGAAAAATGATACTTTTTTCTTAGGTCATTGAATGACAAATAAGATAATGTGTTGTCTGACTTGGGGAAAAGACTTTTTCTTCTTCTCCACCTCCCCCTCCTCTTTCTCCTCCTCCTTATTCTTCATTATTGTGTACCAAGAACTGTTATCAGTTCTTCATATGTAAATTAGAGGCCCGATGTATGAAAATTGTGCACTCGGGGGCTCCCTCAGCCTGGTCTGCACCCTCTCGCAGTCCAGGACTCCTTGGGGGATATCCCCTTGCCGGCTTAGGCCCACTCCCTGGGGGATTGGGCCTAAACTGGCAGTCTGACATCCCTCTGGCAGCCCGGGAGTCCTAGGGGGATGTCCAACTAACAGCTTAAACCACAGTCAGACATCCTTAGCACTGCTGAGGAGGCAGGAGAGGTTCCCGCCACAGCCGCTGTGGTCGCAGCGTCAGCCCAGCTTGTGGCTGAGCAGAGCTCCCCCTGTGGGAGCACACTGACTACCAGGGGACAGCTCCTGCATTGAGTGTCTTCCCCCTGGTGGTCAGTGTGTGTTATAGCGACCAGTCATTCCCTGTAGTTCCACTGTTAGGGTCAATTTGCATTTTACCTTTTTATTATATAGGGTATCAAAATATAATTAGGTGGATTATGAGATCACCTAATAAGAATCTTTCCACTAAAGTTTGAGGTAATCAAACTAATAAAAACATTATCTATCAGCTCACCTTTGCTCACCAAGTACTTCATAAGAGCAAAGAAACTTGCTAAGAATTATGAGTTATTAAAAATTATAGGATTTGCCTGACCAGCATGGCTCAGTGGTTGAGTGTCAACCTATGAACCACGAGTCATGGTTCCATTACTGTTCAGGGCACATGCCTGGGTTGCAGGCTCTATCCCCAGTAGGGGGTGTGCAGGAGGCAGCCAATCAATGATTCTCTCTCATCATTGATGTTTCTATCTTTCTCTCCCTTTCCCTTCATCTCAGAAATGAATAAAAAATATATTTAAAAAAACATATCCTCTGGTGAGGATTAAAAAATTATATTAAAAAATTGTAGGTTTTAGTTTATTCCTTCAAGGAACAGCCAAGAATTTCACTGAGAAGATAAGCTATGAAAAGATAACTGTCTTCATGATATCATACTAGAGCAAAAATAGTACTAATAAAGGGATCCTGAAGATGAGATCACAACTCATTACATGGTAGATAAGAGAGTGCAACCAAGCTGAGATGTTTAAGAGGAGAATAATGTAGGTAGGAAGATGATAGCTAGTCCAGGCAGAGAAAATGGTACTAAGAAGTCTCTAGAGATAAGATTACAAGGTCTGGATATTTATCCTGTAGTCTCTATAATAATACAGTACTTACTGAACACTGCTACAAAGCCGGTTCTATTCTAAGTACCTTAAAAATATTAATCCACATAATCCATAATGAAGCATTATGAAGCATATGTTATTATCTCTACTTTATTAATAAGGAAACTGAGGTGTAGAAAAGTTAAGTAACTTGCCCTAAGTGACACAACAATGAAGTGATAGAGCTGTGACTTGCACCAAGGTGGATTGACTTCAGAGTCTATGTGTAGGAGTTAGGTTACTAAACCAGTTATATCATAAAACATCATTACTTCTAGTAACATTGAAAGGTAGAGAAGTTTCAAATATTAGGAAATATGGTCAATATTTAGCAAAATACATTAGCAATTGGTATTATTTACCCCAGAATTGAACTTTATAAATATTAAGTTGTGGCTTGATTAATGTCTTCAGGTTTATGAAAATGTATAATCTATTCCCTGATTGAAATCACATTGGAACGATTGTATACAAGGTATTACTTAAAGAGCTGTGTTAGGAATTTATTGGAAATAGGAAGAAAGAATAGATTTGATGCCCGTTCTGAGAGAACTCTTAAAGAAAGAAGCAAAGTTTAGATTAGACATAAGGAAGAATATCTTAACTGAGATGAGTAAGAAGATGCTGGAAGGAGCTACCAAGAGTAGTTGGGAAATGTCCTTCCTTAAAAAGCTTCAGAACAAGAAAAGATAATTATGTCTGTCCTAGTTGGCTTATACAGCTCTTCTATACAAAGCCAAGAGGACAAGACAAGAAATATTATTTTTTTATGACCCTTCCTGATGAAGGAATTTTATTTTCTAAGATTTTTTTACTTGATACTTATAAAAAGTCCATTGTAAGATCTTGTATAATTACCACATTTTGATCACCTTTATAGTATATATAATTCAGGATTACAGCAACACTCAGAGGCAGTGTCAGGGCACTTGGCTGGGTTGTCATTAATTCAGTTGCTCTTTCTGAACAACTAATTTATTGACCTTATGGTGCACAGTACTCACACTTATATCTCAGAAAAAGTTGCATGTCACTAACCATTAGGGTAGTTAATAAAGAAAAGATGCAGGAGACATTAAATACTCAAATGCCAAGGGTCTCCTGTAATGAGAGCTTATTGAAAACTTTGCCAGTGTCTTTCACACAGGGCAGGCTGAGTTAAACATGTTGAATTAAATTTATAATGTAATGCATTCAACTCAAATCTGTGTATACTTCTGTATGCAGTCCAGGAAAAAGAAAGACAACCCATAATGTTAAGTATAGAAATAGTTATTAAAATATAATTAATATGTACCATTTATTTGGTACCAGAATAAATACTTGAGATCAGTTTTTACAAGATCCATCAGATAGAGGAATATTTAACATCCCAATTTCACAGATAAAGAACTGAATCCAGGAAGGTTGATTTGTGTTGGAGTTGTGTTGAAAATGCAGGCCTGTTTGATTTCAGAACCAGACATTTAACCCCCTCTTTTGGGTTCTGGGACCCAATTGCAATGTGTTTGTTTCTGTGTGTGGGGGGAGGATATTTCTCACATATACACCAAGCAAATGGGTGTCCTACAGTTCAACTCAGTTCTGACACTACCTATCCAGTGATCGATCATATCAGGTTCCACAGGTTAAAGGTTCAGTTCTATAGGACTGCCCCCCACTTTCGATGCTACTTGCAAGCCCAGGTTGCTTGCACTTATATAACCAACTGTAAATCAGAGGTTTCCATGACCTCCTTTTAGGGTTCAATTCTTTTTTGCTAGAGCAGCTCACAGAACTCAGAGAAACATTTTACTTACTAGATCATTGGTTTATTATAAAAGGATATAACTGAGAACAGTCAGATGGAAGAGATGCAGAGGGCAAGGTATGGGGAAGGGGTGCAGAGCTTCCAGGCCCTCACCATGAACGCCACTCTGCCAGCACCTCCACGTGTTCACCAACCTGGAATCTCTCCAAACCCCATCCTTTTGAGTTTGATGGAGCTTCATTGCAGAGGCATGATGGATTATATCATTGGCCATTGGTGATTGAACCCCATCTTCAGCTCCTCTCCCCTGCCTGGAGGTCAGGGGGTGGGACTGAAACTTCCAATCCTCTAATCCTTTGGTTGGTAACCTGGCAACCTTCCAAAAGTCACCTCATTAACATAACAAAAGGCTGCTTTATCACTCACAGTACTTGGGAAATTCCAAGGGTTTTAGGATCTCTGCGCCAAAAAAGAGGAAGGATGGAGGAGAAGACGACTAAATATATATTTCTTATAAATCACAATATTATGATCCCTTTCTCATTTTATCCAACAATCTTTTTTTTCTTCTATTTTGGAGTTCACTCTGAATTGTGTTATTAAGAGCAACAGATCTTTTATTTCTCTAAGTGAAGGGTGGGTCAGAATCCCTCCCAAAGCATTGAGGTTTGAATTTCAGGCCACAAAGGAGCATTAGCATGGGGAATAGTTGGTGTTCTTGCTCAGATTCAGCTGGATTAATTTCCTCGACGGAGCCTTACCTCTTAATCTTGTGATCAGAAACATTTAAAAAAAAAAATGCCTCTCATCAGAGGAGAGGGTTGTTTAATGGGAACCCAGGTTGCTGTTTCTCCCTCCATTGGCATCTTTGACATGGTCCTTGTCATGGTTCATGAAACAGGCAGCATAACATTTTTCCTGTTGGGTTCGCTTGCAAGGAGGATTTGTTTGTTTGAGTCCAACATGAAGACTCAGAAAATCTAAAATCTGTTATTTTCCAATTCACAAGATTTCCTGCCAGTAGACAGAAAGAACTGCTCTCCACCGGGGCAGGATTCTCTGATGGGGGGTGGGGTGGGCAGGCTCCAACAACAAGATGGAGAAGCATGGCAACTGATTCTTGGTGAGGAGAGTAGGGAAGCTAATTAGACGACCCATTTCTGGGACCAGAAGACAGAAAAGGCTCAGGTATATTTAGCTGTTTTTATTTTTCCCACTGAACAACTGGGAGAGAAATCAAACAGGAAAATGTAAAGGTCAGATCATCTCATCACTGTCCTTTCAGAACTGGGAAGTCACATTAAGAAATGCAGATGGCATCTGGAGGTTAAAATAGCAAGTTATTATTACCCACGTAGCTTACAGGAGGTGTTTTTTAAATTTCTGCCTCCTAGAATAATAGGTATTAAACAATTTAAAACACTTCTGTGTCTTTTGGCTTGATCTAAATGATGACAGTGGAAATATGACAATCACTTAGCTTGCTTCTACAGAAATAAAAACCAAAAGGATTTACTGTAGAAGAACAGTATATTTATGAAGGAGGAGACAGTCATAGAACACTGTTAAAAGAAAAACGACTTGCTTGAAATAAACTGTTGTTTCTGTATTTCAAAAATGCAAAGGTAGGCTACTCGAGAGACTTCTAAATTGTGCTAAAGCCATTACAGGCCTTCACATTTACCTTTTTTTTTTGGTATTAAATAAAGCATAGTACTGCTACTCACCAATACAGATCTTGCTGTCTTTGTTCATCCCTTACAGCTAAAGAATAATATCTGCTCTTTTGTCTCACTGGGGACAGTAGCAAGGACAGGCTTCACTATGTATGTGCTCTCACTGCGGGTGGCAGCCCCATGCAGGTTTGGGCACGCACAGGTCAAGGATATTGCTATATTCCTGGGAGGTGGGGTGGAGTGGGTGCAGCACAAGATGGAATTCAGGAAGAGTTATAATTTTAGGCATAATGCTTTGTGGGTTTTACTGAGGTATGAAATTATGCCATTTCAGAATGACTTTCATAATTGAAATCATCAGACCAGTATATTATTTTGTAACTTCTAAAGCCCTTTACCTTCTGATTTTATTGGAGAGTTACTAGAAAAGAAAAATCCTGTCAGCCAGTAACCATATATACATATATATGTAATAACCCATATGACTGTATATGATATAACTATATATGATATAAATATATATATATTTATATATACATATATAAATATAAATATATAAATTTATATATATGAGATGAAAGTTAGAAATTCCCAAGAAGTTGTTTTTTGTATGCGCTGAAATTCTAGATACAAAGAGGAAAATAAAGGCCAATTGCAAACAGTTCAGGGAAGCAAAGAATAATTTTGATGAATAACAGTTTATAGGTACCTGCTTATTATCTTTGTTGGACAGCTGCTTTGCAGATGGCTTGCTATAAGTAGACATTCAGCGCTGAGAGAAGGACTATTTTCCCACAGATTATCTCCTTTGCATTCAGAAGCAAATTAACAGCAAATGTTCAATACCATCTCATGACTCTTCACATTCTCTCCTCCTCACTTTACATGAATGAAAGAAAAACTTCAATTACAAACTCAATTTCAATATCATTGATAATTTTTCTCTCTTCTATCTTTCCATCCTTTATACCCTCTTTCCCCCTCTGTTTCCTTAATTTAGTAGTTAATGGAGACTCTTTGGCTCCCGTCTGTTCTGGAGAACCAGCACGGTAGAAAACGAATGGGTTGGTACTTGGCCCACCTTGGGTTCTGGCGCTCTTTGTGAGTCCTCTCTGTTCATTTCCTTGTCTCTGAGTGTTGGGGCAAGAAAAACAAATGTCATTCAAACTCTCAGAGCTTGCTTCTTTTTTCTCAAGCAGCAGGGCATAGTTTATATCAGTAGGAAAATAAATCTTTGGGGTGTCCCTTCCACTTGCTGAGAATAGCAGAGAGGAAGAAAGAGATGATTTCAAAGGCCCTGCCACTTCCTCTGTGGTGCAAGACTCAGAATAAGTGGGCCTTTGTTTAGGAGGTATGTTAATGAGCTTTTGGAAACACAAAATATGTGCAGAGTTACGAAGGGCAAAAGAGGGGGAATTCTGTGGGTAATAATATAGGGGAGGCAAGGCCAGAATATAAAATAGAGGGCTAGGGTAAAGAGGAAAACTAGAAACAAAAAGAGCTAAGAAACTAGATACGAAGTGGAAGTTCTCAGCAAACAATGCCCAGTGTTAGAGTGACTGAAAGAATTTAAAACAGGGATTTTTCTAACTCTCTATCTCTCTCCCTTCCTCTCTGTAAAAAATCAATAAAATAAAACAAAAAACAGGGATTTCATTATTTAGTATTATGTTATTTTCTTTGCTGTGATATAAAACATCACTGAATCTCTACTTTTTCAAAAAGTCTGTTATTGGTGCAGTTGCTTTGTTGGAATATTTCTGAGGTGCTGAGTTTCACATATGGGTCAGCATGGAGTTTAGGGAAGAGAGCAGTGTACTTAAGACCAGCCTATATAATAAAAGGCTAATATGCAAATAGACCAAACAGTGGAACAACCGAACAACCGGTCGCTATGACGTGCGCTGACCACCAAAGGGCACGTGTGGAACATGGCAGGTGTTGGCAGCAGGTGGCAGAGCATGGAACATGGCGGGTGTTGGCCATGGCGGGATGGTGGAGCAGGTGAGCAGGGGTGCCAGACCAAGGTGGGGAGCTGGTCGCTGTCATCAGGGTGAGCCTCTGGTGGTTATTGAAAATTTTTTGTTCCCATGCGCTGCAGTCCTGCCTGGTGCTCACACCCGCTGCCGGCGCCCCGTGCTGTCAGAGGTTGCCAGCAGCAGCTGCCGGCCCCAATCGCCCCTCAGGGCTTCTCCACCTCCCCCTGCTCCTGTGGGGCTATTGGGGCAGCAGCTGCCCTTCGCACCCACTGAGGCGCTGGCCCGCTCACACCCCCTGCTGGCACCAGCCCCAATCACTCCGCACTGTCAGCGGGTGCGAGCGGGGCCAGGGCTGTCCTTTAGGCTTACAATAGTACATGATAAAGGGCTTCGGTTAATTGATTTCAGTCTCAAAGGATGCCAACTGACATCTGGTTATGTATAAAACATTAATGCCACCATATGGGAAGCAGAAAACTTGGTGTCTAGAAGATGCTAAATAAACCTGGAACTCCTTCTTTTCACAGAAGTAATATGGAGGCTCTGCTGCTATAGGAAAGGAATGTGGGAAGACTTGAATTGAGGGCACAGAAAGACAGTCCAGGGCAGTAATGTGTCATCATTGCTTCCTTCTATGATTTCCTACCAGACCTCCCACAGAGGTACACAACCTCCTAGGTGACTATTGATATCCATATGCAGATATGGGGCTGAAGGAGCGGGGAGAGGGGCCATCTGGCAATTAGTCCCGTAGTATATGTACAATTATTTAAAAGCATATGGACCACCAAGTTAAAGTTATTTTATATGCTTGTATACATAGCCCATTGACACCGGCAATAGGTTAGTGAAGACCTGGGGATGGGGAGGGGCTTAGAGGAGAGGGGAGAAGGGGGGAGGAATGGGAGATTTTTATAATACTGTCAACAATAAAGAATACATTTAAAAATAAAGTTGTTTTGCAAACAGAATCACAAGGACAGAGCTATTACAGCCACAGAGTGCCTTAAGGCAGAGCTACTATAGCCACGGTGTGCCTGAAGACCCAGTTTGTGTTTCAGCCTTTTAAATATGAGAGGTACTTCAGCCCCCAAATTCCAAAGCAGTGCTTTAAACTCATTAGAGGCACATATACTGTTCCTCTTGCTGGCTCTGCTGATCCTTCTGTTTATATCCTGTGCTTTCTAACTTGCTGTTCAATTCTCTCGTTGTTCTCTCTGACTTTATCTTAGCATTATGAGTCTTTCTGTCAATGTACTAGGTGTACTGGTTAATAATGGTGGATTTTGTAATCAAAGAAAACACAGTAATTTCAAGAGAAACATCAAAAGTGCTTTATTCAAAGTAATGTCCATCGCTAGCTACACATTTCCCCATATTTCAGGTAATTTGTGGATACCATCCCAATAGAACTTTTTTTGTTTTGAGGCAAACCACTCAGAGACCCAATTTTCCACTTCTTCATATGTTTTGAAGTTCTGCTCAGAAAGTGTGTGTGCCATCCATCAGAACAAGTGGTAATCTGAAGGAGTAAGGTCTGGTGAATATGGCCGGAGGATTAATGCTTCCCAGGCAAGATCTTTTAACGTGTCTTTAACTGGTTTTGAAGTGTGTGATGGTGCATCATCATGAAGCAAAATTACTTTGCCATGTCTTCTGGAACATTCTGGTCATTTCACAATCAAAGCATGGTTCAAATTGATTGTTATCAGTAGCGATCAGTATTAATGGTTTCACCTGGTTTTAAAAGCTCATAATACACCACGCCTTCCTGATCCCACCAAACACAGAGCAGTGTCTTCTTTCCAAAGAGATTTGGCCTTGCATTCGATGTTGATGGTTGACCTGGATTAACCCATGATTTTGTGCGTTTGGGATTCTCAAAATAAATCCACTTTTCATTGCCAGTCACAATTCAATGCAAAAACGACTTTCATGCCATTGAAGCAACATTTTACTGAAGACTTTTCGGTTTATCATTTGTCTTTAATTCAGTTGATGTGGCACCCATTTTTCTTCCTTTAAAACCTTTTCCATTGCTTGGAAATGATCAGAAATTGTTTGCTGAGCAACGTTTAATCTTTCTGCAAGTTGTTTTTGAGTTTGACACGCATCTTCATCCAATAATGCTTGTAATTGTTGGTCTTCAAACTTTTTTGGTTGACCTGGACGTTCTTTGTCTTTCACATCAAAATCATCACTTTTAAAGTGTCTAAACCAGCGTTCACAAGTATCTTGAGATGGAGCATGTTCGCCATAAGCTTCCTGAAGTATATGATAACTTTCAGCAGCACTTTTCTTCAAAATACAGTAATGAATTATAACTTCCTGCAAATGCTCTTTTTTTGGCGTGAAATTTGACATTTTTAAGCGTAAAAATAACTATGATGTTAACACCTTCAGCAAATTTGACATATGAAGTTTTTTTTTAAATTAAATCTTTATTGTTCAGATTATTACATTTGTTCATCTTTTTTCCCCCCATAACTCCCCTCCTCCCAGTTCCCACCCCACCCTCCACCCTCACTCCCCACCCACTGTCCTCATCCATAGGTGCACGATTTTTGTCCAGTCTCTTCCCGCATCTCCCACACCTCTTTACCCCCCAAGAATAGTCAGTCCATTCCGTTTCTATGTCCCTGATTCTATTATAATCACCAGTTCATTCTGTACATCAGATTATCTATTCACTTGATTCTTAGATTCACTTGTTGATAGATGCACATTTGTTGTTCATAATTTGTATCTTTACCTTTTTCTTCTTCTTCCTCTTCCTAAAGGATACCTTTCAGCATTTCATATAATACTGGTTTGGTGGTGATGAACTCATTTAGCTTTTCGTTAACTGTGAAGCTCTTTATCTGACCTTCAATTCTGAATGATAGCTTTGCTGGATAAAGTAATCTTAGTTGTAGGTTCTTGGTATTCATCACTTTGAATATTTCTTGCCACTCCCTTCTGGCCTGCAAAGTTTCTGTTGAGAAATCCGCTGACAGCCGTATGGGTATTCCCTTGTAGGTAACTGGGTTTCTTTCTCTTGCTGCTTTTAAGATTCTCTCTTTGTCTTTTGCTCTTGGCATTTTAATGATGATGTGTCTTGGTGTGGTCCTCTTTGGATTCTTTTGTTTGGGGTTCTCTGCGCTTCCTGGACCTGTAAGTCTATTTCTTTCACCAGGTGGGGGAAGTTTTCTGTCATTATTTCTTCAAATAGGTTTTCAATATCTTGCTCTCTCTCATCTTCTGGCATCCCTATAATTCTGATGTTGGTACGCTTGAAGCTGTCCCAGAGGCTCCTTACACTATCTTCGTATTTTCGTATTTTTTTTTTCATTTTGCTTTTCCAGTTGGGTGTTTTTTGCTTCTTCGCATTTCAAATCTTTGACTTGATTCTTGTGCTCCTCTGGTCTGCTGTTGGGTGTCTGTATAATATTCTTTATTTCAGTCAGTGTATGCTTAATTTCTAGTTGGTTCTTTATCACAACATCGAGGGTCTCATTAGATTTCTTGTAGATCTCATTAAGTTTATCGGCAGTTTCTAGAAAATTCTTGAAAAACCTTAAAAGTGTGGTTTTGAGCTCTATATCCTCCAATTCTGACATTTGTGTCCTGTTTCTTTGTCTCCACATTTTTTATGCTTTCTTGGTGCACCCCCTAGTGGTCTTTGTGCGCAGTCTTGTTGTAGTTAAGCCTTGATTGTTGTAGGTTTTACTGGGGGGGATTTGACCTCCAGGCCAACTTGCTGTGAGAATCAGCTGTGTCTGCAGTGGGAGAACTTCTGCCCTCTATAGAGGTGCCAATCTAGCCTTTGCCTGAGGCTATCCGGCAAATGCCTCTGTGCAGGGCTTGGGTGGGGCGGGTCCCAGGGGATCTACAGGGTGGGTGGAGTGAGCAGTTATGGTTGCTCTCAGTCCCGTCCCCAGGAGCTCTGCCTCTCAGAGTCCCAGCCACCGCTGCCAACCTCGGAGAGAAAGCTGCCTTCGAGTTCCCTACCGAAGCCAGACAGTCCCGCTTCTCCCGTTTGAGCCTGGGTCCCTAGAGACTCGCCCGGATCTGGAGCTCAGAGTCTGAGACTCCCTCCTGATTGAAACAGACAACCTCGCCCTCAGCCGCCAGCCCGCTCCGCATGTACTCCACACCTTAGTATTTTATTTCCGCACTGCGACTCCTCTGAGTCTCGGTATGCTTTTCTCTTTCCTCCTAGTTGTAGAACTTCCACTCAGCCAGCCTTCCTGTGGTTCTGGATGATGTCCGTTCCGTCTTTTAGTTGTATTTTTGAAGTGGTTGTTTGAGGTAGCAAACTCCAGTGTTAACCTATGTTGCCATCTTAGTTCTGACATATGAAGTCTTGAAGCTTGTTGTCAATACAACAAAATAGCATACATATCAAATCGCATATATATCAACATATATATATGTGTAACTCCAGCTATTGAAAAAAATCCTCATTATTAACCGGTATACCTAGTATATATCCCTCTGTGGATTAGCTTCCAAAGCATTCAGTGGATTTAAACATGTGCATTAAACCAGCTGTCCTGATGGAAGCAGATAGAAGCTGCCCTGTGCCACCTTTGTTCCTGAGCATGGAGGTCCCTAGCTGGGCTCCTCTATTTGGCACACTGTTTAGGATCAAACAACTGGGTAGTTCATAAAGGGATAGGCATGTTGACAGAAAGCTTCATAATGTTAAGATAAATCCAGGGAAGTAAATGAGAGAACCAGGCAGAACAATTGCATATGTGAAATAAGCAGAGAAAGCAAAAGAAAGGAGGATGCGAGGAGGAGGAGGGAGATAGAATGAACACACAAGCAAGTGTGCTGGGCTGGGGCTAGTGTGAATTTAGTGAGTACACTTAACGCTTGTGGAAATCAGAGAAAAAATTCAAATTAAGAGAAAAGGGAAGAGTATGTAGGTTGGGACACAGTTGCAGGTTGGGTCCCCCTGAAACTCTGAGTTTGAAATTTGTGTTTATCAGGTTATATTGGAGAACATTCTCAGGAAGTGAGGGGAATAGCACTAGTCAAAAGGAGAAGTGAAATCAAGATTTAGTTTTTGTCAATGTGTCTCTAACCCCAAGGAGAACTCTGCAGATAAAATGACCCTGCAGCCCTAACCTGTTTGGCTCAGTGGATAAAGCTTCGGCCTGCGTACTCAGGGGTCCCAGGTTCGGTTCCAGTCAAGGGCATATACCTTGGTTGCGGGCACATCCCCAGTAGGGAGTGTGCAGGAAGCAGCTGATGGATGTTTCTCTCTCGTCGATGTTTCTAACTCTATCCCTTTCCTTTCCTCTCTGTAAAGAATCAATAAAATATATTTTAAAAAATGACCCTGCAGAATTATTTGGCATTGAGGCATATGGCCTGGATCTTAACACTCCACCTCCACCTAGTAGCTTCAGTATCAACCAGCCAGGTGATGTAGGTTATCCCTGAGAAAGAGCTGTGACCCTGAGCAGAGCGAGTGCCTCAGTCAAAGAAATTTTAGACAGAAACTCAGCTGAGAATTACCAGCCACCACTCCCAGAAGGTGGAAGAATCAGTGTTTCAGTCCTAAAAGGGGTGTGAGGTCTGGGCTGGGCTTCACAGCATCTCTCACACACTCCTGCAGTCAGAACACAGGTGAAAATGTGGACCAGAAGTAGTGAATTTCTCTCAGAAACCCTGGAGTTTAGTCTCATACTATTCACTATTTTATGTGCATTGGTTTTATCTCTTACCTAAACTTTAAACTCTGTGAGTACCACTATCATAATATATATATATATATATATATATATATATATATATATATATATATATATATATTACCTTTTAATACTTTCTTTGGCTGAGTAATTGGCCAAATCTCAAATAGATAGAAAAACGGGTTCATTGTTTATGTGGTAATATGATACTGAAATAATAAAAACTCATATTTTGAGAAGACATAAAAGACTTTACGTTGATCAAGTTTTTTTCCCTTTCTTTCCTTTTTATCTGTCATGCATGCATATAAATGTCTTCTGAGTGAACTGGCTCTGTAACAGAGGCAGTCCAGTTGCTTAAAAATTCTAAAGAGAGGAGAACCAAGATGGCGGCATAGGTTAACGCCGGAGTTTGCTGCTTTGAACAACTACTTCAAAAGTGAAACTAAAACACGGAACGGACATCACCCAGAACCACAGGAACGCTGGCTGAGTGGAAGTCCTACAACTAGGAGGAAAGAGAAACGCATACGGACACTCAGAGGAGGCGCAGTGCTGAAGTCAAATTCTGAGGTGCGGAGTGTGCGGAGCGGGCTGGCGGCGGAGGGCACGGTTGGCATTTTCAATCGGGAGGGAGTTGCAGACTCTGAGCTCCAGATCCGGGCAAGTATTTAGGGACCCAGACTCAAACGGGAGAAGCGGGACTGTCTGGCTTCGGTCAGAGCGAGTGCAGCTTTCTCTCCCAGCTTTGCAGCGGGTGCTGGGACTCAGAGAGGCAGAGCCCCTGGGGACAGGACTGAGAGCCGCCATAACTGCTCTCTCCGGCCCACCCTGTTGATCCTGTGCGACCCGCCCCGCCCAAGCCCTGCACAGAGGCATTTGCCGGATAGCCTCAGGCAAAGGCTAGATTAGCACCTCCCTAGAGGACAGAAGTTCTCTCACTGCTGGCACAGCTGATTCTCATAGCCACTTGGCCTGGAGGTCAAACCCTCCCTGGAATTAGCTACAACAATCAAGATTTATCTATAAGACTGCGAACAAAGACCACTAGGGGGTGCACCAAGGAAGCATAACAAAATGCGGAGACAAAGAAACAGGACAAAATTGTCAATGGAAGAAATAGAGTTCAGAACCACACTTTTAAGATCTCTCAAGAACTGTTTAGAAGCTGCCGATAAACTTAATGAGATCTACACGAAAACTAATAAGACCCTCGATCTTATATTGGGGAACCAACTAGAAATTAAGCACACACGGACTGAAATAATGAATATTATACAGACGCCCGACAGCAGACCAGAGGAGCGCAAGAATCAAGTCAATGATTTGAAATGCGAGGAAGCAAAAAACATCCAACCGGAAAAGCAAAATGAAAAAAGAATCCAAAAATGCGAGGATAGTGTAAGGAGCCTCTGGGACAGCTTCAAGCGTACCAACATCAGAATTATAGGGGTGCCAGAAGATGAGAGAGAGCAAGATATTGAAAACCTATTTGAAGAAATAATGACAGAAAACTTCCCCCACCTGGTGAAAGAAATGGACTTACAGGTCCAAGAAGCACGGAGAACCCCAAACAAAAGGAATCCAAAGAGGACCACACCAAGACACATCATAATTAAAATGCCAAGAGCAAAAGATAAAGAGAGAATCTTAAAAACAGCAAGAGAAAGTAACTCAGTTACCTACAAGGGAATACCCATACGACTGTCAGCTGATTTCTCAACAGAAACTTTGCAGGCCAGAAGGGAGTGGCAAGAAATATTCAAAGTGATGAATACCAAGAACCTACAACCAAGATTACTTTATCCAGCAAAGCTATCATTCAGAATTGAAGGTCAGATAAAGAGCTTCACAGATAAGGAAAAGCTAAAGGAGTTCATCACCACCAAACCAGGATTATATGAAATGCTGAAAGGTATCCTTTAGGAAGAGGAAGAGGAAGAAAAAGGTAAAGATACAAATTATGAACAACAAATATGCATCTATCAACAAGTGAATCTAAGAATCAAGTGAATAAATAATCTGATGAACAGAATGAACTGTTCATTATAATAGAATCAGGGACATAGAAAGGGAATGGACTGACTATTCTTGGGGGGGAAAGGGGTGTGGGAGATGTGGGAAGAGACTGGACAAAAATCGTGCACCTATGGATGAGGACAGTGGGTGGGGAGTGAGGGCGGAGGGTGGGGCGGGAACTGGGAGGAGGGGAGTTATGGGGGGGGAAAAAAAAAGGAACAAATGTAATAATCTGAACAATAAAGATTTAATTAAAAAAAAAATTCTAAAAAGAAGGTAAGGGACACCAAGGGATATATGTGGGAAAGTGAGAATCTACTTGCTTCAGTGGAAAGAACACTTGGCTGGAGTCTAAGGACCAGCATCTGTTTCTTGATATCCTGTCGCTTACCATGTGATCTTGAAAAAAATCAATTGAACTCTCTGAGACACTTCTTTCTTCCTGTAATGATTAGGCATGATTTTGTGTGCTTTACCTTCCTGAATAGCAGTGGATATTGGGTAGAAGGATTGTGATAAGGATCAATGGGTTATGCCTGGTGCTTGTTTGATATGTTTGAGGTCTAAAAAGCAGTTCAAGAATAGTCTTATTATTAGTGTAAAATGAAATTTCTTAAAATTTTAATTTCACAAATTGTATTGTATATAGTAATGAAAAGCTGATTTAAAAAAAGTAACCAGTAACAATAATAGAAGAAATATACTTTATTCATAATGGAAGACCCTGAATTGTTACATTGGCTTCTAGATTCTTTTTTCAAAGCGAGGGCTGGGTAATTAATGTGATTTCTCATATATGTTTGTATACTAAAGTTCATAAACTGGCATCTTTCAAACCAACATTTTTATTAACCAGGGGAAGTATGATATGGATACTCCCTGTGTCTAACAAAGTGATTTAATTGTTTGTGGGAAGAAAGATACTATAGATGTACATGTAGCATAGAATCTGGAACAGAGATGGT
Source organism: Myotis daubentonii (assembly GCF_963259705.1). Taxonomy (NCBI): domain Eukaryota; kingdom Metazoa; phylum Chordata; class Mammalia; order Chiroptera; family Vespertilionidae; genus Myotis; species Myotis daubentonii. Next base: position 204,410,579 of record NC_081840.1, on the reverse strand, counting down.
TTGGAAGAACTTCAAAATATTCAGGGAAGAAAGGTTAACCTTCAATAATTTCAGACTGCCAAACTTAATTATGGGTTGGAATTAGATGTTCTCCATTAATGCAGTTATCCATTGCATTAAGATTGAAGGGTCTCAGTAGTGGCCTTTTTAATTACCTGTTTTCGTGTGGAAAGCACTCTCGTGGTAGTGGTAACCAAGCAGACACCATTTACATAGGCACGCACTCCGTCTAAACATTGTTTGCAATGTTAATTACATTCTCTAAATGGAATGACTTATTTTTTTATATTTGGCTGATCTTAAATTAAACAAGCCCCTCCTTAGCAGAGACAGAAATGCTGGGTGGAAGGTGAGATGTCTCATGGTGACAGAGCTGGACACTCAAACTGACACCATTTGCCAGCTGGGGAAATTACCAGCCATAGATCCGCATTGTCTTTTCACACCTACTGTTACCTAAGCTTTGCCCTTCCCAGCCCACTCTGGGCACCCAGTGTTTTCATAGTTTTTATACCTGTTACTCTATCAAAGAAAAAATAAAAAGCCTGCCTTCAAGATTAGATTTAAAACCTATTTTTAATCATATTCAATCCATTGAGAAGCCTTAATCTGAACCTGTTTAGGCACATTGTGCTCATACAAAATGCAAAGACTGAATTCCAATAATGGGTTTTTAATAGTGAAATTTCTAGCATTGGTGAGTCCTAGGCCAAGGCATTCAATCATCAATGAACATCTATTTAGTATCTTCCATATGGATGGCATCTATGATGCTCTGTTGATATTCTAGATCTCAACTCTTATTCTACCCATGACCCAGTCTGGGAGGCAATAGTGTCATTATTTTTATTCAACATGAATCCTTATTGAAAATAGAGCTTAAATTGATTAAACACAAAGCCATAGAAACATGAGAAAAATCATTCTCTCAGAAATCTTTAAATCTGTATTCTTTTTCTTTCGTGAAGAAAATTTAAAGTCAATTATTTTCATTGTGGTCTTTTGGGGGGCCACCCTCTCTAACTAGTTTGAAAGGCATTTCTTTAAAATCAGTGTTCTTGCCTCACTTGAGTTTGCCTGGGTTTGTGCGAGATTCCTCAGGCCCTAACATCTTAGGGGACTAGGTGAAGCAGGGCAGGGTTACTAGTCATATATAAAGACATGCTAGTTAATCATTTTCTCTTTAGTTTTATTATCCAAGTCAAATATGAGTGAGGAGGAAAACCAGAGGAACACATATAAAAATGGAAAAATTAGGTGGGATGAGTTCCCTAGAAGACTCAAGCCTGGGCTTAAATTGCTAGGAAGGAAGATTGCTATTTAAATTAATTCACAGAAGGACTTAATGAAAAGAAAAGGATTTGAACTGGCATCCTGATGTGGTATTTGCCACCTCTGTGGTCCAAAATGTAGTTCTTCATTCTATTTTTTATCACCAATCACAGCAAGGGACAAACAAAATGGACTGAGGAACCTAGATTTCTCTCATGGTGGTGTCTCTGATTGAGCCTTCAATCTAGTAAAAAAGGAATGATCCCTTTAAGGACTATGGCACATGCATTTTTCTATTAAATAGCAGACATTTTTGAGCCTTTTAATACTATGTGACTCATTGGATTATTAAGATAATGATTACTATTGTTTTAAAAGAATTTCTCCAGTGTTGCGATTAAATATGAAAATTTCCCACAAATTTAGAAACCATTAGAAAAGAACCTGGAGAAGACAATCTAGAACATTTAATGCTTACACTAAAGATGAGTTTCTTTACAAAGTAAAACAATTGAATTTTTCCCCCTGAGAAGGTAGGTTATACAGTGTTCATCCAGTACAACTGAAGTCCAATGAACAATAGCTTAGTTATGTAATCTGTCACCATCTCACACATCCACCCTGGCTAGTGACATCATAATGCACTTTACAGAATTAATCCACATTTTCTCCTCATTGCTTAAATGAGTTGCAAGTCTGAGACATCTCCTAGAGGAGTATGTTTACTTGGTGCAAATATGGACAGCTATTTGGTAATGGTCTAACTCAGCAAGGTACAATGACCAATGTGGAATAGTCTCAACCTCTAAGCTATGCATGGATTTTTTTTAATACAAGTATGCCACCTAACGGAGATTTTATACAAAATATCTAGGACAGAAATGGGATTTAGTAGGTTCCTGATAGGGAGTGACTTTAGCTAGGATGGCAAAGTGACAAAATAGTGATAAAGGGCCCAACTCCGAGCAAGAGACTAGAGTCTGGAGACTGCATAATGCATAACACAGATGTCATATAAAAATGTGCAATTGTAAAATCTACCATCTGAAAAAGGCACACAAAGCTGTAGTCGTGATAGGCAGGTGATTCATTCAGAACACAGTTTTGTGTAGCCTGTGAGGTTGAAGAATGCCAAGGATTCATGAGTCGCTGATAGAACCTAGACTTTCTATTTAGAGAACACAACATTCATTTATGTGCAGAATGGTCTGTCATCACTCAAGAAGCCCTTATTAATCACTGACCTGTACAGAGAGGCAGGTCATTGAACAAATAAGTAAACAGAATCTATTGGGTAAAAGTCTATATGGTTTCTATAAGTGGAAATCATGCCTGATTAAACAACCTGAATCCACTCAGGCATGAACAGGTCTTTTATAAAATAGACAAATGCCTTGTAGACAAGGAACTGCCAATGGAAGTAATTTAATTAGACACGGAGAAAGCCTTTGACAAGGTAAACCTCAGGAGATATGTCATTAGAGGGACTTTCAAAAGGCTGGATATTCATGCATCCATGTTGAGAGATGTGTTCATGTGTCCAATAGAGGTCATATCACACAGGAATTTTCAAATTGTGCTCCTTGGACATTCACAGATGAGCCCTGAGGGCCATGGATGGCCAATGGAGCTATAAGGGACTGGCTTCAATAAGGCAGTTCCATATTTATTTTACATGTTGAAGTTCCTAGTAAGGTTTCATTTGAATGGCTTGACAACAACTCCATTAAATTACCTTTGAAATCTCTTCTACTTTTATAAAGACTGTAATTATCATTCTGGTTTACTCCAGTGCATATAAAGTTTTATTCACCAAAGAACTTGAGTAAGTTTAATACATGAAAAAAAACCACACAGCACCATAGTGATAAGTGACACATTTTCTAGTTAGAAAATAAATAAAATGCTGGGGCCTACTGAAAACCAATGCTGAGGTCCATCTTATTAATTGATTAACTAATTAACTTGTAGTCAGTGAGAAGATTGCAATATCCAGTTTTGCAGCTGAGTCTAATTTATCTTGGGAAAAATGTCAATTCAGTTGGCACAAATATTACTCTAATATTTATGCTAAGCAAAATTGAGGAGGAGTGCTATGAACTAATTCTGTCTTAGAGTAAGTTCTCTGCACCATGGGAGATTTAAGACGCCTCCAAATAGTCATATCCCAGTTTCACTCACCCGTGAGTAAGGGGTGAAAAAGCATACTGTTCACCCCTGACCTTGCTTGGCGCTGTGTGGCATCCTGTGGTAAGACAAAGCCCTATGACTTCTCTATTTCATATGACAAGTTCATAGATGTTACTTCTATTAATGTGGTTTCCTGGTGTCTGAGGAGTAATTAACATCTTAGACCTAAATGCTTTTTAATAATAGAGGCTTTGTGTCATTCTAAATATATTTTTTAGTATAACATAAAATCCTAAGGAAAAAAATAAGAAATTCTATGCTAAATAAACCTGTCATCCATCGAGCCCAGTGTTCTGTCTCTGATCGTCAAAAATGGCTGTGGAAGGCCAAATCTTCCCTCTAAAATATGTATGTTAGAGATTGTATCCAACTTAATTACTTTGAATATAACCTGAGTGCTGGTGACTTCCAAATACATAGCTCTGGCCCTGAGCCTTCCTCCACACGTTTAGTGCCTTATTCAACTGCCTGCTAGTCCATTCTTATTATAAAAAAGGACCAATTCTTAAACACCATTATCTCAAAACTAGATTTATAACCCTTTCCTCCCCCAAATCAACACTTCTAGTATTCTCAGTTTCTGTGAATGACACTACGTAAGCACCAATATGTGGAGTCATCTTTGACTCCTCACCTACGTTCTTGCTACTGTTTTATACTGTCTCCAAACAAATGCACTTGAATGACAAGTCTCTGGTGTCAGCTGCATAGGAAGTGGTTCACAATCTCTTTCCATGCTTTATCATTCATAGATTTTTCTCAGAACAGGATTCAAAGCATGTATATGACCTTCCATGGTAAATTCTAACATATACAGGGTGTCCCCCAAAAATGTATACACATTTTAACAGCTGATAGCTCAATTTTGAAAATGAAATGTATTTTAATAAACACTGCCTTTGTAATTATTCAAAGTGTATGTATATATTTTGGGGGGATACCCTATATTCTACATAGCTGATATTTCATAAACTATATACGATCTAACACAGAAACTAATGGAACTGGAGTGTAAACACAGGCCTGCCAGACTCTGAATGTACGACCCTCTTAAGGTCATCATCACTGAATCTCATAGCAAGTACAGCTGTAATGTTATCCATAAGTGGAGGGAAAACCCACAGAAATATCTCAGCTTTCCAGAGGTTTGCCTTATGACTGCAGAATGAACATATTTGCATTTGCATTGGTGAGAATTATTTGTTTTTCTCTCAGTAGAATTAACTTCCATAGGTCATTTTCAGTTATAGTAAATACAAGCAAAGAATTATAAAGAGTTTGCAATTTGGTAGAAAGCATACTAGGGATTTTCTTATTTTGACTTTATATGTAGTAAAAACCCCATTGTGGTCTCTGCTGAAGCCAGTGGCATGCCTGGTACCTCCCAGAGTTTCCCACTTAAACAGCCATCTCTGCAAGGGACAGATTGGCGGCTGGTATTACTGGATTCAGCAGCTTCACTTTAATTTCTAGTATGGAAATAGCCTTAGAATGAGTCATGTAAGCCCCACAAGAAAGGTGGCACTTTAAGATGAATGTGGAGCGTTGACCCCCACCATCTCCCCTTTTGTTCTTCATTACATTATTCAGAGTTGGTTGGATAAATCATACCATTATTCATCTTAAGCATTTTGCTATTAAAAGTAAGTGTCCAATTCCAGGATTTTATGATTTTAATTGAAGAATTAATGTCCCATGGCGAATCTACAATAAACATATTTAATCTTCCCTCCCATCATTATGAAATACAATATTACTAAAAAATAGCTTTCAAATCCATTTGTTTAAAAATATTTTGCTAGGAATATAATCATGCTCCATATGCTTCTATTTTTCAAAAGGTTTTAATATGTGATTTGAATTTCCCTTCAGGTTGGAAGTCTGTACATCTGTAATTGAGCTGCCAACTCTCCCAGAGAAAAACTCAATTCTAAAATGACTTTTTATTTTCACCTAGCCATTCATTCTAAGGAAGCTAACAAAAGTGAACTACATGTATGGTATTTCCCCGCCCCCCCTTAAATTATTGGTCTCCTCTATGAAAATAATTCAGTTAAAGTTTGAGGAGTCATGTAGGCAAAAAAAGAGTTGGCTAAAACTGTTACTTGTTTCCTAGACTCAAGACAGTGAGGGAAAGGGGAATAGGCTGGGATACTGAGGCACGGTGCTTCCTTAATTAATCCAACTAAGAAAATAACTGCTTTTATGCAACTAACTGGGTGGATTACCTGCACTTACCCAAACAGTGTTTTGAAGAAAAAACTGAACTAAAGAAATAAGTCATGTTAGTGAGCAAGGCAAAGTTCAAAATGCCTTTGCTTCCCACAGAAGCTACAAAATAGATCCAGAGACAGAAGCATGGAACAGATTGTGGAATCTCAGAGGGAAGGTGCTGTAGGTTGCGGGGCTACGGGGTGGGGCAGGAAGAGATCACCCAAAGGACTTGTATGAGTATATGCATAACCTATAGACACAGACAATAGGGTGGTGAAGTGGTGAAGGCCCAGGGCATGGGGTGGGGGGCAGGGGAAGGTTTGAGGTGGGTTAGAAGATGTCAGTGGGGGAGAAAAAAAGTGGTTTTATGTAATACTTCCAACTATAGAGATTACAAAAAAGAAAGTATGTAAATCATTGCAGGAAAATGTCTTATCTTCAAAGTCATTACTCTGGGGAGGTGGTCTTCTTAGAATCAAATTTATCCATCCCTAGTTTCTCCCCTAAATTCTCATCACTGTGCGACTGCCTTAGCAATGTTTTCATTTGATTCATTTGGTAGTGTGTGCTTTTTTCCTCCGGTGAATTTGTCACATCAGCCTTGTTTCAGTTTAGCCCTTCTCAACTCTCACATGGTAATATCCATTCTTATTTTTCATTCCCACATTGAGTTCTGCATTCTGTAATAGTGACAGATATGATGCTGCCAAGGTAGATCAGACTCATATTTATCTTCTCCTTGGAGAACTTATTGCATTATTTAGTATCATGAGGTCTTTTCATTTATGCTGCTTTGTGCCTTATTGGGTCCCAAAGTCCTGGTGAGCCCACTTCCAATCTGATGTGACACAGCTGATAGCATTTGAACTGCATCATTAAAGGGGCACTTGTAAGCCATTTATGCCAGATTCCACTAAGAACAGAGGAAAACCAGACAGGGTCATTTTCTCAAAAGGATTTTTTCAGTCCTGAGCTATTCCCATCAGATTTCCTGTGACTCCTTTAGGTCAAGCTTGAAGCGATGTCTTTTTTTGACAAGCCAGAGAATAATTTATTTCTTGGTTCTTTTGCTGACACAGTGGAAACCTGTTTCCACCAGAAAAATACTAAGACTTTCTCTGGATGATTTGGCTTTTCTAAAATGTTCTTTGATGGTATATATATTTTAAATGATAATTTGTGAAAACTCTTATTTGTAAAATAGGTAAGGCATTTTATTTTAAGTTAGTTACTAATTTATTTTAAATTAGTGACATGACTTGAATATTTAAATATATTTTAGGGTGCTACAATAATTTACTTTTCTTCTCCAAAAGCAGAATTTTCTAACTCTTTGCCTAATGCTCAGGAGATTTCTTTATTACTTTCTGATTCTCTTAGAAATCTTGTAATGGAAAACACTCAAAGTCAGGAGACTCAGCCTTGTCATAATAAGTAATGAGTCCTTCAGCATATCTCTTACATTCCTTCTGTCTTGGTTTGTTCACCTAGTGGTGGTCTTACCCAGTTGATGTCTTTAAATACTAACAGTAATTCATTGATGACTAAAATTTATGTAATCAATGTCTGTGATGGTATGTGTGAAAAACCTCAGATTTTATGCATCCAAAACATTTATTCTAAACCAGTTCTCTCAGTGCTTTCCATTTTAAAATACGGTGCCACCATTAACTCAATGACCTAGGTGACCAATCGGTAACTGTCTTACACGTCATATCCCACCCACCATCAAATCCTGGCAGACATGCCTTTAAATATATCCCAAATTTGATCACCTTCACCAAGTTCGGTGCCACCACCCAAATCCAAGCCATATTCCCTTCTCCCTGAATCATCAAAATAGTCTCTCAGCTTCCAATATTTCCACCTTCAAATTTGTTCTCCATTAGAAGTCAGGGGGTTTATTTCTAAAACACCACTTGGAGTATACCACTTCTCTATTTAAAACCCTCTAATGGCTTCCTCACTTACCTAGAATAAAACCCAAAGACATTCTGCTAGCTTTTAAGGCCCTGAGCAATCTCTCCCTGGCAACTCCCCAAGCTTATGTCCATTCCTCTCCCTGGTACTCAGTTTCCTCAAGCCCTATTGACCCCCCCTCGCCCCCCGTGTAGGCACTGAACATGACAAACATACTCCCCAGTCAGGGCCCAACAGGTGCTATGAGCCTGATGCATATACTATTTAGGAGACATGGTTTAGGGAAGAGAATATAAACATTGGATATAAAAGGGCATATTTAGAATAAGAAAATAAGTCACGGCAATTTACAAATTTGAATAAGCTGACATCATAATATCATTAAGTTACTGCCCCCTGCACCTCGGCAGAGTGGGTGTAGGAGCATTCTTGGATTCCGACACTGGGAAGCCAGCCATAGCTGAGATCAAAAGTGACTGCAAACCACATAAACTCACTAGCACCTGACTACATGTATTTTCTCAATATTCCAACAATGACACTGGCCACTCCATCGCTACCTGCCAGGAAGGAGGGAAGTGCAGTGGAAACAGAAGTAGCTGTGAAAAGAGGTAGCAACCATAACCAATTGTGGTTCAAGTTCCTTCTGGTGCAAATTTTATTTTTAAAAAAGTGACCCTGTGAACGCAAGGCAAGGGCCCATCCCAGAGCCTTGGCAGGAGTCTGATCAAATGAGGAGCCTGAAAGCTTCAGCTTCCTTGGCATCAAGGTGGGTCTGCCTCTGGCCTGTGCATTTGCTTTTTCTCTTCCTGGATTATTATGCCCCCATTTGGTTCTCTATTTAAACATCCCTTCTTTAATGAGGCCTTTCTTGTATGTTCTAATTAAAGCAGCCTGTGCTGTCACTCTCTCTGCCCTTCCTGTACCTTGTAATTATAGCAATTATCGACCTAATATTATATTATCTATAATTTATATTATCCTATATAATAAGAGTGTAATATGCAAATTGACCGAATGGCAGAACGACCAGTCAGCAGTGAGCAGCAGCACCAGGCCAGCCAAGGCACATGCCAGTGGGCAGAGGGAGGGAACGGTGATGGGGGGGGGGTGACGACCAGTGGCAGTGGAGGGGCGATCGGGGGGGGGGGGGGGCGGCACTGTCCCCTGATTGGCCCGTCCAGTCACCTCCCACAGAGGAAGGCTGGGCTGCAGTGGCGGAGTGATGGTGGCGGTGTCATCCCGTGATTGGCTGCCAGTTTGCCTCCCGCAGAGGGAGGCTGGACTGCGGCTTAGGCCCGCTTGGGCCCAAGCTGTTAGTAGGACATCCCCTGAGGACTTTCGGACTGTGAGAGGGTGCAGGCTGGGCTGAGGAACCCTCCCCTCCAGTAAATAAACATCTCTATTAATTTATTGTTTGCTTCCCCTGCTAGAATGGCGGCACGTTGTCATTGCAAGGACATTGTTTTGCTCAATGGTGCATCCTCAAAGCCTAGAAGAGTTTTTGGTATGTAATAGGTGTTTCATAAATATCTATTGAATGAATTAATGGATGCATTATCTTGCAGATGTTTGTGAAAGCCAACGTGGTGTGAGAACAGTAAGGTCTCATTGTTATAAAGACATTAGTGATTTGGTTTCGGCATCTCTAGAAGCCCACTTCTTCACAGACAGGATATTTAATTGGGAAATACACAGGAAGGATTTTGGCAGTGCGACTGGAGATTTGGCTGGGTTTTAATTACGAATTTGTTAAAATTGGCTTGTACTCTGTGAAGTGATTTGAATGTCGTTCCCATGGTTTTACCTCGCCGCTGGGAAAAACTGGTGACATTTTAAATGGCAGTCGACGTTGGAAAGACAAATGGCTTATTAAAACCCACACCCCAATGTGCCGTGCTCCCTAAAACCAATAACAGCACTTCTTAATAAAAGCAATGTTTCATCTCACGCATAATAAAGGTTCTTCCTTCCAACCCAAATGCACATTGTCTCGTTCAGGCAGACATGGGATTTTCCCCTCTTTAACAAAAACTGTAAAACTGCCTCCTTGTGGAAGCTATGCAATATCTCTGTTTTCCCAGGATAGCTAGCCAGCTCGTCACTCACAAGATGCTCCAATAATGAACTGACATCATGAAAACGTGAAGGAAGTACTGTGCAAAGAACTTTAAGACAAGGGGAAAATAAACCATTTGAATACTTTGGAATAGAATCCCAATGAGTGGTGAAGGGCAATATCTTGAAATGTCCCTGTTTTCAATTATTCTTGATATAACAACTTCAGATTATTGGGTGTCACCAAAAGTTGTCAGGCTTTGGATTAGCCAAACACTGAAAACTCCTACAGATGGAAGAATTGATGGTCGTTCTAATTTTCTATCCGTAGGTTAGAAAATGAGGGATGAAAGGATGGCCTCTCTCCAAAATTCATAGAAGAATGAAACCATTCATAAACCTGGGATCAAAGAGTTTCTTAAGTCTGGAAAAGCTAGGTTAACCTTAACAAAAATTGACATTGAAAAGCAACATTTGTTGATTTAATTCCTGAAAAAGAAATTTAGTGGGGCTCTCCACTAAATTTGGATAATAGGTTCTAAATAATGAGTTAGATATGTGTCCACTGATTTTGGATTATAGGTTCCAAATGTGTTAATTACAATTACGTGTCCTTCCTGTGTGTTAGGGTAAGTATGTTAAGAGGTGGAGATTTATAACTCATCAAAGTGACTTCTATTTTGAGTCAATCAACTTAATGAATCAGCTGTAAAATGTATGAATCAGCTGTCAAGGTCCTGAGAACAGTTGCCTAGGTGCCCAGAACAAAGAAACCTGGTTCAGGAGGTGAAGCAATTAACAGCAGGGAGAGATGCCAAGCCATGGCTTCCTCCAGAAAGTAATGATTTCACCAACTTGGCCTTTTTTCACTCTGGGTTTTTATTCTAATTGAATCTCTTTTTTTTTAAATTTTGCCTTCTTTCCTCCCATCCCCATTTTTGGAGGACTCATAGAATCTCCCTTACACAGGATTAATTTAGCTTTGAGCCAGGAAACCTAAGATGGAACAGAAGACCACTGACCCCAAATCAATAATTTCCTCTTTTGTTACCCCGGTTAGGAAGCATCACCAGTCTTCCTAAACCCTCTGGAAACCTTGATGTTGTCTTCAAATCCTTTTCCCCTTAGTTACTGATGATCTATTTGTTGTTGTTGTTGTTTTAAATTTTATTTATTTATTTTAAAAAATATTTATTGTTGAAAATATTGTATATGTCCCCTTTTCTCCCCATTGACTCATTCTGGCCAACCCCCAAACCCAGCCCCAGGCCTTCACCATCCTATTGTCTGTGTCCATGGGCTACTGATTATCTATTTTTGAGATGTTTTTCAGATCTGTCCTATTTTTAACCTCCTAATTCAGGCCTCCATTCTTCCTCTTAAAAAATGAAATTATTTTTTTTTAGTTATCTCCTTCCATTCAGTTCAATCCTCCAGTGGACTCTCCAACCCAAACGTTCTGCTAGAGTTACCATAACACATATTTGTTGAAAACCTCTGCTGGTTTATGTGATATCATGTACATTCTTAACTCTGCAACTAACAATCAATAGCTTCCCTTTTTTGACCTTCACTAACTTTCGTGGTTGCATTTTCTTCTTCACTCCAGGTTATGCCTTCAGGAACCACCCTCTTCAGCCACACCTCTCAATACTTCTGAGCTTTAAATATGCTTTTCTGACTAGAAAGTTCTTGTTCTCATGCCTGTCCATCAAAATCCTTTACCCTGCCACCTCTTTAGAGCCTTCAACTTTCTCCTTAGAAAAACCATTCTTCCCTTTTTTTTAAAATTTCCCATCTTATATTTTATCTCTAGTACAGTTCCACTTCTCTCTTTCTCTTCCCAACAAAAATTCTTAAACATGTTAATTATACTTCCTACTTCCAATTTCTCTTCACACATTTCCCTTTGAACTCATTGAACTCATTGAAATTAGACTTCATCTTCACTATTCCACCAAGACAACTCATACCTGGATCAATGGAAACCTTCCCATTACTATAACCAGTGCTCAATTCCCAGGCATCTGACTCAGTGAGGATATTGCATATTTCCTTCTTGAAATATTTTTTTCATTTGCCTTTCAGGATGCCACTCATTTTAGGTTTCTTCTTTCCTGGTCAATGAATTCTTCCCAGTTCCCTTTGCTGGTTATTCATTCTCTCTCAACTTCTAATCTTTGGGTCTATTTTTCAGATCTTTAATCTTTTCACCCCACTCCCTGAATAACTTCATCCAGTCAAATGGCTTTAAATACCATCTTCACTTTAAGAACTCTCAAAGTCAGAAATTTCAAGAATGGATTCCAGGCTATTTATCCAACTACCTACTTGACATTTCATTTAGATGTCTAATGTGCATCTCAAATGTAACATGTCCAAAGCCAAAATCCTGATTCCCAACCTTCTCTCTCTGACCTAGACTTCTCCCACAAATTTTTCTTTTTTAACGAGAAGAAAATGCATCTTTGTAATTGTTCACATCTTATCATCCATTTAATGGGATCATTCTTGATGACTTTCTTTAAGATCCCATATCAGATCCATTAGCAAGCCCTAAATGCTCCAGCTTTCTACTATGTTTACACTTCTCACAACTGCTACTGTGAGTCCTGGATTTTAGCAAAAGCTTTTGAGCTAATTTTTTCCCTTCTGTACTAAACCTCCATAATCTATATTCAACAGAGCAGCCAGAGTGCTACTTATAAACCCCAAGTCAGACCATGTTTCTTCTTGGCTCACACATTTCAGTGACTTTCCTTTTCACTCAAAATAAAATTCCAGACCTAAATGTAGTCTATAAAATCTTTCTGGCCCTAGCTACTCTTCTGATTTGACTTTTCCCCAATCTTCCCTATCTATACTCCTGTGAACCCAGCCACACATGCTTTCTTTCTGTTCCCCAAACATTACAAGCATTCCCTTGACAAAGTCTTTCTAGCAGTTTTCTCTGCCTGGAATATATTTATTCAGATTCCTGGATGATTTTTCTGTCTCCCTTCTTTCAGGCCTCTGCTCAAATATTATTTTCTCAGTGAGGACCTCCCTGAGTATCCTGTATAAAATAGCACACACTCCCTTAACAGGGCCCCCTTCTAGCACTCCTTACCCTCATAACCTTATTTTTACTTTATCAATTCAACTTGTCAGCTTATTACATATTTTCTCATTTTTGTGTTTTCCCATCTCTCTTCAATAGACAATGCTATGTCTAAAAGGGCAGAGACTTTAATATACTGGGTTATACTTTATTTCCAGTGTCTAGAACAGTGCAAAGCATATGGAAGGCATTTGATAGATATGCATTGAATAAGCTCTTTTCCTTTTTAAAAAAATTCTTAACTCTCAAGCTAACTAGTGGAAATATAATACATATATAACCAAGTTTCAGCAAAGCATAGAATTCCTGTTCTATTTTAATTGGGTGATGAAGGTGATGAGATGATGAAGCTGAGATTAGAATATCTTGAGAACCATTATGTGATTGCAAATTCCTTTAAAAATCTCTATGATTTACAGGGGAAATGAAATCATTGTATTCTCTCAGTCATCAGCAAAAACAACAAGTAGATGTGATACAATGGAAAAAGACATGTTAACTGAATGGAAACAATATTTTCCTGCTTTGAAAAAGCTTCAAAATATCCTTTAAGTTATGTCCTCTCAAGCAAACTTTGACTCTTGAGTATATTTATTCAATCAGTAAAATTAATATTACATTGCAGTGTTTAGAGGTAGTGAGTTCTAGTGGCTTTACCATTTAATGAACTGATGACATTTACCATAGAGATATACATGGATTACAATTCTGGAGAATATATTGTTGAGCGTTTCTTTTGGTTTCACAGTCTAAGAAAAAAGTTAGAATTTAATATTTTATAACTCACAGCAGGTTACACATTCAAACTAAATATGTTTTAGCTGAAATTCTTCAAGCTACCAAAGGCCATTGCTACTAGAGGAAAAGGAAATGTTAGTTTATACTATACAAGCAGCATTATAAAGGAATCTGCTATTTTAATCCTATAATATTGAGCTAAATACAACTTTCACTACATGGAATCATGTTTGATAATGCTCCTCTAATGTACAGCTGAAAACATAAATTGCATAATGATCAGGCAGTGCTATAAATGTAATCTACTCATATATTCTTGCTTCCTTTTTTAAAAAGATTTTTAAACATTGATTTGAAGAGAGAGAGAGAGAGAAACATTGATGTGAGAGCAGAACATTGACCCGTTGCCTCCTGCACATCCCCAACCAGGAATTGAGCCTATAACACAAGCATGTGCCCCAATGGAGTATATAAACGACAACCTTTTGGTGAACTGGCCAGCACCCAACCAACTGAGCCACACCAGCTAGGGCTCTTGCTTCTTACGTATGATATTTTTGCAGCACTTGGTTATATATTGATCACATAAAAAATACAGATTGATTTAGTAAGCTGGTTTCTGTTTTCTCTTGTGATAGATTTCTTGAAATCCCTATTATTTATGTGTTGTCACTAATTTAATTTAATTAACATTCAGAAATTATACAGCCAATTTGGTGGTACTTTAAGTTAATGCAGTAATTTATCTGGCATTGTTAATGTGATTTTAAATGCTGACACTGTCAGCATTATTGAGTATTTACTGAATATTTCTGTTACTCAGAACACTTACAATGTTTTGTCTCTTTAAATTAGATAGTTATTATTAAAAGTCTGTACTTATCGAAAAAGGCTATTGAAACACAGATACAGTTAATTTCAATGAGTGTCCAGGATTGGATTAAATACAGACTCTCAATGGCAAGAGCTATTTTAACTGCCTAGGCAGCTTCTCTTCTTCTTACCTGCTTTGAAAATCATAAAGGGTCAAGGGAAATGAGCTTATCCCTGGTGTTGTAGGAAAGAAAAAAAGTGTCGTAGCCCTTCTACCATTCAAAGGCCTGGAAGTACTTAGAGCTCTCTTTATAAAAAATGGGTATGTTCTATAACAGGCATATTAAGACAAACTATGTTAATTTGAAACAGTTTTTTTTCTTGTTTCTCCCATTCATTTGAGAAAATATTTTAGGTTAAGCTCCTTCGATGCTATATTGAGTATGCAAACATATACCAGATAATCCAGTATTCTAAGTGGGCATAGTATGAAAGTGAGTGGAATTGTAGATGTAAACTCAGTAACAGAAGGTCAAACAAGTAAAAGGGAGGCTTTAAGATTACTCAAAGACTAAGGGAAAGTTGGAAATTGTGGTCTTTTATCTATCTACATTTCAAAAAATCTCTTTGTTTTCAGTCGTTATTTTTGCCTTTCTATTCAACCAAGTTCTCTTGCATTTAAACTACCAGTATATAAATTTGAAAGTTTAATGCTCAGGGAAAAATAATTCATCTCTTCTGGCACTCAGGTACCACCTAGAGTGTCCTGTTAGTGACAGGAATCCTTTTGCCACAGAGGTGGGAAGGCTCTCTTTCTGTTACTTAAAAATAGGTGACTTCACACACTATTTATCTGTTATGAGGTCAGCAAGCAGCCAGAATATAAATAGAAATGTCACTGGATATCATGGGATGAGTTTTTTGTGGGTTGATAGAAAAGACACAGATTAATAGGAATCTCTGACTCCCATTATTTTCTTTGGATTATCATTAATTTTAAACTATTATTAGATTATTTCTAAATAACAGAACATGTATAAGAAAAATACAATTTCCTCAGATATAATTTCATAAACAATGTTGCTCTTGCCAAGTATTTTTTAATGGTTTTTCTGGAAAAATAGGACTGATTTTCATAAAGTAAAACAACCTTACAAGAAAATATACTTAAAGTATACAGGCATACCTCAGAGATATTATAAGTCAGATTCCAGACCACTTGTAATAAAACAAGTCACAGGACTGAGGCCTTGCCCTATGATGATCTCAGAAACCCTGAGGATAACCATTTAGGGTCAGAGAACAACAGCAATGGCTGCTAAAGGGGGTGAAGCAACAAGAAATCTTGCTTAAACATTTTAACAATTTCTGCTTTCCTAGGTCAGCCTGTTGAGCTTCAGCTTACAGAGCCATGGTGCTTTCTGTTTGGGGTTTAGTGAGGCCACTTTTACAATACCTGATTTCTGAAGAGAAGCTTCCGTGTCTGTTTAAATTTGGGCTCTGAAAAGAAATCTGACACTGATATGATGTCACAGCAGCAGGACAACAGGCTAAGAGGGCCAATCCCATCCTGGGATATGAAAGAGGCTCCCTCAAACAGTGCCATATGGCAGGCCACCCTCCATGTTTATGTTCCCCCAAATTCATATGCCGAAGTCCCAAACCTCAATGTGATGGTATTTAGAGGTGGGACTTTGAGAAGTAATTGGCTGTAGATGAGATCATGATGATGGAGCCCCATGATAGGATTCGGTCCTGATAAGAAGAAAAAGAGATGCCAGAGCTCGCTCTCTCTGCCACGTGAACACACAGAATGTGACCATCTAAGCCAAGAAAGGGCCCTCACCAAGAACTGAATCTTCCATCGTTTTGATCTTGAACTTCCCACCTCCAGAACTGTGAGCAATAAATATCTGTTATATAAGTTAAAGAAAGTCACATGAATGTTTTGGTTTCCCAGTGCATATAAAAGTTATATTTACATTATACTGTAGTCTATTAAGTGGGTAATAGCATTATGCTTAGAAAAACAACACAAATACCTTAATTGAATATACCTTCTTGCTAAAATATGTTAACCATCATCTGAGTCTTCAGTGAGTCATAATCTTTTTGTCGGTAGAGGACCTTGCCTTGATGTTGATGTCTGCTGATTGATCAGGGTGGTGGTTGCTGAAGGTGGCTATGGAAATTTCTTAAAATAAGACAGCAATAAAGTTTACCACCTTGATTGACTCTTCCTTTTGCAAATGATTTCTCTTAGCATGCAATGCTGTTTGATAGCATTTTCCCCACAGTAGAACTTATTTCAAAATTAGAGTCAATCCTCTCATACTCTGCTGCTGCTTTATCTACTAAGTTTATGTAATATTCTAAATCCCTTGTTATCATTCAACAAACTTCACAGCATCTTAACCAGGAGTAGATTCCATCTCAAGAAACCACTTTACAGCATGGATGGGACTGGAGAGCATTATGCTAAGCGAAATAAGCCAGTCAGAGAAAGATAAATATCACATGATCTCACTCATTTATGGAATATAATGAACAACATAAACTGATGAACAAAAACAGATCCAGAGTCAGAGAAGAATCTATCAGACCACCAAACCTAAGAGGGAAGGTAGGGGAGGGTGGGAGTTAGGGGGAGAGATCAACCAAAGGACTTGAATGCATGCATATAAGCCTAACCAAT